>NC_089593.1:88556057-88896100 GCF_019320115.1 Miscanthus floridulus
TTCTCCCGCGCCGGCGAAGGAAGGTCCGTTCCCCCTTTCCCTTCTTCCCCGTCCCCTTCTCTCTTCTGGGATTAACCCGTGGTGGGGATGGGGTCAAGATCTAGGGTTAGGGTTTCGCAATTTACACTGTTCTTTTCATGCGCCGGCGAGGCGTTTCTCTTTCCCCTTTCCCCCACTCTGATTTGGATCTGATTTTCTGTTTTCCGAACCGAAGGTGGGGATTAGGGTTAGGGTTTTGACCCTTCTTTTCTCTTCTTCCCCAATCGGATCTAGGGTTCCTTTCTTTTCCCCTTCAGATTTGAGCGGGTCTTCGGCCGAACCCCTCTTTCTTTGTTTTTCTTTTTGGTGCTCGGATTGAACCGATTTGGATTTATTTTCTTTTCGGGTTTCATCCGAATCCTCTCGTGGGTTAGGGTTCGAGTGCCAAGGGCTTGCCGAGGGCCCTTCCTTTTCTTCTTCCCCGAGCTGTTTGCGCGGGTTAGTTCATCCGAAACGGGTTCACTGTTCTTCCCCTCCACCCAGTTAGGGTTAGGGTTCGGAACTTTTCTTTTCTTCTTTCCTCAGATCCGAACTGGATCTGTTCGGTTCTTTTCTTTTACCCGATTAGGGTTAAGGGGCTTACACAGAGGCAACCGGCTCCAATACCATTGTTAAGATTGATATGTGTACCTCTGTGACCGTAGGATCGGGTAAGCTCCTTCTCGCCTTCACTGTTGCTGCACAACAGCAGCGTAGACGCCGTTGTAGGCGCAGCTCCGGCTCGGTGGCGAGACGGCGGTCCGGTGTAGGCCTGCAGGGGAACGACGGAGGTTGTTGGGGGCACATCCCGTCGCTGGCAGCAGCTCTTTAGATCGGTTTAGGGTTTCTCTATAGGTGGGTGGCGGCTCCGTTGAACCTCGTTCCCCGAGCCCTCACCCCACCTTCCTTTTATGTGTGTTGTGCGACAGGGGCCCACCAACCAGATTAGGGTTGGGCTCCTCCGATTAGGGAGCAGAGATAAGGATCCAATAGGCCGGCCTATTGGTGGAGATCAACTAACACAGGAAAGTCATGTGATGGCTCAAGCTACATGGAGCTTGCAACATGCAAGGTCAGTTATTGTCTTTCCAGCTGCTGCTTCTCTAGTGCCGCCTCTTGACTGCTGCCGAGTTATACGTGTTCTGGATTTAGAGGGCTGCAATCTTTCACAAGCTAATAGTATCCTTAAGTACTTTGGGAATCTGCATCACTTGAGGTGCTTGGGACTCTGTCAGACACGTATTTCTCAGCTCCCGGAAGAAATAGGAAACCTGCAGTTTCTACAAACATTGGATGTAAGGCGCAACATAATTTCTAGCTTGCCTTCGAGTGTTGTCCAGCTAAGATACATTGACTGGAATACAAGTGCACCGGACGGAATTGGAAACCTAACATGCCTTGAACAGCTGTCAGTGTTACGCATTGATGACTCCACCAGAAACATTATAGAAGAGTTGGGCCAGCTAACTGAACTGAGGCAGCTGCATATTCGATTGGACGATTGGAACGACAAGCTGTTGGAGTGCCTATGCAGGCTACAAAAGATGCAGGAACTAGTTATCGCGGTCCATCCTGGTCAACGCGGCATCGGCGGATTGGATGCCTGGGTTGCCCCTCGACATCTCCGCGTATTGTATAAAGTATAAACACAAGTCAGTTGTTGGTTTTCAACACTGCCGGCTTGGGTGAATCCATCGCTTCTTCTGGACCTCACCAATCTAAACGTCGCCGTGAGGGAGCTACATCAGGCCGATCTCGAAATCCTCGGGAGGTTGCCAGCTCTCCGCTTTCTATCTCTGATGGTGGACAACAAGGACGACGTCGGTGATGCGCGGAAATGGTTTTCTCAGCCAACAAACGGGACTGCGTGTGGATTTGGGCCAGCCGATGGACCCGCACGGCACTGACAAAGCCGCATGGAAACATGCCTGTGCTTCAGCTTGAACAGGTGGTTCAGGCAGAAACGTGCATTAAACTGTAGGGCCCTGCAGTGCAGGATCTCGCCGGCCGCCGCGGAACATCGCCGGAGCTCCCAAGAAGATGACACCAAGCAACACGCACGGCAGACGCAGAGAGTGCATGAAGAGCCCAAGGGAAAGGCGCCAGCTCCAACCGCATATTCCCCGTACCAATCCTCACGACGGACACCCCAAACACTAACCAATTCAACCGGGCGCGCATGAATTATTTAATTAGCTATATAATAGTCATCTTCATTAATCCGTTAGTTAATCCTGGATTCCTGGTGTGCACTTATAAAAGACGCCGTCCACTCCACCCGCTGCTTGCAAAGTTGCGTCGAGTGGCCATCTCCCGAGTCCCGACTGCCATGCACGCACACGCACCCCACCCCATGGCCACCGGTGACGACGACGATGGCCAGCAGCAGCAGGGCGGCGAGGCCAGCAGCGAGCAGCCGGTGGTGCTCATCACGGGGTGCGCCAAGGGCGGGATCGGGTACGAGTACTGCCAGGCCTTCGCGGGCCTGGGCTGCCGCGTGGTGGCCACCGACGTCCCCGACCGAGTCCCCGGACTAGCCGCCGACCTCGCGGGCACGCCAGCCGCGGAGGCGCTGCCGCTGGACGTGACCTCGGACGCCAGCGTCTCCGCGGCCGTCGGCGCCGTGCTGGCGCGGCACGGCCGCATCGACGTGCTGCTCAACAACGCCGGGGTCGGGTGCACGGGCCCGCTGGCGGAGCTGTCCCCGGCCGCCGTGGCGCGGGCGCTGGACGTCAACTTCCTGGGCCAGGTCCGCACCGTGCGCGCCGTGGCGCCCCACATGGCGGCGCGCGGGGCCGGGCGCGTTGTCAACGTGGGCAGCGTGGTGGGCACCGCCGCCACGCCCTGGGCCGCGCCCTACTGCGCGTCCAAGGCCGCCGTGCACGCCGCCACCGACGCGCTCCGCCTCGAGCTCCGGCCCTTCGGTGTGCACGTCGTCAAGGTGGTCGCGGGAGCCGTCAGGTCTGGGCTGGGCCGCGCCAACGCCGCGCAGCTCGCCGCCGGCGGCCAGGAGTGGCGGATGTACCGGGACTTCGCGGCGGCGATCGAGGAGCGGGGGCGGGCGTCGCAGACGAGGAAGTCCACGGACGCGGGCGTCTTCGCTAGGCACGTGGCGCGACGGGTCATGAGCGCGCGACCGCCCAGGGAGATCGTCTACGGCAACATGACGCTGCTGTTCACCGCGCTCGCGGCGTCGCCTGGATGGGTGCGGGACGCCTTCTTCGCCTGGCGCTTCGGGCTCAACAAGAACAAGAAGCCACGCTAGCGAGTTCAGTTCATCACAAGCGCGTCTTGTTGCATTGGCCGACCCAGATCTCCACTCCGCCGAATAATCAACGAGTCACCCACCCTGCATCGCTGTCCGAAACGTCAAATTTGAGTGTTTTTATGTTTACCGAGTGTATTCTCTCGGACACTCGGCAAATAAGTTCTTTATCGAGTGCTGCACTAAAAACATTTGATAAAAAAAACATTCGACAAAGAGGAGGTTTGCCGAGTGCAAAAAAAAACACTCGGCAAAGAGGGGGTTTGCCGAGTGTTTTCTTTTTTTTACTCGGCAAATAAATAAAATCTTTTTTCTAGGAAAGAAGGAGAAGAAAAAAATGAAAAAAAAACTTTGTCGAGTACCCAGATCTAGAACACTCGGCAAAGAAATAAAATCTTTTTTTCTGAGAAAGAAGGAGAAGAAAAAAATGAATTTTTTTTTTGCCTAGTGCCAGATCTAGGATACTCGGCAAAGTAAAAAAACTACTTACTGTGTAAAAAAGAGGCAGAAAAAATAAAAAAAACAAGCTTTGCCGAGTGCCTCCCATCCGCCACTCGGCAAAGCAAAATCCTACTATATAACCCGGCCGCACCCACGCGCCGGCCCCCACCCACCACCCCCTCCCCTTCTCCCCACCGGCGGCCCCTCCCCTCCTGGGGCGGATCTGGCGGCGGCCCCTCCCCTCCCGACCGGATCCGGCGGCAGCCCGGCCACCCCTCCTTCCCCCGGCCGTCGCCCCCTCCCCTTCTCCCCGGCGCCGCCCCCTCCACTCCTTCCCCAGATCCGCGCGGCAGCCCCTCCCCTCCCGGATCCGACGGCGTCCCGGTGGCTACCCCTCCCCTCTCTCGGATCCGACGGGTGGCGTGCGGCGTGGCGGGTGGCGTGCGGCGTGGCAGGTGGTGTGCGTGGCGGCGGGTGGTGTGGTGGCAGGCGGCGTCTGGCGTGGGGCGGCAGCGGGCGTGGCAGCGTGGTGGCCGTGGTGGGGGCGGCAACCGGTGGCAATTTGTTTTTTTATTTCTTGCAAAAAATGTTTACCGAGTGTTTTTTGGGCACTCGGCAACGTCTTTGCCGAGTGCCCGATAAAAGGCACTCGACAAAGTTAGTTTGCCGATGAATTTTTTGCTGAGTGTCCTTTACCGAGTGTTACACTCGGCAAACCCTTTGTCGTGTGTATTCGTGCTTTGCCGTGTGCCTAGCTCCCGTTCCTGGTAGTGCATCTTCTTCTTTTTCCTTTTTATATTTTCTTTTCAAGTAACCATGCATCTTCTTGTTCTTGTACTAGTACTAAGTTACATTCTCATTGTGGGGGTATGGCCCCCGGTGTCCACAACACAAGACATGGGCCGTACCATCAGAGGTGGTCCAGCCCACAAGATCAAGGCGTGCACGGCGCTGTTCGGCGTGCACCGCAAGATATTGTATAGTACCAAATAGGCTACGTTCCTTGTAACCTTACCCCTCCAGAGTATATAAGAAGATGTAGGGGTCCTCTAGCGGATAGGCTACATCAAGATACATACATATGCGGACACGCAATATTAGACGATAGCTAATACAAACCAACAGACCACATGAGTAGGGTATTACGTCATACTGACGGCCTAAACCTGTCTAACTCGTGTGTCTTTGTTACCTTCTTGTTCTTGATCTCACGCTCCCCTGCCGATCAATCTATCTTCGTGGGATACCCCTCGGAGGACTGCCGACGATATTCTGTCGACAGTTGGCGCGCCAGGTAGGGGCTGTGCGTGCTGTTTCCTTGTCGAACAAGATGGCTTTTTCCGCAGGCTCTTCGCCCCTTCCGCAGCCTAGCCAGATCTTCACGGTCGGATCCATCTCGTGGGTCATCAACGCTGATGGGGTCGGAGAGCTCCTCGAGTCGACGCAGATCGTCTCTACGTCGATCATCCCTGCACCTACGACTGTAGATCCGGTCTTAGAACCATCTCTGAGGCCGCCTTCATTAGCAACTCGCTGCCTGTTTCCTCGCTACCAGAGGAGGCAGATCAACAACGACGATTTGATCGTATCCATCGATCGGGTCGGTCTGAAGCTTGCCAATTGCCTCTTCATCGCCGAATCGGCTCTAGGCACTCTGGTTCAGCGCCGACCACCCTCCGATCCAGATCTATCAGAGGCTGCTTGGGAAACTCCAGGGGTTACGGCCCTACCCTTCGGGTTCACCAGCGCCACCACCGCTTACCTACATGCCCTAAGGGGTAGATTCGTCGACTAGGTTGAAGACGTCCATCCTCTCACCGACCAGATAACACCATACGTCGCCGACCAGAATTTCTGTCTAAAGCTAAGTCACGCTTTAATATTCTTCTAAATATTCTACAATCTACGTATATCGCCATAATGTTTCTCCAAACTGTTTTCTCTATATTTGCTCTCCAAACGATTTTCCGAACCCTCGAACAGTCGCGTTGATGCTCGGACTCCTCTAGAGACGGCCATGTCTCCAGCTCCTCCCTACACGTGCTACGGGCTCCACGCTCTACGTTATGGGTGGTCGACAGCGGCTCCTTGGTCACGTCTGTTCCTCCTACACGTGCACGGGCTCCGCACTCCGTGTTATGGTTAACAGGCTAACTAGGGCTGGAGACTCAGCTGCACACTAACTGTTCGGGCGGTTTATATTAAATGCATCTTCGCTCCAACTGATCGCCAAGCTACATAAGCTATTTTTTCTCCGGAGTTCATATATTTTTTTCATCATGTACTACCCGTTCTACATGTTTGTATTGCAGGGTCATCGTCCAGGTGATCAGACCACCTGGTGCTCGGACTTACCCGTTCTCAACTGGTCGGACCGCTTGGTTCATCGACTTCGTCACCGACCAGTTGATCGGATTGTTCGCCGGTCGTTTCTAGTCAATGCTCACTTCGCCGCCACCCAGTTGACCAGAATGTTCGTCGCTCGTGCTTATCGCCAGCTACGTCGTTTACTCCTCGGCCCTCGGATTCTTTGTGCTCGAGGACTAAGTGGGCACACTTCACTGCATGGACATCGCCAGCTACGCCGATGCTCGGACCTTGCTAGATTCGTCGGGAACTCCTCGGTGCTCGAACATCGCTAGCTACATGGGGTACTCCTCGGTGCTCGGACATCGCCAGCGACATCGGGGACTCCTTGCTCCTCGGTGCTCGGTCATCGCCAGCGACGCCAGGGACTCCTCGCTCCTCGGTGCTCGATCATTGCCAGCGACACCGGGGGCACCTCGCTCCTCGGTGCTCGGTCATCGCCAGCGACGCCGGGGGCTCCTCGCTCCTCGGTGCTCGGTCATCGCCAGCGACGCCGGGGGCTCCTCGCTCCTCGGTGCTCGGTCATCGTCGGGGACTCCTCGCTCCTCGGTGCTCGGTCATCGCCAGCTACACCGAGGACTTCTCGCTCCTCGGTGCTCGGACATCGCCAGCTGCACCGAGGACTCCTCGGTGCTCGGACATCACCAGTGACGCCGGGGACTCCTCGCTTCTTGGTGCTCGGACATCGCCAGCTATGCCGGGGACTCCTCGGTGCTCAGACATCGCCAGCTACGCCAGGGACTCCTTGGTGCTCGGACATCGCTAGCGACGTCGGGGACTCCTCGCTCCTTGGTGCTCGGACATCGCCAGCTACACCGAGGAGTCCTCGCTCCTCGATGTTCGAACATCGCCAACTACGCCGGGGACTCCACGGTGCTCGGACATCACCAGCGACGCCGGGAACTCCTCGCTCCTCGGTGCTCGGACATCGCCAGCTACGCCGGGGACTCCTTGGTGCTCAGACATCGCCAGCTACGCCAGGGACTCCTCGGTGCTCGGACATCGCCAGCGACGCCGAGAACTCCTCGCTGCTTGGACCTCACCAGCTTCGCCGAGGACTCCTCGCTCCTCGGTGCTCGGTCATCACCAGCGACGCCGGGGACTCCTCGCTCCTCGGTGCTCGGACATCGCCAGCGATGCCGGGGACTCCTCGCTCCTTGGTGCTCGGACATCGCCAGCTACGCCGGGGACTCCTCTGTGCTCGGATCTTGCTATGTCTCGTCGGTGTGCTATCAAGCTGCTCCATGCTGTTCGAATCAGGGTGCTGATCTTGGGCAGCACGTCTGAGGTCTTGATACGCGCATGTTAGACGACGTCGGCAAGCTTTCAGACTTCTTTGACCCTGCTACAAGATTCATTCTTCATCTTCCAGCAGGCTCGGGGACTAAGTGGGCACACTTCACCTTGCGGTGAATGTGCTTGTTCTCATCTTGAGGCTACGCCCGGGGACTGGCCGCCTGCTCGGCTGGTCTTCTACTTTCTGACCCTGACACCACGTGACTACGTCACCTACTGTCAGGCTCGGGGACTAGCTGTGGGGGTATGTCCACTAGTGTCCACAAGACATGACATGGGCCACACCATCAGAGGTGGCCCAGCCCACAAGATCAAGGCGTGCACGACGCTGCTCGGCGTGCACCGCAAGATATTGTATAGTACCAAATAGGCTATGTTCCTTGTAACCCTATCCCTCCAGAGTATATAAGAAGAGGTAGGGGTCCCCTAGCGGACAGGCTACATCAAGATACATATATATGCGGACACGCAATATCAGACGATAGCTAATACAAACCAACAGACCACAGGAGTAGGGTATTACGTCATACTGACGGTCTGAACCTGTCTAACTCGTGTGTCTCTGTTGCCTTCTTATTCTTGATCTCACGCTCCCTTGTCAATCAATCTACCTTCGTGGAATACCCCTCGGAGGACTGCCGACGATATTTTGTCGACACTCATTCAACTAAATAAATCTATATGAACTAGTAATTCCTAGCAAAAAATAATAATAATAGTCCCTCTATTCCAAATCATAAGTCATTCTAAGTATTTTAGAGAGTTCAAAGCATCTTAAGTTTGGTTTGCCAGCTTCTCTAGCCAGTTGGGAGGATGCTGAAGACCTAAAACGACAATTTCCTCACGCATCTGCTTGGTGACGAGCAAATTCATTCTAAGGGGTCTTGAGTGTTACCAACCAGTGCACAAAGCCTAGAGGAGTCTAGTGAACTTGGGGCAGCTCGGAGCAAGAGATGGGCCCAGCCCAACAACCAGGGAGTCGTGGACCACGTGTGCAGAGGCACGCCGAGGAGGAGGCCCGGGGTTCTGGAGACATACGTCTGCGCCATGTTCAACGAGAAGAGAACCCAGGCCGGGCTCGGGGAATCAACGGGGAGGAACTTTGGGCTCTTCTACCCGGACAAGAAGCCTGTCTATCCCCAATCACCTTCCCAAAGTAATAACATTTCGTTGATCCAGATTTGAGGACAGAGCAAGTGGAAAGTCCACGTTGCCTCACTTAACTTTTTTGAAAGTATGTTTTCATCCCTGAACTCTAAAACCGGGTAAACCACCTCCTGAACTTTAAAACCACCTCCCTGACCGGTAAAGCGACGTGACGAACGGTTTTAAAAGTTCAGGGAGGTGGTTTACCTGGTTTTAGAGTTTAGGGCGGAAAAACAGACTTTTGTAAAAGTTGATGAGGTAACATGGACTTTTCCCTCTGCTAGCCCATGAAAAGTTAAAAGCCCAATGGACACTTGCAATTGGACCTAAGGCCCAGCTCGGCAAGATTCACGTAGTACCAATTTGGAGTAGGTAGCGAATTAACGAGTCCTAATCATGACCAGGAATGGTTTATTTGTTTATTTCATTGGATCTGCAGCTCCTCAGCATGTCTTCTAGACAGTTAGATATGAGGTAAAAGTTCATTATTTTAGTTTACTGTCTTTGTCATTAATTATGTGAGAAAGTATGCTTTGGCTTTGCTGCATTTTCAAAATTTAGGGCCTCATCATGTGCTTCAGCTTCACACCACGGCCACAAATTCCTTAGGTACTGCCAAGTGATTATGCAATGATAGTGTTGAGCTGGTGTAATCTAACCAGGACGCTTTGAATGCCTGAGTACATCCAAAAACTGGCTATGCTCACATGGCATGCAGAAGTGGTCTCATGCTGCAACTGTTGCTCGGTCGGATGGTTCAGCAGCCGTTAGCTTGCTACAAAACAATTCCCTTTCCTCAAAAGAAATCAGTGGCACAACAAAAATGGATCTGCTGTTTTGGACCTGCACTGTTTCTTCATGTGCATGCTCCGGCGCTCCGCTGCTGCTTCAGAATGCTATCCTTTTCTTTTTCTTTTCATGAACACAACACACATGTTCTTGTATATATCAAATTCAAATTACTAAATTATTAAGTCATCTCTGCAGCTGCTCTCCTCGTCGCGTCTCGCAGATGATGAAAAGGAGAGCAGAAGGTTGCATCGTTAATTCCAGTCATTTTCTGATAAATTACCTACCTGTGCAAACCAGAACTTACTATGGAAGCTTCGTCGCTTATGGTGGCGGATCTACAGGCTATACCAACCCATCATGATAGATAAGTATAATGTAAAAGAATCTCGATGCCCCTTATATAATGTAAAAGAATCCTGACGTGTCACCTGCCTCCGTAGATATGATTCATGATCCCAACTCCCAAGCCATGCACCGTTGCACACCCGCGCGGCCGCGCCGCTTCGCCTGCCTTGCTCGCAAGACTTGCGAGTCGCGATCCTGTCCAAGCTACCAAGGCACCAAGCACCGCCAACACCCACCGAGAGCCTTGGACTTGGCCACGCCAGCAGCGAAGGTGGCGTCCAGTCAGGTCGATCCCAAGCTTTAGAATACAGAGGTTAATTGTTGTTAATTAGGTCTGGATCGGGATTTGGGTAGGAGACGGTACTGAATTGACTATATATAGGGCAAGGAGCTGAAACATTTCCGCCGCTGTTATCAATCCGGCAAACATATGCTTGCAAATCTCACAGGTCACGGTTTTGAAATCTTCTTACTTTTCTAAATACTTGTCTGATTAATTATTTATCATTAGTTTATGTATCAGGGAGACCAGCGACATCAATACATCAGGGATTGATTCGATCCCCAAACATCAGAGATATTCATGTCATGTGAGTTTTATAATCATAGCAAATTACATCTAATATCCGCCACTGATCGCTTGTATATAATTGGGTGAACAAGTCCAGTCAACGTTCCAAACTCCCTCAAATACCACACATGTGACATGTATTATTATTGTACGATACATGGCTCATCTCATCAGAGACTACAATTCACAATATACAGTAGTCAGTAGGTCATTTTATCACGTCACCGGAACAGCCATGTACGACTAGTTTATATGACTAACAAAATGGAATCGATCAGGAGACATTCCGGTACATCACGGTCATATTATTGAGGCAGGCCTATACCATTCAAATTTATGGCGGCTGAGTTGAATTCGTCCACGACAATGCTGTTTCTTACACTACATGCATGCTTAATATGCTAAATATATATATAAACATATAATTGGTGAAGAATTGCAGGTACTACAATGCAAGTATTCAATTTGTAAGCGGCAGGTATGGCAGTTTATTTGTATCTGTCTGTCCATTTGGTGATATAATCCTTGTCGATGCCACTAGCAGCTAGCGGTCAACGTAGCTGGTTTGGCATTTCTTAATGTCCTATCACAGTACCTGAGAAGGATTTCCTAACTCCTTGATAGCTACTGTCTTGTGTCTGTTCCTACAAACAAAACCTGAACAGTGTAAAAAATGGAAGGAAAAAAACTGTCTTTCAGTACAGTGGTATTCCTGTGTATGTAGAATGATCATCAATTATTCCATTTCATCGACTACAGCATCTAAATTCCAAAAACCTACCATGTTATCTAAAGAAAATGTAAATCCAACCCAGCAGATAGCATGTCAACACATGCATATCTTCAGTACGTTTTCTCGTTCAGATAGTAGTAGTAGTAGTAGTAGTAGTAGTAGTAGTAGTAGTAGTAGTAGTAGTTTATAAATGTGCTGCGAACAATACTGGATTCTGAAATCCACGAGACAGTAACTGGTAGGTAACTAGCTGGTGTTCTAGACGATCTGTTTCCTAGCTAGGTTTGTCATGCATGTGCGGCAAGAGAATTACGCGTTTTTCAACATTCTCTCTGTGTATCTTACTCCACATTTCGCTCTCAAATCTGTATTTGTCCATTTCTCATGTGTGTAGAAAGTCACGGTTTGTGCTTTGAATCTTGCCTTGTTACTTCGCGGTAGCCACGAGGGGGGCGCTTCCATGTATACAATACAACCTTCCCTATATATAAAACACAATATTGAATACGACATTGTAAACATTTTGGGAACTAGTAGTTTTATTCTCCTAAGACTGATGTGTGTGGATGATGATCAGACATGTTTATTCTACTATTATCATACAATTTATTTATTTATTTTTTCCAGATATGCTAATCAAGTCCTGCCGCCAGTATACTCTTCTCCACAATTTGCATATGTTTGTTGCAATCCCTGAGCCAAAATATATAATTTATCAAGAAGATACGCACAAATGGAGAATAAGAAAAGGTTGGGAGAATGGTCAAGCCATCAGTGTCGAAAGAAAGCCTATCCACCCTAACAAACATGCAATTCCCTGCACTTAATCCCAACCATTATTCCTTGCCCTCTTGTACTCTTTTATGTACATACTTCTCTATCTACTAGTTCCTCATATACTATTATAAATCATGTGTGTATTTCCATAATATAAGCATAATCCCTATGTATCCTAGGGAAGGAGAGGCAGTAGAACCTATGCATGTCCATGAGACAGATGAATAATTTCGTTGAATGGACGGACAGCTTAATTAGGCTTAGCTGGTCTGCAACACGGGGCGTTTTTTGACATATGACTAATTTCATTATTATAATTTTTTGAACAGCCCCAAAATTATCAAAATTTGACCAAAATTTCGCCATTTTTTAGAATTTTATTTAAACATGCATGAAGTATGATTTTCTAAAATGTTTAGTTCTAAACTAAATATTACCATGATTTATGACTACAAATCCATTGAGTAGAAAAATATGCAATATAAACACAATAGAAAATAGAAAATATGAGTCTAGCGTTAGACTCCCTCGGTCCAAAAAAAACTTGTTGTTCTATGATTGGAAAAATGTCGCAAAAAACTTAATGTTCTGGGTATTAGACATGCACCTTCTCCACATGCCTCCATGCAACGCACTTTAATTAGAAAAATTAACAATGACATCTCTCCCCTTAAGGAGATCTCCTGTAACAAAATAGGAGTCATTTCTCTCCTCCACTAATTTGTCTAAGAAATCTTAGAACCGCAAAAAAAATTTGGACAGAGGGAGTACATTAACAATAGAAGAGCGGGCCTGGTGCAAGCGGTAGAGTCTTATCGCCTGTGACCGGAAGGTCCTGGATTCGAGTCACGGTCTTCTCGTATTGCACATGCGAGGGTAAGGCGTGCCACTGACACCCTTCCCCAGACTCCGCACAGAGCGGGAGCTCTCTGCACTGGGGTACACCCGGAGTACATTAACAATAGTCAATAAAGCACATGTATTCACATCACTAAAAAAATTCGGATTTTTTTCTTTCGGCCATCCCGGAGATTACTGAATTTCGCCAAAATCTCGAACCCTGCAGATGACCACTAGCCTTCCATGCAACAAGTCCTAGAGACGACTATATAGAGGAGAGCTAATTGACTCCTAACCCGCAACCGCTCGAGCATAAACACCACCATTTGGTCACACGTTTGTCGTGCAGAGAGAAGAGAGAAGGGAAGGGAAGGCATCAATTCGACGCTTGCATTGCATGACCATCACCACCACCACCACCACCATCACTAGTAGCTCTAAATGCCCGGGCTCTGCTGATAACCTCCTCTCCGAGAGCCAACCACCGTCTTTTCCTCTCCTCCATCTTCGTCTTCTCAGTCTAACACCAAGAAACACACAGACAATCCATCCATATACCCAAACAGGACGGCAGGTCGGAGGATTACTCCGTCACAGTCTCTGCGTGCCAACGAGGCGGAGCAACGATGGGGCAGCAGGAGGAATTAGCGGCCGTGCTGAAGCCGCCGGCCGCCGTGGTCTTCTCGTGGGAGCCAGTTGCAGTCACCACCACCAAGCCGGCTGCCGCGGAAGCCCGCGGGGACACCATCGTCATGCCGCCCGGGAGCCCGACGAAGAAGGCGGCAGCGGCACCGCCAGCGCGCCGGCTCTCGGTGCCTCCGCCGCCAGGCCGGGCCGCGACGAGAAGCCTGTCGTCGAGGGCCGGCGGCCGCGCCGTGCGGCCGGAGGACGACCCGTTCCTGGCCGCGTACCTGGCGTGCACCAAGAGCAGCTGGGACGCCGGTGCCGGTGCCGGTGGCACGCCGGGGGAAGGCAAGCAGGGCCGGAGCCGGTTCACGTGGGCGCGCCTCGGGCTCTCCTGCAAGAGCTCCGCCAGCGTTGTCGAGCGGAGCATGGTTAAGGTGGCCAAACGGCCGGAGCTGGATCCTAGAGATGCCTGATCCATCGGCCAACGGCCACGGCCAGTTCGTCTTCTTCTCTGCATCTTCTAGTCAGTCTCATGTTCAGTTCTAGCTCTTTCTTTGTTGTTCTTCTTGTTTTCTTTCAGTGTGACAGTGTCCAGCTTGAATTAGCGAGGTTTATGCGTACGAGGTGATGGAATTAAGAATCACTTGTGAATGAATGAAAAAGATACATATTTGCAATCTCATCTTCATTTTAGCTTGATCAGGCAGCGGCAGGATTATGTGAGTCGCATCAATGTCTGTTATGTGAAAAATCGTTCCCTTTTTTTTGGGTAATAATAGATAGATGGGTTACCTTCTGACAGCGAACGCATCCGTGTGTCCTCTGACTGAATGCCAACTTGATAGAGACTGACATTGACCGAGACTTATGCCCTGTTCGTTTGGCTGATAAGCCATGGCTGAAAGTACTGTTGGCTGATTTGTTGTGAGAGAAAAATATTGTTCGTTGGCTGAAAAAGTACGGCTTATAAGCCAAACGAACAGGGAAACCGTTGATCAATGTGTTGTTCTGTTCTGATCATTTTTCCCGAATACATGCATATTCATCCTCCAAATTATTTCTTTATCCGGCAACCCTGCAATGCTGATGCCTGGTAGAAGAAGGTGAAATGGTCAGGCAGATGTGATGCCATGCTACGTTGTTGTTTCAGGTGTTGGGGAGTGCTTCACAACTCTGAACTGACAGTTGAGTTCAGTGACAGCGTATCCTGTTTGTTGCAGGGGACTATCAGACTCAGCTTGCAGTTTGGCTTCTGACATGTAGCTTCTTCAGTTAGGTGCCAGAGTTCAGATAACTTTTGTGTCATGCATGCTTTGTCACTGATCCACCAGGTGATCTTGGTGTGTGGTGTGGCTACCTCAAGTTGCAAGCAGCCATGGCTCGCTCTTGGTATCGAAAGGGAACTGACACTGACGAGATGCATGCATGGTGTGACCGTTTAACATTCCTGTTATCTGACCGATCAGTCCAATGGCATGAAGGGAGTTGAGTGAGAGAATGACACATAAGGCAGGCACAGATTTTTGGATTGCAAGCCACTCCAACTGAACCGATGCCCCGTACTCCAAACGAACTGCACACGTCAGTCAGTGAGAAGAGTGTGAGGAGAAGCGCAGGCATCTGATGTGAAGTCATGGTTTAATATAAGGTAGTAGAGGGATTTGAGATTGAGTTTCCTTGACAAGATTGAGGTTTCAGGTTTAGGATTAGTTGTACCAGTTTTGGAAACCTTGTTGAATTGGGAAGAAGAGGACATCGTTAGAGTAGGTCGATCGGTTAAATCTGGCATCCTACTACAGTCGAGGACAACGACTGCGTACTTGCAGTGCCACGTTCCTTGTGATCCATTTCCATGGGCCCTGATTTGCTCTGAATTCCGTGGCGGAGTGGTCCAATACCTGATTGTGGTATGGAGAGAGGCCCAATGCTTGATTGATATGGAGAGCGGCCTGATGCCTTGCTTCGTTGTTTTTGTTACCATAAGTTTCAGCTCAAGCTTTTAGTCACTGCTTCTCTGATGCAGCTACCATTCACCACTGTCAGACAGTCATCTCCACTGGCTCATTTCCTTACACTTTTCTGCTTCTTTAACAGAGAAAGTACGTAAGTCTCATTGGGCGCTAAATGCTAATTTGTCAGCATATCGCCTTTATCTGAACCCAACTGCTTCTTCCATGGCATGCTCTAATTGGCACAACACTGGCTCTGATTGGCACAACACTGGCTTCTGTTCATCTGCTGCAGCTGATATGGATCCGTTCCAGTGGATCACTTTCCTCTCCATTTTCAAGCATGCAGAGATCAGAGATGGGAATGGGATGGAAAACAAAAACAAAATGACAGTCGTGAACTGACGTGCTGATGCAGATACTGCAAAGATCACCAGTTCGTGATGTGCTGCAGCGATCAAGTCAACTGTTGATTATGCCATTGCCTGGCTCCAGGGTAAAAAAAAAAAGAGAGCCTGTCAGTGCATTATCAGACAGTTTCATCGTTTTCAAGTCTGGCAGTGCATCACCAGACAATACTCTAGTACTAGAAGAGTAGTCCTTTCCTCTCCTGAGATTCCATACAAAGCTCTGTTCGCTTGAGCAATAAGCATGAAGAGGAGGAAAGTTGAGACTCTGAACTGAGGAGGGAGCAGCAGGGCTGCAGGGCACTCAAAGCATAGTGTGGTGATAGCTTGATAGGATCATCCAAATGTAATGCCCAAAACATAAGGTCACTGTACCTACTCGACCTGTGATCTGCCTTTTGCTGCTACCAGTCGGTGGAGTACATTCACCATTTGTTTAACATGTAAGTAGCCAGTTACATTCAGTCATTCACCATACCAAAGTTCAGAGTTCAGACTGAACTCAAGTAACAGCAGCAGCGAAGTGTGGAAAAAACCTCCAAGGATTCAGGACTAGAGCATGCAAGCTACAACTCACCTTTTTTTGTTTTTAGAAAAGAAACACTAGAGGAGAGAGAGAAAAAGTTCTGTTCTTTCACTTTCTGCACCACCACTGCTAAACAACAGTAATATACAGGTGGAGAAAAAGTGGCAGTCCAAATGTTGAGTGGCTTCACTTGACCAATTTTCACTCCACGTCCCAAAGGCAGGTGGGTCCTTAGCTGGTGAGATGACTAATTGCAAATTCCTTTTTGTACAAAACATTAAACGCAAACTCTGAAAGATAGCAACCATATGAACTGTCAGTGTTGTGGCGAGCAGACCATGTCACGGACGGCCTCCCACCTAACCTCCTCGAAGATCATGGCCTCGATGCTCTGAGCCAACTGCCGGGCCTCCTCTTCCCCGCCGCCGCCGACGAGGCGGCGCCAGTCGTCCCGCGGAGACGCGGACAAGTCGAGCTCCACCAGGCTCGGGATCTGGGAGATGTCCGCCGCGACGCTCTCCCACTCCAAGGCAGACGCGAACGCGGCGCACTTCCTCTGAAACCTCTCCTCCGTTGCGGGGATCTTGCCGGAGAGGTCGATGGATGGCGGCGAGGTCCCTGTCGCTGAGCCTGAGGTCGATGGCTTGCCATTGCCATCGTCGTCGCTGTGCTCATCCCCTGCTTTGTTATCGAGGAAGAAACAGAGTGGCTGGCTGGCTGTAAGCCTGTAACGGAGGAGGAGAAGCCCGGAGATGGCGGCAAGAAAATGCAGCATTTGCTTGCAGAGACGAATTAGGACTTAGGAGTGCTTACGGTGGCTGGGCACGGGCGACGACTCGTCGTCGTCGGAGTGCAGGTCCAGGACGGACACGGGGCTGAGCTGCTGCCTCCCGCAGTCAACGGCACCGCCGCCGCGGTCGTAGTGGTCAGCGGGAGCGACGACGTCTCCGTGGTCGGCGCGCGGCAAGCGGCGGAACCTCTGGCGCGTGGCGGCGCACGGGAAGCAGCCGGCGAGGAGGTCGTCCGCCCAGCGCAGAGCCAGCTTGGTGACGGTGGCCGTGCTCCCGCGCAGCAGCCTCCTCCGCGCGGCGGCGGGCGTGCGGGCCGGCGTGGCGCTGTCGTCGTCGTTGTCTTGGAGGAGCAGGTGGAGGAGGAGGAAGGGCGGCTCCTGCTGCTCCCGCAGCAGGTCCGAGAGACGCCTGGCCCTGGCGGCGGTGCAGCAGTTGGTGGCCATTGGAGGCAGGCAACGGAATTGCGAGTGCAAACCGCGTGGCAAGCAGTGGCAGCTACCAGCTAGGGAACGAGGGCAGCCATCTCGTTGTCGTCTCTAGTGGTAGTGGTAGTGGCTGCTCGCAGCTCGCTAGTCGCCATGAATGAATGAAACAAATACTCCGACTAGAAAAGTGCATGAGCTTGGCACGCTGTAGATGGCGGAGGATCTGTCGAGTGGCGACAGGACAGCGGCTGATGCGCATAAAAAGGTCGACATGTCTTCTCCTTCCATTTATACAGTGTACTACGTACAGACAACACGTAAAGGCGGCAAGCGAGCAAAGCAAAAGGGAGAGAGCCTGAAGAACGGAAAATAAGAAGCAGCAAAGCCTAATCTCTGATTGAATTGAACAGTCAAATGGTAAATTGGCAAGGCTCCATCCATCATCCATGGCGGTCAGGTGCATGATACTAAACTCTAGTCTTCTAGACTTTAGGCCTGGGTGTCAGGTGGACTATAAATTTTTAGTTCCCAACCCAATTAATGTCGGCAAATTTAGACTGAAATGTGCATTCACGTTTAGGGTTTTAGTTCATGTATGTGTCCCAAGAGTAATGGACTAAACATTCCACAAGCAATAATCCAGCATCATATCCACTGGTTGGACTGGCCTGACCACCTCTTTCTCTGTCTGATGAATTGTCTCTGTAGCAGTACTGCCCAAGCTCTGCAGATGGGCTCCGTCCATTCCTCCCTTTCGTCGTTGTTGCAGAAAGAAATGCAGAGCAGAGCAGGCACGGTCCCGGGCATGCAGCCTTTTTCCTTTGCTTTGCTTTGCTTTCCTTTCCCAGCTCAGATCAGATCGGACTCGGAGCGGAGCGGAGCGGAGCAGACCAGACGACACGACACCGTCCACGCATGGGCTACCATGGGGATCAGTGAAGTGAAATTAAGCAGCGAGGAAGAGGAGACGAGACCAACAAAAAACAGCACTGCCCTGCACAGCTAGCAATGCAGCATCTCTTGCAATGGCGATACGGTGCCCTAGCGATCTTTATACCCTAAATCCAACTTCACCACAATGCAAGGATAATTTTTCATATGAATCTGCTGAGAGAAAACCCGCCGCGTCCTCTTCTTGCTCCATCTGCTTTTTCATGCCATTCCCTCGAGAGTCAGGGGCGGTGCAATGCAAATGCAATGGCCAACCCAGAGTGCTGCTGTCTGTCAATCGAGCCGTGATTTACTGGTGTAATTTCGGGGCCGCACCGGTGACGGACGATAAAAAAACAGCTACTGCTGCACTCTTTTGTGATGTTTGTGGGCGTGTGGCCATGGGCCTTTGAGGCCGGTGAGTGCTCCTGGCGAAGGCACGATCTGGGCCTGGAAATGGTGCCTCCCTAGCTAGATGGGCTCGAGGCCCAGGAATGAAAGCCCTCCTGACCTCTTCCCATGCAAATTCCTAAGAAATATTTATGTTTATTACGAGCCCATAAACACTTTAACCAGACCAGGCGGACCCATGATGCTCTATGGGCCTGCACAAGTGAAGCGATTTTAGTTTTTTTTTATTACTCCAAGGACATGCTCTACAAAATTCTAGAGAAATTATTCGGCCGGGGGGCTTAATATAGTTTCAAACCTCCCTGTTAATAAGCTTTACGTATACACAGGAGATTAGTTTCAGCTTTCACAAAGATGTGTAATAATGACGCAACAAGAACAACCAGCCATATTGCATTAATTGGTATACTAGATTAATACTCGATTATTAGCAGGTAGCAGCGCTGCTTCATACGACACCCTCTGCGTCATCAGAGTGTGTACATATGCAACTGATGGAGACTAATGATAACAATAATGGAGAGCCAACTTTACTTGAGATGAAGACAGGCGGTAGATTACAAGAAGAAAGCAACAAAGAATGCATGAATAATGGCATCTGAATGAAGATGCACCTCAAACTTCTTTTACTAGTTCTCACTGCTTTTTTATATAACATAAATATTCCAGTTAGATGAGGTCTCAATAATATAATATCTACTAGTGTGATCGATGAACATTGCATGCTGTTGCGTGTGGGCCACCCATGTCAGACTCGCTACTACGTACCGCATGTCGTTCTCACACGGCGGTACGGTTTGAGGAATCACAGCTATTATCGAAGGCGAACCCCACACAATTAGCTTAGGAGACGTAAACAACAACGCTAGCTAGCTGTTCGTGATGCTTTGCTTTCAACGTGGCGACGACGGCGACGAGCCACCTGCAGCCACCTTTAGCCAGCAGCTTCTTCTTCGATTCACTGACAGTGATACGCCAAAACTTATAATAAAAAAATAAAGCAGTGTCAAAGACGTCTCGCTGCTGTTTTATTAGAACTTAGCATAAATAGGATCTTAATTATCTTAGCCTAAATATGATCACTAACTAAATCTTATGCGGAAATTAATCTGATACTAACCAGAGCAACGCCATCTGTGTCGCTAGAGATGTGAAGTTGATGTAGATGAAGTAGGTCTTAGTCTTCACCAGATCGGAGCTTAATGCGCATAGTTGGTGAAGTACGCGATGTAGATCTTGCAATACCTGGATGGACGTGGGTAGACGGCCTTCCTAAACCCTCTAGCGCCTAATCGATCGGTTATGTGAATAGTCACGGGGATTAGAGAGATCATGACGCCACGGGCGCCTCTCTTATTTATAATCGCGCTGTGGGCCAGGGGGCCGAACCCTTAGAATTCTAAGGGTTGTCACTGATCACGACCGTTCTTATTTAATTGAAAATAAATGACGAGTGGGTAAACAAAAAGTTAACGCTTAATTAATCTTGTAATTAGGTTCGGGATTAGCCGAACCGATCACGTTCCAACAGCTGCCGCTTGTGTCCTCTGTCGTTCGTTCAACCTTAGCTTGAGAATGACACGATGTGTATATACTTTTTTTTAAACCTTTAAAAATTGGGGTGTTGCGAGAATCAAACACACACAGTGACACGATGTGTATATACTGATATCGAACGCTAAGGAATTTTGTTTTGAGCTAATAAGAAACATCGCGGGACATGCATGTCTCGCTTTCGCGCCATCTCGATCAAGAGCGTGGGAAAAGAAGACCAGGCCGGGCGGGAAAATATGCCTGCTGGTGCCGGCATTTCTCGCTTGAGTGTGACAAGTACCAAACTGCCCCCGGCCTTAGCTTGCCCGGCCCACAGAACAGATGGAGGAGAGTTTGGCAGCGCAAAACATTCCAATAAGGCCTTGTTCGGTTAGTCAGTATTCCTCTAGCAATCAATCCAGATGATCAAAACGTATACAAATTATGAAAGCAAACTGGTTAGGAATGATTCCAGGCCACAGTTCCCCTCGAAACGAACGGGCCCTAAGTGGTTTTTATATACTTTGGCAGAGGTAACCCGGAAAATTTACCGAGATGAAGAGGGATCGGGAGACGGCGTGGTGCATGCGGTGCAAGTAAGTAAATTTCATTCGCCGGAGAAAACAAGTCATGTTTGCTTCGTGCAGATTTGTTTGTCATAAGCAGCATGCATGGATGCATTCTTGTTAGAACCGGCCGGATCGGACGAACGTCGATCGTTCAAATTCAATTCCTTGTGCATATATATAAAATCATGGTGCAGTTCAACATTTTTGCATCAAGAATTGCTTGCTTATGCTAGTGGTCTATATCTACAAGAATATATATCCTGTTGGCTCTTCAAATCGTGATCCATGGTTAAGTTTAAAAGCCCTTTCATTCTCTTAATTTCTTGCTTTCAGTTCGTTCGTTCGAGAGGTGATCCAGTCAAAAAGATCCGCACGTGCAAGCACGCACGCACGCACGCATGCTTCCTCTTCCTCAGACGTTCGATGCCCGGCCGGCTACGCGATCAGCGAGGCGAGCGCCTGCAGCTCGAAGAAGCCGCCGGTGCCGCTGCCGCTGCCGGGGCCGCCGGCACTACCAGGCGCGGACGCGGAGGCGGCGGCGTAGATCTGGCGCAGCGCCAGGGCGCGGCTGGCGGCGGCGAGGCGGCGTGCGAGGGCGGTGGCCTCGGCGCGCAGGCGGGCGTTGGTGAGGCGGACGAGCGCGGCGCGGGCCTGGACGCCGCGGAGCCGCTCGGCGAGGTCGCGGTTCCCCGCGCGCAGGCGGGCGGCGCGCCCGCGGAGCTCCTCCAGGTGCCGCTGCTTGCGGGCACGGGACCGCTGCGCCGACTCGCGGTTCGAGATCCTGCGCCGGAGCCGACGCTCCTCCACCTCGTCAGCGTCTGCCGCGGACAGCGGCGCCGACGCCGACGTGTCCTCCTCCGGCGGCGTCGCTGCGGTGGCGGCTGAGGTAGTAGTAGCAGTGGCCGTAGTCGTAGTCGTAGTCGTCGTCACGTCCAGGAGCGGCGGCGTCGGCGTCGGCGTCGTAGGCGACCTGGGTGTGGCGTCAGGTCCGAGGAAGCCGAAGCCGATGTCGGAGAGGAACGCCTCGACCTCGGGGTCCAGGACGGGGTCCCACTCCGACGGCATGGGGAGCTGGTGGGCCATGGCTGCAGAGACACGTACAGTACTAGAGTGGCAGTAGTGCTCCTAGTCCTAGCTAGCTGGAAGCTGGGTACTTGGGCAGGGGAGGGGCAGAATGGTAATTAGCAGCGTATCAGAGGGGCTCGAGGGGTGAGAGAGGGAAAAGGGAGGGAACAAGTGAACGGAAGCCCCTATTTATAGCCCCGGGGTGTCACCTGTGCTGCCTCTGGGTGGGCCCCACTCCCTCCCTAGTGCTTAGGGACGTGGCACCTTTCTTGCTTCTCCTTTTTTTTCCTTCTTTCTTCTTTATAATATATTTTTTTATTGAAGAAAAAGACAAGCTTTATTTGGATCCACGACAGGTGGGTTGTCGTGGCACACAACTTTGCGGCAAACGGATATATACCCCCATCATCAAAACTATGAACTTAGCTCGCAAGAGTGACAAGTTCTCTAAACCAAGGGGAAGAAAGTCAAGATTTTGTCAAAAATAAAAATGTTTTTTTTGTGTATAGTCAAATAAAGAGCTTAATGTTTGAAAACGAAAAGAAAGCTAGTCTATCATTCTCAAGATATGAAACAAACTAGTTTCGATCACATGCTTAATATTTGAGTCGATCGTCTGGTCATCAAAGGGTCAGACGTAATTCAAGTGGAGGTTTTGTTTTGTCGGAGGTCTAAAGAGAGAGCATATACCGAACAAATCGCTTTTTCCACAGAGGTTATCCCCAAATTAAAAGGTTCACTTTGAATCCAACAAAATCTAGCAGTAAAAGCCCACCCTGTTCGCTGATGCTGAAATTTGGCTTATGCTGATGCTTATGAGAGAAAAATACTATTTCATGGCTAAAAAGTAGTTCTGAATAAGCTCAAGCGAACAGGGCCTCAGCTGACGAGTTATACATCTGAAATAAATAAATAAACCTTGCATTTGGGAAAAGAAGGTGAAAGTTAGTAGTAGGTAGAACAAAGCAAGTAAAGCACACAGCTTTGGAAACATGCTGTGTCTACTATCTAGTCTTGGGCCGAGAGAGCAGTGCAAGGCGTGGTGATGATTGAGAGGGACGTGCATGCCATTTGCCTTGCCATGGGTGGATATGGTTGGTTGCATGCATGTATCCCCAATGCAAGGCACAGCAGCAAACTAACAGGAACTACTAGTAGCTACCTCATTCCAATCAAGTGATGGATCGAGAAGCTAGCTAGCCTCTCTCTAAACCTTAGTCACTAAGGAAGATGAACGAGAGCTAGTTAACTGGATTAATTATACGTGTATCCTTCTTCTTATTAACTACTAGTAATCTTGTCCGCCGGAATTTTGATCACATCAACCCATATCCAAGATCTGATTCTCTTTCTGCGAGAGAAAAAGTAAAGACGAAACCCATCAGACTCGAAGAAATATAGCAAAAGGTAGAACTTTCTAAATTGTAGGGTTTTCTTAATCATAAACTGTATGAAAAAATATGCAATTTTTGCAATAGCTTCAACAGTTCCTTCTTCTAGGTTGTTTTCAAAATAAACTTTCTCTTTGGGATCAATTTTAAAATATGCAATTCTATGTAGTAGAAATGAAATAATCCGAAAGTTTTCTATATATCCAGTAGGGCATATATGCAACTAAAGGTGCCGCCGGTTAGTTTCATATTGTTTGCTCTATAAGTACGTTCGACCTATCGAACATCCTTAGGCAGACAAGGACAGTTTTATGGAACAGTTTCTATAGCCTTGCAATTGCAAGCCATGCGTACCACTCAGTAAAAAGCTAATAAAGCCACATTGACCCCAGCATGTTGCATACACATACATATGCTCGACCACCACCACTACTTTGCATGATGCATTGTGTGGACAGGCAGACAACAGCAAGTGATTAAACCAGTGAGTGATGGAGGACATGGATCGACCTAGCTGCAGCAATAACCTGCTTACCTTTCTAGATATTTCAGCCAAAACAAGTGCAGCCTAGCGTGCACTACGTCAGATTTGCAATCACTGTCGGCCTCATCACTGCCGAATTTGTGAGAACCGGCAGTGATGTACCTTCACTGCCGGTTATGAGCTTGAAAATGAAAAAAATGATTGGGGCTGAGCTAAAACCGGCAGTGAAGGATCACATCACTGCCGGTTTGTGGCTTGAACCGGCAGTGTTTTAGCGGCCACTCATCACTGCCGGTTTAAGCCAAGAGCTGACAGTGATTAGGCTCTATCACTGTTGGTTCTAGCCAAGAACCGACGGTGATAAGCCTACAACACAAAAAGGCTGCAGCCGTCCTCTCCTTCCTCCTCTCTTCTATCCCGAGAACAGAGGCGTATGTTTGGGCCCTTCCCTCCATTGTTGCGGCTGCTCTTCACCATGAAGATAGTGCTTGGATTTTGAAGAATGACTTGATCTTTTTGCTTTAAGGTTAGTAACAAACATCCACTCCTTTGATTTTGTTGCTTAATTAGCTTCGTTTTGATGGCTACATTGCTTGATTCTCATTCTAGTTCTTTCTCCATTCTAGATAGCACCTTTTCAATTGGACATTTGTGCAAGGCTCAAATTATGGTGAATCCATCATCCAAACGGTTGGTGTCTATGAACACATTTAAATTCCTAGCTAATTATTCCATGGTGGTCAGGATCATCATTGTTAGTATGTGATGTTATAATTAGTTCTTAGAAATAGAGTAGAATAGATGTTCTTCATTATTGTGGAATAATTGTTTTTTACTACGATTTTCAATTTATAGGACCGGGGCTACCAATTTCAATTTTTCAATAATTAGTGTACAATAATGTTTTCCAAAAATGGTACTTTAGAGCTACAATTGTTGTTCATGAAGCTTGATTTCTAATTAATTCTTTGTAATTACTGTCTCAGTAATTTTTTGGGCAGAGATGGATCGAGAGTGGATGCATCTGTCTCGAATGGACAAGCGGTACATGCATGGCGTCAGCCAGTTTATCACCGATGCCAAAGCCCATGCTGGAAATGGGAACCCTGTCTTCTGCCCATGCAAAGATTACAAGAATCAAAGAAACTTTCGTCAAATTGAGTCTATACGATCGCACTTGATTACCAGGGGGTTCATGCCAAACTATACGATATGGACTATGCATGGTGAGGTTGGTGTGAATGTTCTGCAGAAAACGATGATGATGTGGACATGCCTGACGTAGCCATCCACGATGCCGACAAGGAACTCGGTGTTAATACAGAACCTATGGCCATAGTTAATAATGTTTTTAGGAACACGCTAGCTGACAACATCGAGGATAACGATGGCATTTCTCAGCTGCTACGTAATGTAAAGACCGGATGTCTTAGTGAAAGACAGCTGAGAAAGCTAAAGAAAATGAGACAAGATGGCAAAACACCATTGTATAGGAATTGTCCAATGAGCAATCTGGAAGCCGACATTATGCTGTTAGAGTTCAAATCGACAAATGGATTGAGCGATAAAGGCTTCAATCAGTTGTTAAGTATAATAAGGAAAATGCTCCTAGAAAAAATGAGCTGCCAGAAAAGACATACTTGGCCAAGCAAATGATCTGCCCCATTGGCCTCGAGGTTGAAAAAAATCCACGCATGTTCTAATGATTGCATATTGTATCGTGGAGAAAAATACAAAGACTTGGACAAGTGCCCCAAGTGTGAAGCTTCACGGTACAAGGAAGTGCTGTCAGATGAGGGTACCAAGACCAGAGGAGGTCCCATAAAGGTCGTTTGGTATTTCCCTATAGCTCTCCGGGTGCATAGGCTGTTTGCATGTGTAAAGTCAGCCAAGTTGTTGCGCTGGCATGGCGAAGAGCGTAAGAAAGATACAATAATGAGGCACCCCACCGATGGGCATGACTGGAGGACTATCAATACTATGTTCTATAAGGACATCGGTGGAGAGGTAAGGCACCTTTGGTTTGCTTTGAGCATAGATGGGATGAATCCTTTCGACCAGGTTAGAAGTAAACATAGCACCTGACCAGTGATGCTCTGTATATACAACCTTCCACCTTGGGTCTGTATGAAGCGGTTGTACATCTAGATGCCACTACTGATCCAAGGGCCAAGATAACCTGGGAATGACATCGATGTGTTTCTGGAACCAGTGATCGATGAACTAATGGAGATGTTTAAAAATAGTGTGCCGGATGTTTGGGATGAGTACAAAAAGGAACATTTCATGATCAAGGGAGTACTTATTGCTACAATCATCGACCTGCCAGGTCGAGGTTTGTTGTGTGGAGAGAAGACAAAAGGCTATACTGGATGTGTCGAGTGCTTGGACGACACCGATGTGGTAAATCTGTCAAATAACTGAAAGATGGTTTATATGGGACATCGTAGGTTCCTACCTAAGGATCACCCTTACCGTAGGAACAGAAAAGATTTCAACGGTACTATTGGGAAACGCTTAGCTCTAAAATATCGAGACAGGCCTGCGATACTTCAAGAACTCAACAAACTAGAGGTTGTCCTTAGAAAGGGGGACAATGCAGTAGCAGCGCCTAATGGGAGCGTTTGGTAGAAAAAACCAATTTTCTGAAAACTACCTTACTGGCCATTTTTGAGTGTACGCCACTATCTTGATCCCATGCACATCACTAAAAACGTGTGCGCTAACACTCTTAACACCTTGATGGACACCGGAGGGACATCAAAGGATTCACTAGCCACACGCCTGGACATGCAACACTTGGGAATCAGAAAGGAGCTGCATCCCGTGGAGCTAGAGAATGGCCAGTTCAAACTTTCGGTTGCGTCATGGACATTGAAGAAGAAAGAAAAGCATGCGCTTATTTCTTTCTTCAATGAACTCAAAGTCCCGACAGGCTACTGTGCGAACCCGAAGAGGCTAGTGAACATGAAAGAACTCAAGTTCAACTATAGCCCTATGGAGGCCCATGACTATCATGTCATTATGACTCGACTGCTCCCTATTGCCCTGCGTGCTATCCTCCCCCCAAAGGTCCACACCCCAATCATAAAGCTTTGCTTATTTTTCAACATGATCTCAAAAAAGGTCATTGATGTGTCCACGCTAGAGCAGCTGCAGCGGGACATAGCCGAAACTCTTGTTAGGCTTAAGATGCATTTCCTACTGTCTTACTTTTATATCTCATTATATCTGCTCATTCATCTTGTTGACCAAATTAGAGCCCTTGGCCCAATGTACCTACATCAGATGTTCCTTTCGAAAGATTGATGAAAGTTTTTAGGAGGTATGTTAGGAAGAGATTTAGGCCAGAAGGGGCATGGTTGAAGGATGGTCAACGGAGGAGGCCATTGAGTTTTGCACATATTATCTAGACATCAAAAGGGTTGGAGTTCTAGAATCTTGTCATGAGGGAAGACTACGTGTCAAAGGAACGATCAGGGAGAAATCTATTACAGTAGATGACCCTGTTTCTTTCAGATAGGCATAGTTCGTTGTTCTCCAGCAAGCCAAGGGTGTGATGCTATACATTGACGAGCATAGGCAATCACTGCAAACTTTGTATTTGAGCAGGTCACAGGCTTGGCTGGATAAAAAACATAAGGAGGAATTTGTCAACTGGTTACAACATCGCTTGCTTGGAATAAAGTTGGGTAATCAACTAGATGTCTTAGCCAAGGGACCTTCGAGTACATATCTTAAATACCAAGGGTATGAGATCAATGGATTCATATTTTACACAAAAAAGCAAGATGGAAATAACACATACCAAAATTGTGGTGTTCATTTTGATGCTCACGACGAAAACGACAACGTGCAGGCGACATACTATGGTTTCATAGAGGAGATATGGGAGCTAGCCTATGGTCCATTGAAGGTAGCTCTTTTTTGCTGCCAGTGGGTCCGGCTCGAGGAAATCAACACTAATAGCGAAGGGTTCACTACCGCTGATCTCGCTAAGACCGCATACAGAGACAACCCCTTCGTCCTTGCAAGAGATGTTATGCAAGTCTTCTATGCAAGGGACAACAAAACAAAAGGAAGGCTAAAAGTAGTCCTAGAAGGGAAAAGGAAGATTTTCGATGTCGATGGAGTGACGGACGAAGAAGACTACAGGGGCTATCAAGAAATGCCTCCATTCGGGGCTAACGTATCCCTATCTATCCTTCAAGAGGGTGACGAACCTGCTTATGTATGATTTGATCACAATGAGACCCTCATTGTTGATGCACCTAAAGATAGTTACATTATTGTTAACTATGTAATCATTATGCAGACGTTGTATCAGTAATTCGCACTGAATATCTAATTTATATTTTGTGCGCATCTCTATAATTTAATTATTGACTATATAATCAAATATTGAGATGATGTTCACAAACACTATTATTTGATAATTATAGACCATTAATTAATTATCATAGAATTAAATAATCAAGACACAATTTTTTGTAAATAAATAAAGAAAAGCAAACTAACCAAACTCCCTATCCTAGCTCAGCGGTTAAGGCCGTGCACTCTGTACTCTGAGACCCGCGCTCGAATCCCAGGCGGGCCAAACTGTTTTGATTTTGCATTTATTATTTAGTAGTGCATTATGATGGGATAAAAGAAAAAGAACAACTAATTCTAACATAATCCCTATTCTAGCGTAGTGGTTTATGCTCTAAACTAAGAACCGTGAGACCTGGGTTCGAATCCTAGGCTCGAGAATTTTTTTTATATTTTTTATAAAAAGGCTACGAAACTGTGATTTTTTTAATATTTTTTTACTAAAAGGCTGCGATGGCAGCAGGTCCCTTCACTGCTGGTTTTGGTTTTAAAACCGACAGTAATAACGCTGCGATGGTAGGCTCTAAACCGACAGTCATTTTTTTATATTTTTTTACAAAAGGCTTCGATGGCGGCAAAACCCTTCACTGCCGGTTTTGATTTTAAAACCGGCAGTGATGGGTTCTATCATAGTCGGTTGCTCGAACCGACACAAAAGGCCACATTCACTCTCGATTTTTAAACTAAAATCGATAGTGATA
This sequence comes from Miscanthus floridulus, assembly GCF_019320115.1. Taxonomy (NCBI): domain Eukaryota; kingdom Viridiplantae; phylum Streptophyta; class Magnoliopsida; order Poales; family Poaceae; genus Miscanthus; species Miscanthus floridulus. The sequence goes on from NC_089593.1 coordinate 88,584,829, forward strand.
TGTAGATGCTCCTCATATGCCAACAGTGCTTCCACTGACCACAATAGTAGAAAAACTGCTCCCACCTACTCCGACAACTTTAGTTCAGAAACAAAAATATACCATGAATGCTAGCCCCCTATAAAATAGTCCTAGGCCAGGAGCTAGCCTCTCCATGCATGTTGGTTTTAGCCAGGCTTTATTAGCCATGATATAATGTTTTTCTCTCACAACAAACTACAAATATCGTTATGCGTCGTAGTCCACCAAAATGGTGCACATAAGAGGTACTAGAAGAATGCTACTGAAGATAGAGCAACATTGAAGATTGGAAATGCCATGAGGTTCACAGAGCCATCCGCTATGGTACGCATCTAGAAAAAAGGCCATGTACAGACAAGGCGGATTCATTGATGCCACCTTGTCATCTCCAACCGGTATAGCTCGTAGACCACCTCGATGCTACTGTTTGTCCCTAGTTGGTGCTAGAAGAATGCTAATAAGATGGTTACATTATAATGTGTTGATACACATTGATTGTAACATTGACCTGTACGCAAATATGTCTTTGTTATCGTATATATAATTTTAGTGTAAGGTCTTTGTTATCGTATATGTAATTTATTTCTAACATTTTTGTTATTTTTTGTGTATTTCATTACTATCTAAATAAATATATCGTTGTTGTTAAAACTTTCCCACTGTACTATCTAAATAAATATATATCTTGTACATATATGCACCTTCACTATCGATTCTACTTATAAACCGACAGTGATATTAACTTTCACTATCGGTTCTATTTAAAAACCGACAGTGATATTAACTTTTACTGTCGGTTCTACTTAAAAACCGGCAGTGATGTCCATGACCCCTATATAAAACAAACCGCCAGCTACATACATCGATCACACCCACCCACGAACTCTCACAGTCTCATTTCTCACGTTTCACTCTCACTTCTCAAGAAATCCACTCTCTCTACGTGATTTGGTCATAGCTCCTTCATTTATCAATGGTATTGATATGTTGTCTTCTCCAATATTGTATCTATATTCATTTGATCTATATTTATATTCATGTTTCTTTGCATTCTACATTTATATATATTCTTATTCCTTACATTCGATCTATATTTAATTATGTTGCCACATTTTACTTGGAAGAATTTTTTGTGCATATATTTTATGTTCATATTTTTGGCATTTTATCGATCAGATGGTATGAACAACGGACCTCCTCCACCACAAGAACCAGGTTTCCACCCTGGCGATGAGCCATTCGCTCCTAATGTGGCCATTCACGGTTCCCTGTTCCAGCTATTGTATGAAATATTTACCAACATCTTTTGTTTTTTTATGCTAATAAATAAGTGAAATTAATTTAATATCATTGTTGCATATATATATATGTCATAGACTATATCCCAATAGATTGGCTGCGAACAGCACTTAGCTGGTTCTTTATATCGGACATCGTCGAGAACACGACATCTAATGCAAGTGGTCGGCTATGGACGTGTGAACTCAGTTTTTCCATCCCTTTGAGGTGTGCAAATCATCAGAACCATATCCACGAGACGAGAAGACAAAGCCCGGACATGATAAGTGCCCAATTCAGTGTCGTGCGCATCTGTTTAGAGGCACTTTGATGTGTTTGCTATGATGTGCCTGATTTCTCGCACTTCAAGGCACTTGCTTTGAATGCTGGTGATATCCCCGTCCTGCAAGCAAGCGAATAGTTTTCGAGCTACAACCGTGCGGATGTGGTAAAATTGTCACTTATAATAAATAAAAAAATGATCAGAAAAACCTCAGATCCTGTGTGGGGTCTTAATTTGGGTATACATGCTTGTCAAAAAAAATTCAAGCCATTTCGATAAAGGCGGAGTATATACATGCTTCATAAAGGTACATGTGTCTTTTCATCGAACCATGACTATACACATAGGTTATCAAGGTTTCTGTGGTTCATAGGCATTCCGGTGTCGTATTCGTCTTAAACTTTTTCTTAGGCTTGTATGTGCCACGTGTGAAGGAAACACCAAGTTTAGAATTTTTCAGAGATGGTTTGCTACTTTATGAGGTTTAATTGAATTTCCACGCGACGACACCATTTAATTATAGGTTGAACTGAGTCTATCCACGAAACGATCTGGAATAGTGCCAAACTTTTACACCGGCTCTAATGTGCCATAGGGATAAGAATTTTGTGGAGGTGGATGACAAAATCTATTGGGTCCAAGATAAAATTCACCCTTTTTGTCTCATTCGGCACAGAGAAAATATAATATATAAAAAACTGATTAGAAAAACCTCAGATCCTGTGTGGGGTCTTAATTTGGGTGTACATGCTTGTCAAAAAAATTCAAGCCATTTCGACATAGGCGGAGTATACATGATTCACAGAGGTACATATACACTTTCATCGAACCATGACTATACACATAGGTTATCAAGATTTCTGTAGTTCATACGCATTTTGGTGTCGTATTGGTCTCAGACTTTTTCTTAGGCTTACATGTGCCATGTGTGAAGGAAACACCTAGTTTGGGATTTTTTGGAGATGATTTGCTACTTTCTGAGGTTTAATTGAATTTCTGCGCGATGACACCGATTAATTATAGGTTGAACTGAGTCTACTCTTGAAAAGATCTAAAATGGTGCCAAACTTTTACATATGCGCTAATGTACCCTTGGGATAAGAATTTTGTGGAGGTGGATGAAAAAATCTATTGGGTCTAAGATGAAATTCACCCTCTTTTGTCTCATTCAGCACACAAAAAATATAATAATTAAAAAACTAATAAAAAATCTAAGATCCTGTGTAGGGTCTTAATTTGGGTGTACAAGCTTGCCAAAAAAAATTCAAGCCATTTCGACATAGGAATACATATGCTTCTATTTATTCAGTATATAAAAAAATTTTAATATATATAAACATCACTGTTGGTTTAAAAAAATCAGCATTGATGAGAAGAAACCAATAGTGATGCTAGTTATCATTATCGGTTTATTTTAAAAACCGGTAGTGATATATAAAAAATTAAAAAAAATTGTGTCAGCCCTCGGATTTGAGCTCGGGTCTCGGGCTACAGAGTTTAGAGATTTAACCGCTGCGCTAGTATAGGGGTGTGTGCCGAGTGTTATTTTTTTGACCTTTAGGCCACTTAATAAATTATAAAATTGAACAAAAAAATTTGGGCCGCCTAGGACTCGAACACGGGTCTCGGGGGCTAAGTTGCGGGGTCTTACCTATTGAGCCAGTCGAAGGAGTTCAAAAGAAAATGAAAAGTTATCCTACTTAACACATAACTGCTACACCACATCACTGTCGGTTTGGGGAATGACCCGACAGTGATGTACCTCCATCACTGTCAGTTTATAATCAGAACTGACAGTGATGAGCTATTTTCCAAAGTAATTTAATAATTTATAAAATTGAACAAAAAAATTTGGGCCACCTGGGACTCAAATACGGATCTCGGGGGCTAAGTTGAGGGGTCTTAACCGTTGAGCCAGTCGGAGGAGTTTGAAAGAAAATAAAAAGTTATCCTATTTAACACCTAACTGCTACACCACATCACTACTGGTTTAGGGAATGACCCGACAGTGATGTGATGTACCCCATCACTGTCGGTTTATAATTAGAACCGGTAGTGATGAGCTATTTTTCGAAGTAATTTAATAATTTATAAAATTAAAAAAATTGGGCCGCCTAGGACTCGAACACGGGTCTTGGGGGCTAAGTTGAGGGATCTTAACCGTTGAGACAGTCGGAGGAGTTCGAAAGAAAATAAAAAGTTATCCTACTTAACACCTAACTGCTACACCACATCACTGCCGATTTGGGGAATGAACCGACAGTGATGAGCTACTGGTATAAAAGAGACGTGGGTTGAAATTATCCAAATTCATTTCAACCCTGCACCAACCCCTCCCCTCGCGCAGCCGGAGCACCACACCATGCCGGAGCACCGCCCCACGCCGTCCACCGCCCCAAGCCGGAGCACCGTGCTTTCCGTGCCCTCGTTCCTCGTCCACGACGCTAACCATGCCCCTCCTCCTCCACGCCTGCACTCCCACCACCGAGGCCATTACGAGCGCACGGACAGCTGCTTTCCCACCCCCACGGTGAGTGCGTGGCTCACTGCCCGCTATGTGTCAGATGAAATGTCCCACGGTGTTGCTGCTTACTTGAATCAATAGAGGTGTTGCTGTGAATCAGTAGAGGTGTTGCTGCTTACTTGAATCCAGTAATAATTATTTTGGGGGAACGTTTGTGTAACACATTTTTACCAATTCACTTCTAAGAAGAAAAAAGTTGACTTATGTCTACATTAAGTGACAATATGTGATTATGTTTCTTGGCTATTCGTGTACTGCTGGTTATGGACAAGGATTTGCCTCCCTATTGTTAGAAATCTAAAGAAGTAAATTTTGAAAGGAGGCTGTGTGTTGTGTTTGTCAACACAACAATTCAGACCTAAATAGGGACACAAGTGAGGTTATAGTTATTCAAATATGTTTCAATTTATCTGGAGGATTTGTTCATGTTGACACGCATTAAATTATCTCATGCTTGCTGAGGATCTGGTCTAATAGAAGAACCTGTGCTTTAGCAACCAACCTAATGTGAAATTTGTGAATACTAAGGCAAAATCAATGGTTCTAATTTGTAAACAAGGAACAAGAGTTGTGTAGATTCGAATTAAGTGTTACTAGTAGAGATTTGTTCTTTATTACTTTGAGGTGCTTTTACTTTAAGATCTAGAACTCCCTTTTTGATGTACGGAAATAGTTTCCATATCTAGAACTTCCTTGTACCATTCCCCATATTCACACAGTTACTATTAGATGTGATGTGTGCATTGGTTGCTCTATAAAACTGTATCTATTCACCAGTTTATGCTTGGAGCTTTCTATTTTATTTTGATTTTCCTAGTCTTTAATACGTTTCTATTACAGTGGTTTGCAAAGTGAGTATTTTATGTGCATTATGTGATTTAGTAAAATAGACTTTGCAGCCCTGCAAAATTTTCATTTGAAATGTAACCTGGATTGTTTGGAGGATGAGTAATATGCTTTTATTTGCATTCCTAGCAACCTACTTCAATGTTTTGTTTGTTATAGGCTAGGGTGTCCATGCCTGTCCAAAGTAAAGTATGCTTGCTTACTTGAGAAATTCACATGAGCACCCCTGTTGCTAACTATTAACCAATGACATATGATGCTGCATGCTAGCAAGTATGATTACTAAACTACATTGATCTCCGAATAATAAATAGTCCCATTATTGAGGTAATTTTTTATCATGTCAAGGATAAAGAACATTAAATAGATTTAGTTTGGCCATATAACTTGAATAATAACTCTTGTTCAGTGAGTTATCATTACCACTTACCACATGCCTAATTTACTTAAATATATAGGCAACCATGGCATGGTATGTAGTGCATGTTGGTCACATGCCTGTGATTTATTGAACCTGGGAAGATTGCTATGGTCAAGTCAATCGCTACCCTGGTAATTTGCACAAAAAGTACAACACAGAAGCTGAAGCTTTGAGGGCCTACTATAGTCATCTGGCCTACCTTGCAAACCATGGGCAACCGGCCTACTATGGTCCAATGAATGCAAACCATGGTCATCTGCTAGCACTGGAGATTGAAGAGAAGCCATCCACCGAAGACGTGAAGATTAGGAGAATTGCTCCTTGATCATGGAAAGATGTTATGCTTTTATTTATGGCTATGGTCATTGCTTTTCTTATTTGGAAGTTGATGTAGGCTTAGTTTCGTAGACCAGTAGGTGGACTTATTATTAGACTTTGCATTAAATATTATATATATATATATATATATATGAACATATGCTATTAGTAGTTGTCCGCAACCAAAACTAACCACGATCGTGTCACAGTCATGACTCATCATTGCCTATTACCCCATCGCCGAAGAACATATCGGCAAAAAGAAGTGGCTGATATCGCTGGGACGGGAGAGCCGCATGATCTGACAAACGGTGATGGTGTCAATCAGAACGGTGAGAACGAGCAGCTATGGACCCGTTCGGCCTGCTCGATCTGGGTCAAAATGACCAAGATGACCAAGTAACTTTGGTATCATGTGACTATGTAGCCACACACGCTAATCAATTGAGAGGGTCGTAGCTTACTTGGTGTCTCTAGCAGGAGCCTCCGCTGCCCGAGGAGCCAGAGGGTTCAGGTAGCAGGAAGGCCAGATCCAAGCGAGGTGTGTTAAAGATTCCTGTTGGTAGGAATGCACACTGGCACATTACTAAGTTCGATGAATTTGAGGATCCACTCTCATCGCCTATAGCTTTGACCAAATACAAGACTATCCTCGGGTTACTTGTTAGGGACTTCATCCCAATTAGGTACATGAAGTGGATTGGGAAAGATGATGACTCGTAGAGGGTTCCCGAAAGTGAGAAGGATTACATATGGGATATCAAGATCCCAGAGTATTTCACTTTCCCAACGGAGTATGACAAGGAGTTAGTCAAGAAAAAAGCAAAAGAAATCATGGGGACATGCTTCAAGAATTTTAAGGGGGCATTGTACAAGAATTTTGTCCTCCAAAATAAAGAGCCAGATTTTGATGGTGGACAGTTTAGCAAGCAGAAGGACTTCTGGCAGGATTTCAAGGAATATAGGTTATCCGAGGAGTACTTAGAACTGAGCAGGAAGAATAAGGAGAACTCATAGAAAGCGACGAATCCTCATCATCTCGGCTCTCGTGGCTACGCCAAAAAGATGCTAGAATTTGAAGCAGAACTTGAAAAGATGGATCGCCTTGCTGAGGAAGGTGTTCAACAAAATTATTTACTGATTCCTCTTTGAATATCATCTTTTTTGAACGACAACGCAAGAAATATAACCACAAAAGACTGTTAGACATGGAGATCGTCGCGCTGCAATCGAAGCTGGCAAAATTCATCTTAGCTGAGGTATTGAAAAAAGATGGAGTATTTTTTATTGCACAATCCGTGAAGTTCAAGGACCAGTATGGCCCAGAGCGGCTCGCCAGATTATTGTAAGAAGTCCGAGAAGTATTGCACAATCTGTGAAGTCCAAGAACATTTCTTTTTTATTTTGAGGGATCGAGATCTTGATAAGAACATTTAAATTGTAACCGTAACATTTGTAAGGTTTAATATTGATGGACCTATCGTCTACGTAGCGTATATAAAACGAAACCCGATTCCACAAAAAAATATAAATTAAAATAAATTATAAAACAATAAAATACGAATGTGACATCACTACCGGTTAGCAGAAAACCGGCAGTGTTGTCGTAAACATCACTGCCGGTTAGCAACAAACCGGCATTGATGGCACTGTCTGCTGGAGCCACAAACCGGCAGCGTTGGCTTAGCCATCAATGCCGGTTCTTCTCACAAACCGGCAGTGATTCTTACGACAACACTGCCGGTTGAAACACAAACCGACAGTGTTGGTGAAACTGAACTCTACCGTGTGGTCTTATGAACCGACAGTGTTGGTGGAACTGAACTCTACCGGTTGTGTAAAAAATCGGCAGTGAAGTTGAAGAACACTGCCGATTTATAGGAACCGACAGTGATAGCCTACCCTCATCACTGCCGGTATGGTTGTGCCGGTTCAAAATCCGACAGTGATGGAGTATTTTGAACCGGCAGTAAAGTGCTATTCTGACGTAGTGGTGTATCGATGACGGATCCTTTAATTAGTTTCAGCCTGCTTTCAGGTTTAAACATAATTGTATTATTATTATTAGGCCACTGAAAGCTACAGGTAGGTAGGTTACATGTTATTCGAAGATGCAGGGCGGGCGCAGCATCAGTATATATATGTTCTGCCTCGTCATGCTGCACAGTAGAAATATCTGCTCAGGAGCACGCTCAGGACTAGATGATCGAAGGGCATATATATGTCACTATCTCCATAATGTAATCTAAAGTCGAATGAAATGGAATATGCCGGCCGTGTTGCTTAGCTACCATCGCAAGTAAGTAATCTAGCTTTAATTTCCATTAGTTTGTAGACAGCAGAGAAAAATGGTATATAAGCCAGCAGAGATAAACATAACAATGAAGAACAAAGCTTCTGGTTGGTTGTGGACCTGCGGTTGCATTGCATTTGCATGCATGCATAAAGGTCCTGTTCACTTGCTTATGAGCCCTACTTTTTCGACGAAGGAATAATATTTTTCTCTTACAACAAATTAGTCAATAGTACTTTTTAGTCTGACTTATCAGCCAAAGCAAACAAGGCCAAAGCCTTCAGGGAGAAGGAAACGGCCTTTACTTGCACTGCATTTGGAAACAAGATATATAGCAATATCAGCTCTTAAGCCTAGTCTAGTCTACTGTCTACCAAATGCAAATGCATGCAAGCAGTCCCGCCAAAAGCTAGCGACACTGACTGACGAATCTCTGTTCACCACACATGCACTACTAGGAGTTAGTACTAGCTAGATCTGCTGTCTGCTGGGCATGCATGCAATAAAGCAGCTCTCTTGAGCTTCAGCAAGTGGGGAGCACGATACGAGCGAGAGAGATCGATCGTCGTCGACCAAACTGAACACACTCATCAGACATTCAGACATTATTAAAGGGCATATGCAGGATTGCTTTTGCTCAATTATAAATGGAAGATGATTAGTGGTATGCAATACAATATATAATCTGTTATGTTAGTTATTAGGCGTGGGGCTAGCTGCCGCTGCCGGACAGGTGTCACAAGCATGTGTAGCTACCTACTACCTGCTAGCTGCAAAGCCTGTGAGCTCGTATCTGTATCTGAAATTCTGAATGATGCAGTGCATCAGATCATGCACTGCAGAGGGGAAAATGGAGGCTGATGGATTATGGATCATGGATCATGGGGTGCACTGCACGGCCGGCGATGAGGGATTGGATCTAGCGAGGTCTCTGGGTGTGGAGGCCACATGGTGTGCCTCAGGATTTGGGGGATAAAGCTGTTAGAGTTTGTTATCATGAATCTAAACTAACGAGCCTGGACTTGTGCGGTGCATGAGATTGGAGGTTGTTAAGGTTTGTTGGTGAATCTTCTAGAGATCATATCTTGTGTAACAACCTAACAGCTGAGACCTATCCATGCACCGGCTCTCCTGACTCGTTCCTATGTAAAAGGTCACGCAAGGGGCTGTTCCTTGCTAAGGATTAACACGCACACGCCAAGCCCGACGGCCTCTGGCGTTCCACCAAGCTTCTAGCGCCTCTGAATCTTCACATGGTAATCAGAGCCTAGGCTTCGACCATCATGTTGACAAGATCAAGCGCCGCTGCCAACCAAAATCCATTCTTCGGCATCACCATCACCGAGAAGCTCGGCAAGACCAACCATGCGCTATGGAAGGCGCAGGTGCTCTCCGCCATCCGCGGTGCGCGCTTTGAAGGACACATCACCGGCAAGACCCCGGCGCCGGCGACTGAGCTTGAGCAGAGCAGCTCAGCTGGCGCCGTCACCAAGAAGCCAAACCCGGCGTATGAGGACTGGTATGCAAACAACCAGCTGGTCCTCGGTCTCCTCTTCACCACGATCGGGAAGGAGGCGTTTGCCCAGATCGTGGCATGCACCACGGCGGCGCAGGCATGGAGCGAGCTGGAGAAGATGTTCTCCGCCCAAACCCGTGCGAAGACCATGAACGTGAGGCTTGCTCTCACAACTACGAAGAAAGGTAACATGTCTATGGCAGATTATTTTGCCAAGATGCGTGGCTATGCAGATGAACTGGCGGCCGCCGGCAAGAAGATGGATGATGAGGAACTGGCGGCACACATCTGCAACGGCCTTGATGCGGAGTACAATCCAGTGGTGACTTCTGTCACCGTCAAGACCGAGGCAATCACCGTCTCCGAGCTCTACGCGCAGCTGCTCAACTACGAGACTCGTCTTGAACTTCAAGACGGCGGCGGCTCTATCAACGTCGCCAAGAAGACGCGCGGCTCCAGCAACGGCTCCAGCAACCGGCCTCTCAACCTCGGCCGGGTCGTGGCCAGGGGCGCGGCCGTGGCCAAGGGCGCGGTCGTGGCACCGGGTTCCAGCCGCATCAGCAACAGCGCTTCGGAGGGGCGCCACAATCTGGGGCGGGTGGCTCAGATGCACCCGTCTGCCAGGTCTGCTTCAAGACGGGGCATCGTGCGAGTTGGTGCTGGCACCGGTTCGATGAAAACTATGTCCCAGAAGAGCGCCACGTCAACGCCGCCGTCGCCATGGGTGCCTACAACGTCGACACCAACTGGTACACAGACTTAGGCTCGACAGATCACATCACAAGCGAGCTGAACAAGCTGTCTATGCGGGAGAAGTACTATGGCAATGACCAGATTCACACCGCATCTGGTGCAGGTATGGATATCAAGCACATTGGTCATTCTATTGTTCCAAGTCCTATCCGTGATCTGCACCTAAATAATATTCTCCATGTTCCAAAAGCCTCAAAGAATCTTGTTTCTGTTCATCGCCTTGCTAAGGATAATTCTGCTTTTCTAGAATTTCACCCTGATCATTTTCTTATCAAGGACCAAGCCACGAAGAGAACGATCCTTAGAGGGCGCTGTCATCGCGGGCTGTACCCCCTGCCTTCAGATCACTCAATAAAGCAGACGCATGCAGTAGACAAGCCTTCAGTGTCCACATGGCATAGTCGTTTGGGTCATCCTTCCCTTTCAGTTGTTTCTAGGATTATTAATAATCATAGTCTTCCATGTTCTAGTGAGTCAAATAAAGAGACAGTCTGTGATTCTTGCCAGCAAGCTAAAAGTCATCATCTTCCATATACTAGATCTGTCAGTTCATCTAGATTTCCTTTGGAACTTGTCCACTCAGATGTTTGGGGTCCTGCAGTTGATTCTGTTGGCAGGAAGAAATATTATGTGAGCTTTATTGATGACTACAGCAAATTTGTGTGGGTTTATTTCCTAAAATATAAATCTGAAGTGTTTCAAAAGTTCCATGAATTTCAAGCTATGGTAGAGCGACAATTTGATAGGAAAATCCTAGCTATGCAAACTGATTGGGGAGGGGAGTATCAAACTCTTCACAACTTTTTCTCCAAAATTGGTATTATCCATCACGTGTCTTGCCCTCACACCCATCAACAGAATGGAGTCGTAGAGCGCAAACACCGTCACATCGTTGAGGTTGGGCTTTCCCTTCTTGCGCATGCATCGATGCCTCTAAAATTTTGGGATGAGGCGTTCATGATGGCTGTTTTTCTTATCAATTAATTCATCAGCAAACCCCCCTTGAGCGCCTCACAAAAGTCAAGCCGGATTACACTAGTTTCCGGATCTTTGGTTGTGCCTGTTGGCCTAACCTTCGCCCATACAACAAGCATAAACTTGAGCTTCGGTCAAAACGCTGTGTTTTTCTTGGTCCTAGTCCCTTGCATAAAGGCTACAAATGCCTAGAAATTTCTTCAGGGCGTGTTTATATTTCTCGTGATGTTGTCTTTGATGAGGGAGTTTTTCCTTTTTCCACCCTTCACAGCAATGCTGGAGCACGACTCCGGGCTGAAATATCCCTCCTTCCATCTGGCCTCACTAATTTCCTTGGGACGGAACAATTAAATGATCAAGTATTTGATTCCAGTAATCCTGCTAACAACAATGGTGCAGCATGTGATATTGATTCAGGTGTCTCCAGCACGGAACCTGGAGTTGATTCGGCGCGAGATCCCAGGCTATCCACCTCGGGACTTTTTCCCTAGGCGACAACAGCTGCGGGCACCGCAGACGCTGTCCCCCCGATGAGTCCCGGCGCATCCCCTCAGGACTCTGTGCCTCCAGTGGCCGACACGTCGCTGCCTGCAGTCGACCCGACCCCGCCCTCCCCTTCGCGCCAGTCCGCGGAGGCCACGCCGCCCGACCTGCCGACGTCTCCTCGTGCTGCCGCCCAATCCCCATCGGCTGCGGGCGCGGGGGAGGCAACTCTGCCTGCTTCCACTGCTCCGACAGGCGCGGCATCGGCGGCTACGGGATCCTCTGCGACAACCGGCGCGGCATCAGCGGCTGTAGGATCCTCTGCAGCAGATGCATCTCCATCAGCAGCGCAGCAAGAAGTGCGACATCAGACTCGTCTTCAGGCCGGTATTCGAAAGCCCAAGGTCTATACTGATGGCACGGTCAGGTATGGATGTTTTACATCATCAGGAGAACCACAGTCATTAGATGAAGCATTGCATCATAAGGATTGGAAACTAGCTATGGATGCTGAGTATAATGCTTTAATTGACAATAAAACTTGGCATCTAGTTCCACCTAAGAAAGGGATTAATGTTATAGATTGTAAATGGGTGTACAAAATTAAGAGGAAATCTGATGGATCATTGGATAGATATAAAGCCAGGCTAGTAGCAAAAGGGTTTAGACAACGATATGGCATTGATTATGAAGATACCTTCAATCCAGTTGTCAAACCAGCCACTATCAGAGTTGTGCTATCTGTTGCTGTCTCTAGAGGCTGGAGTTTACGTCAGTTAGATGTACAGAATGCTTTCTTGCATGGTTTTTTAGAAGAATAGGTATATATGAGGCAGCCCCCTGGGTATGAGGATAAGTCAAGGAAGGGTTATATTTGCAAACTTGACAAGGCTTTGTATGGGCTAAAACAGGCTCCGAGAGCATGGTACTCACGGCTGAGCAGTAAGTTGTGCCAACTGGGTTTTAAGGCATCCAAAGCTGATACTTCCTTGTTTTATTATCAGAAGGGGTCTGTTGTTGTGTTTGTTCTTATTTATGTGGATGACATAATTGTTGCTAGTTCTACCCAGGAAGCTACAACTCGTTTGCTACAGGATCTGAGGAAGGAGTTTGCACTCAAAGATCTAGGGGAGTTGCACTATTTCCTTGGCATTGAGGTAAAGAAAATAAATGATGGTATTCTGTTGTCTCAAGAGAAGTATGCAAAAGATGTTCTGCAGCGAGCTAACATGATGGCGTGCAAACCTGTTGCGTCACCCATGTCCACCTCGGAAAAATTGTCTACACATGAGGGAGCTCCTTTGGGGGCGAAAGATGCCACAGCTTACAGAAGTATTGTAGGCGGTCTACAATATTTGACTCTGACACGGCCAGATATTTCATTCTCTGTTAATAAAGTATGTCAGTATTTACATGCACCTACAACTACTCATTGGGCTGCGGTAAAAAGGATATTGAGATATCTTAAGCATACATTGAGAATTGGACTTAAAATATGCAAATCATCATCTCTTCTTGTTAGTGCCTTCTCTGATGCAGATTGGGCAGGAGATCAAGATGATAGACGGTCTACAGGGGGATTTGCAGTTTTCTTAGGATCCAATCTTGTTTCATGGAGTGCAAGGAAGCAAGCTACTGTATCAAGATCAAGTACAGAAGTTGAATACAAGGCAGTTGCCAATGCAACAGCAGAGGTAATGTGGATTCAAACTCTATTATGTGAGTTAAATATTTTAGCGCCTAGAGCAGCTAAGTTATGGTGTGACAACATTGGAGCAAAATATCTTTCGGCCAATCCAGTGTTTCATGCTAGAACAAAGCATATTGAGGTTGATTATCATTTTGTACGAGAACGAGTAACAAGGAAACTTCTTGACATAGAATATATCTCAACACGAGATCAAATAGCAGATGGATGTTTAAGGACAATCTAAACTTAGGAAGTTTTGATTGAGGGGGAGTGTTAGAGTTTGTTATCATGAATCTAAACTAATGAGCCTGGACTTGTGCGGTGCATGAGATTGGAGGTTGTTAAGGTTTGTTGGTGAATCTTCTAGAGATCATATCTTGTGTAACAACCTAACAGCTGAGACCTATCCATGCACCGGCTCTCCTGACTCGTTCCTATGTAAAAGGCCACGCAAGGGGCTGTTCCTTGCTAAGGATTAACACGCACACGCCAAGCCCGACGGCCTCTGGCGTTCCACCAAGCTTCTAACGCCTCTTAATCTTCACAAAAGCAGCCTTTTCAGCTACTGGGAATCTAGGCGATCGACTGATCGAGGAGACCTAAAATCCCAGATCCTTGTTTCCGTTAGACAGGGAGGATGAACTGATCGATCGAGAGGCGAGACTGGGGCAGGTGTCCACAGGCACACAGCAGCTAGCAGCTCCTGCGCTTGCTGCTTGCTTTGCATGCATGGAGGTGCAGCTTTAATCTGGTTAATTAATGTACTGTTGGGGATTAGACTAGTGTATGAATGCATGTGTTGAGACTGAATAATTCAGTATTATATTTGTCGTCGTACATGCCGTCTTTTATTTCTCTCCTTGCATTGCAATTTTAAAGGACGTGGATGGATGAACTAACCCTATATTTTGACTGCAGCTATACTTCTTGGACAGGTGTACGTTGCGGGTAATCTCTTGTAATTTGCCAATTCTTTTTTAAGACTGTATAAGTCTGGATTAAAGTGCAGATAATCGCAGAAAAGATGCATGGGTAACGAACAAGCAAGCAGCTTTACTTTGTTGGATTGGACCGTGTGTGGTGTGTTGAAATCGGGGGGTCATGTAGCCGGGTTCCATTGGTTGTTCACAAAGCTAGCTAGGCTATAACCAGATGAGATGATATGAGATGAGATGAAATGATGGGGGGAACAAGGATCAAAGTTCCGGCCGGGAAACAGTGGGAAATCACATGGAGGGAGCTGGCTGCTAGTCCTTGTTTAACTAGAAATGAGCAAGTCATGGGCTAAAGGATATATTCCAGCAGAATCTCAGAACAAAGCTCTTCAATTCAATGTAGATTTGAAGAAAATGATGACTTGTGAGAGCATAGGTGAAAGTTTTCTACCGTTTTGATCACATAATAAAAAAAACTTTGTTATCAAGTTTTCTACCGTTTTGGGCTAATGCCTGTTTTATCAAAATTTCCTTTCTATGTGTCATAATTTTCTTTTGTCTTTAATTTCTTTTGGTCCCTTCCCTATGAAAAAAAGAACAAAAATTAAAAAAAAATGGATGGTGCAGATAGGAAGAGAATAAGCGAGCTAAGCTCTCTCGCTCTCTCTCTCTCTCTCTCTCTCTCTCTCTTTGAAATTACTAAAAGGTAGCTTCTGTATATATACAAGCATAGACCATGCATTGTTATTAACAATAGCATAGAATCAATTGTTTTCTAGAGTTCAATGCAAGACCCAGAATCGATTGTTTCTAGAAGCAACAGGGGGACGACAAAACTTTGTTATCGTAGTAGCATCAAAAGCTTCGTTCTTCCATCCTAAAAAAACAAACGCAAGAATTGTATTATTGGAGGTACAGTTGAGGAAAAACTGAAGTGGCGCCCAATGCAGTTGCTTATTGAGGAATACGTACGTAGTGCCGAAGGAATTGCACTTGCACCACCATACCAAGAAATTAAGCTATACATACATCATCATGTCTGCTATATATAATGCTCTGGGAATCGAACCATTCACCATATATACGCAGAAAGTTAAAAGAGAGAGGATGAGATATGGAATAAATTAAAGTGTATCAAACATGAGAGAATATATGTCACCGTGGCGAATATTTCCGATGCCAACCGGCCGGCCGGCCGGATTTATATCTATGCCTCAGTGTCAATTAATGAGCATATATACACACTTGGCAAAGTTATTGTGTGGAGGTAGCACTATGCACCTGGAAAAAAAATTATCTTGTAACTACTCTGTTTATATTACTAGAAGTATTTGGATGGAAGGATCCATCTCAGTCAAAATAAGAACAATTTGTATGTACGATGAATATGTATATCCATTTTAAACGTAAATCTGGCAGGAGTTTTAGCAAAATTATTCTTTTAAGAAAATAGGAAAATTCTGGCCTCTTCTATGTTAATAATTAGTAAAATTATAGGTTAATAAAGAAAAAGAGTTTCTTTACAATTATGTTCTTGTACAAAGATGTACAATCAATATATTATACATATCCTATATGTCTAGTAGGTTTTTTTTAATGAAGATCAAGGAGAACTGCCTATTATATTGATAAGGACGAAATTGGGATCCAGACTTGGCAATACAAAACCAGCAACAATGAAAACAGGGAACAAGAAAACTACTGTAGGTTGATAAGCCGGCTAAAGCTATTTTGTTGTGAGAGAAAAATACTGTAGATTCTAGCTGATACGTCGGCTGATAAGTTCAAACGAATAGACCTTTCGTAACTTGATTAAGTCGTGCAAGCAAGAGTACATCAGCGAGATTGAGCAATTAAAGTGCGACGACAGATGGATATGATTCTATCTTGGCACGTCCATAATCAATTGATCATATGCGTGCATATTAGTACAAGCTAGCTAGCTCGAATGCCGGCTGGAATAAATGGAGCCCGTACACACTACTACACAAAATCTTTTACACAGCGTTTCACTTTGGGCATCGAAGGTAGGCGGGCTAGCTGCCCGTCTCAGTTATTCATGGTATGCAGCGGCGGATCCAAAGGGGGGGCTGGGGGGCTCCAGCCCCCCCTAATTTCTTGATTTCAAGTCTAATCACTGTAGCAAAAGCTTGATTTCACCATTAAATCTTCATGCAAATCAACATCTCCATTGTTTTAGCCCCCCCTTATCCCGCATCGTGCATCCGCCACTGATGGTATGGTAACCTGTCCAGCAACCGCCTCGATTAATACATTAACCGAGACGGGCAATGTAATATAACCGCCTCGGTTAATGCCTATTAACTGAGGCGAGCATTATAAAGCAACCGTCTCGGTTAATACATTAATCGAAGCGGTTGCATCCAAACAACCGCCTCGGCTAACAAATTATTAACTGCGTTCAGACCTCGAGGCGCGGGCGCACAGGAACGGGAGTGAGGCCCGCGTGTCGGTCGCAGTGAGAAAGCACAAATGTGCTGCGCGCTGGTGTGATCCGTGTGCTACTCCACGTCAGCGATCCAGAAAAGCAGGGCTGGTGGCCACCCGTGGCTCGCCACGCATGCAGCGGTTCCATAAAACTAGAGACGGCGCCGATGGTTTTCCCATTCCGCCCACGGGATAACTCTGAGCGGCGCGGTCTTCTAGAGCGCAGTGGAAATAGCTCCACGCGTCTCTCTCTCTCTCTCTCTCCTCTCTCTCTTCTCTCTCTCTCTCTCTCTCTCTCTCTCTCTCTCTCTCTCGTCTCTCTCTTCGGTCTTCCAGGAGCGAAGGCGGCTGGCAGGGAGGAGGAGGCGCACAGGGAGTCCCGCACCGGCAACGGCGGCCCCTCCCTCTCCGTCGTGGAGGCAGTGAATGCGGTTGGCGGGGAGGAGGAGGCGCACGGGCCAGCCCCCTCCGACGGCGGCGGCCACCACGCGTAGTGGCGGCGCGCGGGAGGCCCGCATCGGCGACGGCGGCCCCTCCCTCTCCTCCGAGCATGGCATGGCGGTGGATCCGACCACCGGAGGCAGCAGGGGCGCAGATTAAGTCACCAGCTTTTGGTGCGTGGATCTGGCGACCACCGAGCGGATCCGGCCACCGGTGGCTGCGGCGGCGTGGATCCTACCTCGGGCAACGGCAGCACGTGGTACCGGGCTCGGTGGGCTTTTTTTTATTACGTGAAATTATTAATCGAGGCAAGCATTATAACGCAACCGCCTCCGTTAATAGCATTAATCAAGGAGGTTGTCTTATGCCGACCAGCGCAACCGCCTCGGTTAAGGCCATGATTAATCGTGACCTTTCGTCCGAGGCAGTTGTAAAAACCACCTCGGTTAATCCTTTTTGCCCGCCACGGATAAGATTCCTGTAGTATAGTGACACACGCCACAGTCCACAGTTAGTTACTAATTATACTGTCAACAGCAACTGATGGAGAAATGAATGTAACACACAGTAGCTAGCTAGCTAGGGTTACTGGCTGATATTGGCCGGATTGACAACGAGCTTAATAACAACGCACGCACTAAATAATTAATATGCTTGACACGCAAGCGAGCTCGAGGATGCATGCATGCATGATTAGTTGACACTAGTGCTGCTGGGCGTCCAGCAGCCGAGCCCACGCCGTGGCTTTCCGCCGGCGGACGCCCTCCTCTTCCGGCCACTAGGCGCGGCGGCGGCGCCGCTGTCGTCGTGGGGCGGCGGTGACGGCAGCGGCAGCGGCGACATCAGGGGCGCGGCATCAGACTCCGATTCCTTGAAGGAGTCGGTGCGGACCTTGACGCAGGAGCAGCGGTCGAGGGACACGAAGAAGGCGTTCTGGATGCCCTCGCCGATGACCTCGGCGGCGCAGCACAGCGGTCTGCCGCAGCCGCCTGCTGTTGTCGCTGGGGCGCCGCCTGTTGCTGCTGCTGGGGCCTGCCGCAGACGCCCCAGCGCGCCTCCGCGGCGGAAGGCGAAAGGGACGCACCGCGGCGAGGAGGTGGAGGAAGAGGAGGCGGCGGTGCTGGCAGCGGCGAGGGTTGACATGCTCAGGGGTTGGGGCTCGGGCTCGGGCTCGGGCTCGGGCCTTGCCGCCTCGAGCTGCTTCCTCTCCTAGCTCTTGGTCTGGTCAGGTTGCAGCAGCTTGCTGGCTACTAGCTAGCTAGCTGAAGCAGTGAAGCTCCGTTAGTGGAGTGATGGATAGCTAGTGATTCGCCACGACGCCGCGCCGCTGCTTATAAAAAGAAGGAAAAGAAACGAATCCTTCTTTTTTGGCGGCAACTAATAAAGTTAGTTAAAGCCGTTGCGTCTCTATCTTCGTTTAATTTCCTCGGTACCCGGGCCGTAACGGGCCTTACGTTTATAGAGAGGCAGGTGCGAAATGTGCTAAGCTAGGCCTGGCCCGGTGGAGGCCAGAAGCCCAGAACCAAATATTTGTGATATCAACTTTGAAGTTTCTTCAACCTCTCGCTCGCTGTCTCCTAAATACTTGACGATGAAAAGAAAAGAAAAGAAAAGAAAAGAAAAAAAAAACATGCAGTTGCAGCTAGGGACTTGCTAACGCCCAGACGTCGGTTTGAGACGTTAGCGTTCGAACGCTGCCACGCACGTAAGAGAGCCTGTGCCCGTCTATTTTCGCACGCCCTACCATGTGGACCCCACACCGTTTCCCGCCCCTACCATCGTGCTCGCTCTGATTCACCCGATGACCATCGCGTGCCACATGTGGGAAACTCATGTGGGTCCCAGGCACCTGCCCCCCTGTAGATGCGCGTCGTGGAGGTGTCTGTTGGCCTCAGGCCCTACACGGTGACCCACGGCGGCGTCCCAGCAGCACCGGCAAGCATCGACAGCAGGTGGGTCCCACTGCAACATATGCAACATTCTAATCTGCTTTTGCAATATACGTCTGAAACAACTGAAACACTTGACACTTACGTCTGAAAAACACCTGAAAATACTTGAAAGCCATTGCAAAAACATATACAATATCCATATCTACCTTTGCAGCATCCAGATGAAACACTTGCAACATACGTATGTGAAAAAGATCAAGATGCTCAAGAGGGGGGGGGGTGAATTGGGCTAATTCTAAAATTCTTTGCAATAATTAAACCCTACACTTAGCCCACTTCACCCCTTGTGCCTAGAAAGTGTTTCTAATGTTCTACCGCACAAAAGTTTTACACCCTAAGTTTCAATCCTA
Source organism: Miscanthus floridulus (assembly GCF_019320115.1). Taxonomy (NCBI): domain Eukaryota; kingdom Viridiplantae; phylum Streptophyta; class Magnoliopsida; order Poales; family Poaceae; genus Miscanthus; species Miscanthus floridulus. The sequence continues at coordinate 88,604,356 of NC_089593.1, forward strand.
CTCTCGCATGACAATTCTATGAATGTAAAGACAAGAATTGAATTGCTCAAAGTAAAGGGAGAAGGAGGAACGCGATGATGTTTTGCCGAGGTATCGGAGAGTTACCACTCTCCACTAGTCCTCGTTGGAGCACCCGCGTAAGGGTGTAGCTCCCCCTTGATCCGCGCACGGATCAAGTGCTCTCTATAGGTTGATTCTTCGATACTCCGTCGCGGTGAATCACCCACAACCGCTCACAACTTGAGTTGGGTCATCCACAAGCTCCATCGGATGATCACCAAACTCCCAATCACCATCAAGCCGTCTAGGTGATGGCGATCACCAAGAATAACAAGCAAGAACTCTCACTTAACCACAACAAGCCTAATGAGAAGGGTGGATGCACACTTGCTACTCTCTTTTCACTCAATCACCTCACTAGGATCTTGCTCTCCTTGGCACTCTCAAGGGTGTTTCTCAGCTATTGAAATGAGTAAAAGTGATCCCTTGAGTGAATAGATGAAGTATTTATAACCTCTCATTCAAAATAAACCGTTGTGTGCCACTGCGGGGTGACCGGACGCTCCAGTCAAGGTGACCGGACGCTCCGGTCAGTTCTCGCCACCACCGAGCAGTTAAGATATGACCGGACACTGACCAGCGTCCAGTCAGTACTAACCGGACTCGTCCGGTCACAAAAACTGACCTTACTGATGTTGACCGGACTCTAGCACCCAGCGTCCGGTTCCTTTGCTGCTCAGCATCCGGTCAGCAGCCAGAACCTAACCAGCGTTCGGTCAGCACTGACCGGACGCGTCCGATCAGGATTCTCCCTCTCTAGAACCTTACTATAGTTGACCAGACTCTGGCACCCAGCGTTCGGTCACATTTCACTTAGCGTCCGATCGCATCCAGATGACTTCACCTTGATCAAATGAACTGACCGGACTCTGCGCCAGCGTCCGGTCACACTGGAACCAGCATTCGGTCAACATTTGACCCTCCATTCACTTCCAACTCACAATCATATGTGAATGAAGTTTGCTCCAATTGATCTTAAGGCTACTTAGGAGCTACCTAGTGCTAGATTTGACAAGTGTGCACCACACCTAACCCACTAGACTCACCTAGGTCAAGCTACCCGTCCATACCCCCCTTAATAGTATGGCCAAAGGAAAAACAAAGTCCTAAACTACTCTAAGTGTCTCTTTAACACCAAACGACACTTAGAACTAGTCTGTCCTTCACCTTGTCGTCCATCCTTTGAAAACCAAAACGATTTCCATCGTAAGGGCAATATAATCATAATTGTCCAATCAATTGCCATTACCATGACCTAACTGAATTGCATCTACAAAATACACGTTAGTCACAATAATCTCGTATTGTCATTAATCACCAAAACACAACTAGGGGCCTAGATGCTTTCAATCTCCCCCTTTTTGGTGATTGATGACAATACAACCTCGAGTATGTAAAAGAGATGAGGTTTTCAACATGCTTGTTTCATATAATTTTTTGACAATAAGAACAAAAGAGTTAGTCAAGCTTATATGACCCAAGCCAACATGATGTACTTAATAGATATGAAATAAGCATGAGTACAAGAAATAAAACTCATTTGCATCGGAGTAAAAAACGCGGAAGCAAAACAAATGAGCATAACCAAGTGACATGACATATAAATAATTCAAAGTAGAGAGCACACATGTCACATATCACATAAATATCACATATCATGTAAACATCACGCTCACACATATATAGTTCAATGCATGAAAGTAAACATGAATGCATAATAAAGTATCACACATAAAAAGCTAAATATAATAAGTAAGCTCCCCCTAGATATATCGCTCCCCCTATGTCTATCATACACGATCCCTCTCCCCCTTTGGTGTCAAACACAAAAATCTAAGGGTCGGTCGGCGGGGCTATAACGGATGAGTCAGGCGCTGAGGTGCGATGAATGATCTAGAACTATGCAGCAGCATCATCTAATCCTGAGCGCTGAGTTGTATGACCCTCTATCGCTGGAAGTGACGCTAAAGCGGTCTGGGTTGGATCTGGTACTGGTGCGACCTGTGACTCTACAGGTATCACTGAAGCAGGCGGCTCTGATGATGCAACTAAGGAAGGGAGCGTCTCTGTAGTCCCAGTAATAGGAGCAACTATGGAAGGACTAGGGACATGTGGATCTGGCGGTGTAGGCTGCCCTATCAACTCACTGAAAGTAGCACCAAGACTCCGTGAAACTGGGGTATCTAGCACAAGCAGTGAGGAAGTGTGAGCCGGTGTGAAGCCTATGCGAAGCGGTGTGAACTGCGGACCCTGGGCTATCACTAGCGAAGCAAAACCACTTGGACACCTACTCTGTAGGTGAAGCAAACTAAGTAGCAGTCTGTCCCTGGCTCTAAAGCCCACTGGGCTATACAACTGGAGTCTATGAAGTGGTGGCAGGCTAGCCGAGCTGAGGTGTAAGCTATGGCATTAGAGCTCCAATAGCAGTGACGACATGCTGCATGAATCCAAGTAACTGCTACTACATGAGGAGCTGCTGCTGCTGCATTGCATGTTGCTATTGCTGGATAGCCTATTGTTGTCGCTAAAACTCATCATGTCTAGCCTGAACCTGTGCTAGAGCAGCTGCTGTCTCCTAGGCCTGGCGAGCCTGGTCTTGCCTCATCCGCTCAAGTATAGTAAGAAGAGCGAGGTCTGTCTGTGGTGGCTGTGGTGGAGCTAAGCTAGAACCACTGGCCTCACCGTCATGTCGTCGAGGAGGCATCCGAGGGATATCCTGATAGTCATCATCTGTACTGTCACTTGGGTCGCTCTCGATCATACCCTCCTGCTGAGCATCAAGCTGCTCCTCATCTGTCGCTGCAATGCCCCTGATAGTCTCATCCTACTGGGCTATAGTCTCTGGCACCTCTGGGCGATGACTCGGCTGGCTAGGTGTCCTCACTACACTATGGCGGAGCATCTGAGTCATGTTATAAGCTGGAAACTCTATAGTAGCTCCAAAATACTCTGCCAACATCTTAGGAGGCCTCACTGTGACTGCCCTGTGAATCAAAAAAGTAATCCAGTGAGCATACGATAGTTGTCTATGTCCTCTGAATCCCTCTGCAAGGGTATCCTCCATCTCAGAAAGAATGACATCCTATACATCAAAGATTGTCTGATGCATCAGAGCGTTCAGTAGCCATAGCTAAATGCAAGCCAATCCCTCATGATATCCCATCCTTGGTAGCAGGGTCCTCCTCATGATAGCATCAAGCAATCTCGCTGTAGGAGTAAGATCCCTGGGTGTCCTGCTTGACCCCTCATCGAATGGCTCTGTGAAGCAAGGTCGGATAAGATCTATGGGAGGCACAAGACCATCGTGAGGGCATCTAGGAGGCTCTACGTGTCCATAACATACCTCATGAATGCAGATGGGTGACTCCTATAACCTGAGAATCTCTCTAACCCTGAAGCTCATCAGCCTATAGTCATGGCCTCTGAATGTAAAGTGAATAAACCTGTAGCCTGGGTCAATATAGAGTGAAGCGTAGAACTCACAGATCTATGATGGAACATATCTGCCTATCCGTCCAAGTAGATCTGTCAGCCCTGGCAAGTAAGAGAGATGAGGGTGGATCTGCTCTCCAGCTGCTGCGACAATGGCCTCAATGGAACAAACTCGCTGAGATCTGATGGCCACCCCATTGTTAAGATATGCATTGTAGAAGTCCTCCTGCAGTGGTGTATAGAACCCCTCTAAAGCACGCTCATCCCTCCTCGGTGGGAACCAGTCCTTGAACTGCACAAATCTGAGCTGCTACACCTATTTGGCCGTGGCGGCCCTCAAATCCAGATGAGTCACTAGAGGCGGACCTTGTGGTCTAGGAGGCAGATGAGAACCCCTCCTCTGAGTCTCTGGCCTTGGTGTCACCTGGATATGAGTATGACCAGAGCGGCGTAACTATGGCTAAGGTGCCTGCTCTATCTCCTCGGTCTGCTCTGCCTCCGGTGTCTGCTCTGTCTGCTGCTGTGCTCCCCCTAAGGCTGAGTCTCCTCCAAAGCAACACGCCATCCCTCAAGTATGACAGTCCTAGCTGGACTACCATGATGATGCTCAACCGGCTCAATGGCTGCCCTCTGTGCTGGTGAAAGCTGATATGCAATCTGGACTCTACTCTGAGCACCTCCTCTCTCTGCATGCTCTGCGGCGGCTGCCACTGCTGCTACTCTCGCTATATCATCATCTGCATACTTTCGCTTCTTTGACATGATCTTCTTCGTCGCCTTGCCTTTCACATCAGTAGGCAAGTGAGGCGGAGGCCTCGGATCCTCATCACCTGGACAACCTTCGATGTTCTTGACATGAGCCATTGCTGAAGTTGAAACAAAATGCAATCACAAACAAGAACCAACTGTCACTGACACTTCCGAGGCGTGGCCTCGACCCATACTCGCAAGCTTGGCCCCGAGTTCACTGTCAACTACCAAAGTAACCTTAGAAACATCGACTCGCTGCACGTTAGAATAGATCGAATATATGAATAATTTTAATATACATCTAGAGATACGAAACCCTAAGAAGCAAGCATTAGATACAAAATTAGAATCGAGGGCTTGCTACCTGTTGAACCAGTGAACCGAAGAGCAGAGGAACAAAATGAGGAACCACCGGGTCGGCAACTTGATGTCTAGGGTTAGGGTTGTGACAATGCGGCGTGGATCGGCCGTGAAGGTGCAAAGGCTCGGGTGCATGGCGCTGGTGATGTCGGCGCGGGCTCTAGTGTGGATCAGATGGCGGCGCTATTCCGGGAACGACGGCGCAGAGCAGATGCGAGGGGCAAGCAGCGGCGCGTGGTCAGGCGGCGCTGTAGGGGCCACGGTGAGATGCGTGGAGGCATGGCTACGGGCATGGGCCCGGCGACTTGGGCATGACATGGTAGCTCGAGAAATGGTGAAGTCGGCGCAAGCAGATTGGGGGATTAGGTCAACCGGTGGCGACGTTATATGGTGCCCCCTGTGATTGAAAAGGAAACAGAGAAAAGAATCTAGAAACCGCACGACTTTAACTGACCGGATGCTCCAGTGGCAACGACCGGACGCTATCACCCAGAGTCTGGTTGACTCCAGAGAGGTCCAAATCCTCTCGAGTCATGACCGGACGCGTCCAATCACCACTGACCGGACGTAGCCAGAGTCCGGTCGATCCTTAGATCTTCATCTTCACTTGACCGGACGTAGGGACGTCATCTGACCGGACGCAGGATGATCACTATTTCAGTGTTCGGTCACTCCTTCGTAGCAACGGTTCACCTCCTATGATCTGACCAAACGCTGGACTTTAGAGTCCGGTGCAGCGTCCGGTCACTCTTTTTCAGCAAATTTTCAAAGTTCCTTCATGATGCATGTTCCCAATCAAGTCCCAACTTTAATAAGATTCAAATAAACACCAATTGAGACTGATGTGAGTGACATCTCTCAAACCCTCAAATTTTTCAAAGTATTTTGCCTTAGGCTATAATTCTTTTTAAGAAAATAGGCAATAAAATGGTGATTGAAGAGAAACGACAAAACAACATTCATGCATATGCAATACAATACTTGAAAGTAATTCTAATTGCTTGTCAAGTTTGATCCAAGGTTAAGCTTCTTCACACGCTTATCGGCGGTTATCTTAACCATGTTAGACAAGTCCTAAATGCATTACCAAACATTAACCATGTTGTATATTACAATGCAATGCAAGGGACAACACAAGCTCATTTTCTAGTGAAGTTGCTAAAATCAAGCACATTGAGCTCATTCCTCAATCGACAAAATGTAGCCTTATCTAGCGGTTTAGTGAAGATATTCGCCAATTGATCCTCGGTCCTTACACCTTCTAGTGAAATATCATTCTTAGCAACATGATCTCTAAGAAAGTGATGTCGGACATCTATGTGATTGGTGCGAGAGTGTTGAACTAGATTATTAGCAACTTTTATGGCACTCTCATTATCACACAAAAGAGGAACTTTATCTAAAACTACACCATAGTCTAGCAAAGTTTGCTTCATATAAAGTATTTGTGCACAACAAGCACCCGCGGCAATGTATTCTACTTCGGCGGTGAACAAAGCCACACTATTTTGCTTCTTGGAGAACCAAGACACAAGTGATCTACCAAGCAAGTGGCACCCTCCAGATGTGATTTTTCTATCAACTTTGCAACCGGCATAATCCGAATCGAAATAGCCAACTAAATCAAATCTAGCTCCTTCGGGATACCAAAGGCCAATGCTTGGTGTGTGCTTAAGGTACCTAATGATTCTTTTAATGGTAATCAAATGAGCTTTCTTAGGATTAGCTTAAAATCTAGCACACATACACACACTAAACATGATGTTGTGCCTAGATGCAGTTAAATATAACAAGCTACCAATCATAGAGCAGTAGAGAGTTTTATCAACCGTTTTACCTCCCTCATCTAGGTCGAGATGTTCATTAGATGGCATTGGTGTCTTGATTGGCTTACATTCATCCATATTGAACCTCTTGAGAAGATCCTTGGTATACTTTTCTTGAGAGATAAAAATTCATTCTCTCATTTGCTTGACTTAAAAACCAAGAAAGAATGTAAGCTCTCCAATCATAGACATCTCGAACTCCTTCGAAATCAATTCACCAAACTCTTTATAAGAATATTCATTTGATGATCCAAAGATGATATCATCAACATATACTTAACAAATGAAGATCTCTCCATCAAGCTTCTTGGTGAATAGTGTGGTGTCGACCTTCTCAATGGTGAAGCCCTTCTCAATGAGGAAATTCCGAAGGCGCTCATACCAAGCTCTTGGGGCTTGCTTAAGCCTATATAGCGCCTTAAACAACCTATAAACATGATTAGGATATCTAGGGTCTTCAAACCCAGGAGTTTGATCAACATAGACTAGTTCATTAATAAAGCCATTTAAAATGCACTTTTAACATCCATTTGATATAGTTTCATTTTATGGTGTGATGCATATGCAAGGAGGATACAAATGGCTTCAAGTCTTGCAACTGGTGCAAAGGTCTCTCAAAAATCCAACCCTTAAACTTGAGAGAATCCCTTTGCAACTAGTCTTGTCTTGTTCCTCACAACAACACCTTGATTATCTTGCTTGTTGCGGAACACCCACTTTGTTCCAATGACTCTTGCACCTTGTGGTCGCTCTTCAAGAGTCCAAACTTTATTACGGGCAAAGTTGTTCAACTCTTCATGCATGGTATTTATCCAATCAGAATCTTAAAGAGTTTCTTCTATATTCTTAGATTCAACACAAGAGACAAAAAGAGTGATGTTCAATAAAAGAAGCAATCTTTTGAGATCGAGTCATTACACCCTTTGATGGACTCCCTATGATGAGATCTTGTGGATGAGCTGGTAGTAGAGGTGAGTTTCTTCTATCAACCACTTGAGGGGGAGATTGTGGAGCATCAACATCTTGAGCTTGTGCCACCATTTGATCATGGGAGACATGAGTGTCTTCATTTTCTACTCTCCCATCTTTATCATCATCTTATGGCATATTTGATGAAGAAGGTTGATTAATCACTTGTACATCATCTTCATCATCTTGTGGCTTGTTGTCTCCAACCGGAATATTCTTCATGGCCTCTCTCAATGGTTCATCACCTACATTATCAAGATTCACATGTGCTCCTTGGGAGCTGTTAGATTCATCAAATTCTACATCATATGTTTCTTCAACCAAGCCGGTGGCATGATTAACCAACAAGAAAACCAATATCACAACGTCTTTGAAACTTCCCTAGGTGTTGCCGCTTCTTGTAGATGTAGCATTTGCAACCAAACACCCTAAAGAAGGAGACGTCTGGCTTCTTTCCATTGAGCAACCCATAAGGTGTCTTGCCAAGAAACTTTTGAAGGAATAGATGGTTGGATGCATAACATACGGTGTTGATAGCTTCCGTCCATAGAGCTTTGGGTGTGTTGTACTCATCAAGTATTATTCTTGCTAATGTAATTAGTGTCCGGTTCTTTCTCTCAACTACACCATTTTGTTGAGAAGTATATGTTGTGGAGACCTCATGCTTGATCCCAACTTCATCACAATAAGCTTTAATATTTGTGTTGTTAAATTCATTTCTATTGTCACTTCTAATCTTCTTGAGCTTCACCTCAAACTCATTTTGTGCTCTCTTGGCAAACTTCTTAAAGCATGATGCAACTTCAGATTTGTCATGAAGGAAGAACACCCATGTATATCTTGAGTAGTTATCAACAATCACAAGACAATATAGATTTCCTTCCAAACTCTTGTAAGTTGTTGGTCCAAATAAGTCCATATGAAGGAGCTCTAGCACTCTTGTGGTTGACATGAAAGCTTTTGTAGGATGAGTGTTTGTAACTTGTTTGCCGGCTTGACATACACTACAAAGCTTGTCCTTCTCAAATTTCACATCCTTCAACCCTCTCACCAATTCATTCTTCATAAGCTTCTTGAGTGAACTCATTCCAACATAAGCAAGTCTTCTATGCCATAGCCACCCAAGTGATGTTTTGGTAAATATACATGTCTTCAAGTTAGCATCTTCGGAGGTGAAATCCACTAGATATAGGTTGTTGTATCTAAATCCCTTGAATATCACTTGATCATCATCCTTCTTCGATACAATAACTTCCTTCTCGGTAAATAAGCATTGGAAACCAAGATCACACAATTGTCCAACGGATAGCAAGTTGAAACTCAAGGAAGCAACATATAGCACATTTGAGATTGAATGATCATTTGATATTACCACTTTGCCCAATCCTTTGACTTTGCCCTTTGAATTATCTCCAAATGTAATTCTTTCTTGTCCATATACTTCTTCATCTAGGGAGGTGAACATACGAGGATCACCGGTCATATGTTGTGTGCAGCCACTATCAATTACCCAATGACTTCCACCGGTCTTGTAGTTCACCTACACACAAGAGATCAAGCTTTAGGGACTCAAACTTGTTGAGGGCCCTTGACTTTCTCAATAAGTGACTTTGCTACCCAAATTTTCTTAGGCCTATTCTTGTTGGGAGGTCCTAAGAACATAACTTTCATCTTTCCACTAGAGTCCTTTCTAAGCATATAATGAGCATTGAAAACAAAGGGTCTAGCATGCTTGGGCAAGGGTTGTGGTGGTGGAGTTTGACACTCATGGGCAAAGTGGCCTTCTTGTCCACACTCAAAACACCTCTTTGGCTTTAACTTTGACTTTGTTGTTGTTGGTGTTGAGCTTGAGCCTTCTTCTCTTGATATGCCAAATATTCAATTCCACTTCTATCCATCTTCATGACGGTGTTCATGAGTAGCTCACTTTGAAGATGCTTGCCTCTTGTGAACTTGCTCAAGCCAATCTTGAGATGTTCTTTCTCCAACTTGAGCTTCTTGTTCTCTTCTTTTAGCTCATCATGATTTTTCTCCATCTTTAGCTTCTTGTTCTCTTCTTTAAGTTTCTCGTTCTCTTCCTTGAGCTCTACATCATAATCATGATCAAGGTTCTATAACACAATGGTGTTGGTGGTTGATAGCTTCTCAAGATCTTTCTTTAGCTTCTCATTCTCATTCTTGATCTTGACATACTCATCATAGTTATTGGACTCAACCACTTGCTTGCTTTTGCTACTAGAACCTTGCTCAATGCTCTCAATGATTAAATCATCACATGATGTAGCTATATCAATCTTAACAACATCGTTAGTAGCATCATGTAGCTCATTGGATAAAAACTCATGAGAGATAACAAGATTATTATGATTAACCTTGATGTTTGTATATTCTTCTTTTAGCATGTTGTAGCTAGTGATGAGCTCTTTATGCATCCCCTCAAGTTTATCATATTTATCTTTAAGCTCTTTCTTAGAAGATTTGAGCTCCTTGAGTTTGGATGACATAGCATCATTTGTTTCTCTAAGCTCAACACTAGCCTTTTCTGCTTTGTCACATTTAGCTAAAAGAGAGTCATTCTTAATTTCAAGCTTTTCATTCTTAGCTCTTGACTTTCTAATGATCTTAATATATTGATTTAGCAATTTAACAAAATCATCATATGAAGGTGATTCAAATTCATCATCATCACTATCACTATCACTATCACTATCATCATTGTTAGCATGATCATCACCACTACTATCATCATCATTTGATACCTTTCGTTCACCCTTGGACATAAGGCATAGGTGTGTAGAGAATGATGGCGGTGGTGTCGGTGAAGATGATGAAGAGTCAATCACAATAGCGGTCACCTTCTTGTTCTCACTATCATTATCGGATGAGCAACTTGATGAGTCAATGTCCGTGAGCCAATCACTGATGATGTATGCCTTTCTATTTTCTTCTTCTTGTGGAAGTCCTTCTTCTTGCCATCTTTCCTCTTGTATGGCTTGTTTTTCTTCTTCTCATCATTATCTTCATCACTTGAGTCATCTTTCTTGCCCTTATACTTCTTCTTGTACTTGTCTTTCTTGGGCTTGGTGCATTGATGAGCTAGATGACCAAGTTCTCCACAATTATAGCAATCCATCTCGGAGATTGGCTTCCTTCTAGTGCTAGTGAAGAACTTCTTTTTCTTGCCATTAAACTTGACGCCATTCTTGTTGAGCTTCTTTAGCATCTTGGCGGTTTTTCTCACCATGAGAGCAAGACTTGCATCATCAACTTCATCATCACTTGAGCTTTCATACTCAATTTTTGCTTTGCCCTTCTCTTGGCTAGCCTTAAATGCTAAGTCTTTGTCTTTCTTCTTGGTAGAGGATGAGCCATCTTGTGGTGTGATGTGCATGTACATCTCATGAGCGTTGGTCTTTCCTAAGATTTGAGTTGGTGTAGCGGTGGAAAGATCACCTTGATGAAGCACGGTCACAATATGCCCATATTTATCAATGGGGAGGACACTCAAGATTTTTCTTACAACATCGGATCGTTGCATTTGAGTGAGTCCAAGCCCATTAACTTCCTTTACAAGAACATTCAAGCGTGAGTATATTTCATTAGCACTCTCTTTAGAAAAGCATCTCAAAAGAATTAAGCTTTTTCATTACAAGATGATAGCGTTCCTCACGCTCGCTCTTAGTTCCCTCATGGAGCGCACAAATGTCCGACCATAGTGCATGTGCATCTTTGTGGTTTCTCACCTGGTTAAACACATCTTTGCAAAGGCCTCTAAAGATGGTGTTTCTAGCCTTTGCATTCCACTTTTCGTAGTTCACTTCATCGCCTTGAAGGTGCGTGGGATCCCGATGTTTTGGGAATCCTTGTGAGGCGGCTCTAAGTATTTCAACATCTAGAGCTTCTGAATACGCCTCCTTGCGGATTTTTCAATAAGGAAAATTATCTCCCTTAAAGATAGGAGGAGGACTATTCCCATAAGACATCTTTCTCTAGGCGGTTAAGCCTAAATATATGAACATGAGGCTCCGATACCAATTGAAAATATTAAGATGCCCAAGAGGAGGGGGGTGAATTAGGCTAATTCTAAAATTCTTTGCAATAATTAAACCCTACACTTAGCCCACTTTACCCCTTATGGCTAGAAAGTGTTTCTAATGTTCTACCGCATTTTACACCCTAAGTTCTAATCCTACTCTCGCATGGCAATTCTATGAATGTAAAGACAAGAATTGAATTGCTCAAAGTAAATGCTCAAAGTAAAGAGAGAAGGAGGAACACGACGATGTTTTGCCGAGGTATCAGAGAGTCGCCACTCCCCACTAGTCCTCGTTGAAGCACCCACGCAAGGGTGTAGCCCCCCCTTGATCCGCGCAAGGATCAAGTGCTTTCTACGGGTTGATTCTTCGACACTCCGTCGTGGTGAATCACCCATAACCGCTCACAACTTGAGTTGGGTCATCCACAAGCTCCACCAAATGATCACCAAACTCCCAATCACCACCAAGCCATCTAGGTGATGGCGATCACCAAGAGTAACAAGCAAGGAATCTCACTTGACCACAACAAGCCTAATGAGAAGAGTGGATGCACACTTGCTACTCTCTTTTCACTAATGAGGCCTCTCTCTTGGATTCTCAAATCTCAATCACCTCACTAGGACCTTGCTCTCCTTGACACTCTTAAGGGTGTTTCTCAGCTGTTGAAATGAGCAAAAGTGATCCCTTGAGTGAATAGAGAAAGTATTTATAACCCCTCATTCAAAACGAACCGTTATGTGCCACTGTAGGGTGATCGGACGCTCCGATCAAGGTGACCGGACGCTCCGGTCAGTTCTCCCCATCACCGAGCAGTTAAGATGTGACCGGACACCGACATGCGTCCGGTCACAAAAACTGCTCTATGGAACCTTACTGATGTCGACCAGACTCTGGCACTCAGCGTCCGATCACATTTCACTCAGCGTCCGATCGCATCCAGACGACTTCACTTTGATCAAATGAACTGACCGGACTCTGCGCCAGCGTCCGGTCACACCGGAACCAATGTCCGATCAACATTTGACCCTCCATTCACTTTCAACTCACAATCATATGTGAATAAAGTTTGCTCCAATTGATCTTAGGGCTACTTAGGAGCTAACTAGTGCTAGATTTGAAAAGTGTGCACAACAACTAACCCACTAGACTCACCTAGGTCAAGTTACCCGTCCATACCCCCCTTAATTGTACGGCCAAAGGAAAAATAAAGTCCTAAACTACTTTAAGTGTCTCTTCAACACCAAACGACACTTAGAACTAGTCCGTCCTTAACCTTGTCGTCCATTCTTTGAAAACCGAAACGATTTCCATCGTAGGGGCATGACAACCATGATTGTCCAATCAATTGCCATTACCATGACCTAACTTAATTGCATCTGCAAAACACACGTTAGTCACAGTAACGATGTATTGTCATAAATCACCGAAACCCAACTAGGGGCCTAGATGCTTTCAGTATGAAACACTTGAAACACTCAAAACATACGCTTCCAACATGCATGTTATGCAACATCCAGATTACTTCTGTAATATCTAGATGAAACACTTGAAACATATATTTCAAATACCTTAAACATATGCTTGTAACATGAAACATATGCTTGCAAGATTTGTATATAGCCATTGCAACATACAAAGCATCCAAATGAAACACATGAACACATACATCTGAAACAACTGAAACATGGCATGTCCGGCGACCACGACCTATCTTGTGGGGAACTACGGTAGCCCTCAAGCGACGCTTGAGTGTAGTGGAGAGCGAGGATGGCAGCAGGCGGGGCAGCTCGGCGTGGTGGAGAGAGGAAGGATGGCGCCCGGGCGCATCCCAGCGGTCATTGTGGACCACATTGGAATCCGCGGCGGCGTAGGCTCGATGACGAATGGTAGCGCCCTCGACGAGCGGCCCTGTGGTGGAGGCAGCAGCGGCGGTCAGGCGGGTGTGCCCTCCCACGGCGAGGCGCCCCCACACTGGAGAAGGCGAGTGGCAGGCGACGCGGTGGAATCTACCGCTACGGTCGAGGCGTGGGGCAGCGGTGAAGAATGGCGCGACAGACAAACGATAAGGATCGGGAAATCAGTGTCCATCAGTTGTTTTCTAGTAGAGAAGCGCTGGCCTGCTCGAGCGGTCCGTTGCATAGACTGAGAAGCCGTCGCCCGGACGGCCTACCGTGAGAACGAACTAGTAGCTAGCACCTTCAATTCGAATACAAGCCGTAAAGACTTATTTACGTAGCAGTATTGCTTTATTACAAAAGTAAACTCCTTACAGTTATACTATTAACAAATATGTCAAACATTTTCATGAAATATATAACCATATTCAATATTGGAATTTATATAAATTATATGTCATAGATATATATTAATATACTTTTAATAATTTGTTATATCTTTCGAATATAGTAAGCCGTTAAGACTCAAGGGAATATTTGTTAGTAGCAATTTATATAAATTGGATACGGCCCAAGTAAGTAAAACGGCCTTTCAGGCCCAACCGAGCAACACCTCCCCCAATCCCAATCCCTACGTCTACGCGGCCGCATTCGCCCGATACCCGAGCAACCCTTTCCAGCGACCGGCGGCCGACGTCCGGCGGCGGCGCAGTGAGCTCAACTGCTGCGAGAATCGGCCGGAGATATCGACACAGCCGCAATCGGCCCACCGGTGCCGAGCGCAAGCAGTGAAATAGGTCAGTTCATCCCTTTAGTTTCCCCAAGCGGGAGCAGGGCAGCCAAGCAAGGAGGTCCTTGTTTATGCGTCCTACTCCATCTTCCTGATTTCCCCAATCTCCATGAGGGCATGACCCATACTGATTTCTTTGATTGGTACTGTAGTTAGTAATTGGGTCATTACTCCACTGATCATTCCACTGATGTCTGATCACAGGAAGGATGATTCCTTTATATAGTGTTCCTATTGCTGCCTGTTGATCTCATGTATCTGTATATACCAATGCCGCAATGCCTGTATAAGATGATATGGAGTAGAAAGGATCTTGATTTCTTAACTAGTATGGTACTAAGATGCAGTATGTGCAATCAGTTCTCCTTGCTATATGTCAGTACATATATTATGTTTGCTCGGGTTAATTGATCCGGCACAATCGGCATAAGCTCGAGCGCACTTTGCTTGTTCGTGTTTCTTGGATTATCCATTCCTGAGCTATGTTGATGGTGCTATGAACCCTAGTTCATATCGGGGACGGGGATAGAGAGGATAACCATTGCCAAGAGGAAGGCCGGGCAAAGTCGGCGTGGAGGGAGACTAGAATATTTGAGTGTAAATGGATTGTTTTGCTTTCCTCAATCTCAACTGATTACAGGGTATAAATAGAGGAGCTCAGCCCCTAGGTGCCCAGCCTCTGGCTCCTTGATTCTCTCCCCAACATTAATGACTCTAATCTCTTCCCCAGACTCTAATTGCCATTGATTACAGCCGGCACCCCCTAGGATACCGTCCTAGCTGCATGCAGCCGGTCCCCGGCTGCCCCACATGACATTTCTCCCCCCTTTCGGAGCAGCTCGCCCACGAGCTGCCGCAGACTTAATGCGACCACGGGTTAAGCCTTTTACATCTCGGCTTACCTTTGTTAAAATATGAAACAAATTTGAACGACAACTATGTCCTCCTGGATCCCATGGGAAGAGCCCAACAGCTAGCTTCGGCATGTAACAGTCAACCAGTACACTGGGCCTGTCCAGCAACACCAAAACAAATGACAGAACAGATGAGAGACGGCTGGTGTTGGTGGCGGTGCCACATCCAACTCATCAAGCCTGGAGAATTTTGGTGAACGTCCGCCGCTTGTTGGCACAACTATACCCGTCGTGAGCGCCGGCTGGACAGTGTGTGTTGCGGCATAGGGTTGATTGCTGCCCGCATCTTCCTTGTGGTATTCCTTACCAGGAACCCTCGCGCTGCCGCCTGTAGCTGCACCGCTGCTTGGAGTTCATGCCCTGACCTCTCCATGTGAGCACGTTAGCGGTTGAACATCACAACGAAGTGATCCATCTCCTCTGCGAGACGGCGAGTCCCCTCTACGAGGGCAGTGATTGGCTCATCACATGATGGTGATGGATGACCGACAGTAGAAGCCATAGGAAAGGATCCCTGACTCATGATATGGAGGCGGTGGAAGTTGTTGGTGAGGCTGGGGCGGATGGCGTGGTGGCTGCTGGGTTTGGCGGTGGAGCAGAGGTGGTCAGGTGGAAGAGGAGCGCTAGGAAGCTAATACCAGATGTTATGAACCTTAGTTCATATCGGGGATAGGGAGGATAACCATTGCCAAGAGGAAGGCCGGGCAAAGTCGGCGTGGAGGGAGACTAGAATATTTGGGGGTAAATGGATTGTTTGTTGTTCATTGCTTTCCTCAATCTCAACTGGTTACAGGGTATAAATAGAGGAGCTCAGCCCCTAGGCGCCCAGCTCTGGCTCCTTGTGTCAAGGGCGTCCACGCCCAAGACAGCGGGTCCTCGGCTACGGAGCTCGTCGCCTTGACTGGTAATGGCGTCGGGGTTGTTGCCCGGCTGCCCAATGGTGAAGGAGGTGAGATTAGGAAGAAGAGAGAGGATTAGGGTAGGTAATTCTTGCTTAATCCCAAGAGTGCCGATTACATGGATTATATAGGCCCGTGGCCTGCTAATAAAAAGGAAACAAACTCCTTGATTCTAGCAATATTTGATTGTCAATCTACATGCCTGCATGCCTAAATCGGCTCCTGGATACGTGGCCGGCGTCGGTACTGGACACCCCACATAACATCTCTCCCCCCCTCGACGAGCAGCTCGTCCTCGAGCTGGAATGTGGGGTATCGGGTGACGAAGCTGTCGAGGTCTTCCCACGATGCTGATGAAGCGGGTTCGCCCTTCTAGTGAACGAGCAGCTGGCGAACGCCACAGTTAAGGCGAGCGCGCGAGACACAGTCGGGCTCCGGGACCGCCGCTCCGTGGTGGATCGGTGGTAGGGCCGGTGGTGATGTCGGGGGCGTGCCGACGAACTTCTTCAGGAGGCTGACGTGGAAGACGTCGTGAAGGCGGGCGCGATCTGGCAGCTCCAGGCGGTAGGCGACGTCGTTGATGACGGCGGCGACGCGGTACGGCCGTAGAAGCGGGGTTTAAGTTTGTCCGAGGTCGGAGCTTGGAGGGAGGCTGCGACACGCTGATGGAGGCGGAGCCAGACCCAGTCGCCGACGGCGTAGTGGACCTCCCTGTGGTGCTTGTCGTAGTAGGCCTTGTACACCGCCTGAGCCTGCTGAAGCCGGTAGCGGACGTCGGCGAGCAGCTCGTCACGTTCCGCCATGGACTTGGCCACGGCTGCAACCCTGGTGTCGCCGGGCTCGTAGGAACGGATCGTGGGCGGGTCACGGCCGTAGACGATCTTAAAGGGCGTGTCCTTGAGCGCCGTCTGGAACGCCGTGTTGTAGATGAACTCTGCCCATGGGAGCCAACGTACCCATTGCCGAGGCCGATCGCCGGTGAGGCAGCGGAGGTACATGACGATGATCTTGTTCGTGACCTCTGTCTGTCCGTCTGATTGCGGGTGGAATGCCGACGTCATGTGGAGCTTGGTGCCTGTGAGCTGCATGAGTTCGCGCCAGAATGCCGACGTGAAGATGGGATCTCAGTTGGAGACCATAGCCTGCGGAACGCCATGGAGGCGTACAATCTCTGCGAAGAATGCCCGGGCCACCGACTCCGCCGTGTACGGGTGCGCGAGGGGGATGAAGTGGCAGTACTTGCTGAATCGGTCCACCACCGTTAGGATGACAGACTTGCCGCCCACGCGCGGGAGCGCCTCGATGAAGTCGAGGCCGATATCAGTCCAAATCGCCGTCGGGACGGGCAGGGGTAGAAGAAGACCCGCGGGGTGCAGGTGCTCGGACTTGTACCGCTGGCAGGTGGCGCAGGCGTGGATGTGATCTTGCACCGTCTTGCGAAGGTTGGGCGAGTGGAAGTCCCGGCGGAGGCGATGGAGCGTGCGCTGAACACCCTCGTGTCCGTCGTCGTGGACGGCGGTGAGCACCTCGTGGAGCAGTGGCGATGCCGGCGGAATGTAGAGGCGGCCTTTGAATGCAACGAGGCCGTCGAGGAGCGACCAAGGAGACGCGCGTGTACCTGCCGCCAGCTCGTCCCTGAGCGCCACCAGAGCCGGATCGGTGGACGTAGCTTGTCGGAGGCGGTCGATGTAGTCGAAGTGGGGGCCCGAGATAGCCAGGGCCACGACGTCCTCCGTGTCGCGGCGAGAAAGGGCGTCGGCGACTGTGTTCGTGTTCCCCGCCTTGTACTCGACAGAGAAGTCGAAGCCGAGGAGCTTGCCCACCCAGTGGTGCTGTGGAATGGTGGCCAAGCGCTGATCCAAGAGGAACTTGAGACTGCAATGGTCAGTCCTTACCACGAAACGGCGTCCCCACAAGTATGGCCTCCAATGGCGGATGGCGAGGACGAGGCCAATGGGTTCACGTTCGTACGCTGCCAAGGACGCATGGCGTGGCGTGGTCGGCCTGCTGAAGAACGCCAGCGGGTGCTGGTCCTAGAGGAGCACTACGCCGAACCCATAACCGGACGCGTCGCACTCGACGATGAAGGCGCGGTTGAAGTCAGGCAGGGCGAGAACAGGCGTCGTCGTCACGGCTGTCTTGAGGGCGGCGAAAGCCGCAGCAGCTTCCGGTGTCCAGGAGAACCCTTCCTTGTGGAGGAGGGCGGTCAGGGGGGCGGCGATCGTGCCGAATTCCCTAACAAACTTGCGGTAGTACCCCGCCAGGCCGAGGAAGCCCCGGACCGCCCGCGCCGAGCGAGGCTGCGGCCAGTCGGCCACTGCTTGGACCTTGGCGGGATCCATGGCGACACCCGCAGCGGAGATGATGTGGCCGAGGTAGGAGATCGATTCGACCCCGAACGCGCACTTGGATCGCTTGACGAAGAGCTGATGTTGCTGGAGCGTGCTGAGGACGGCGCGCACGTGGCGAAGATGATCGGCCCAAGACTTGTTGTAGATGAGGATATCGTCGAAGAAGACGAGGACGAAGCGGCGTAGGAAGGGGCGCAGGACGTCGTGCATGAGTGCCTGGAACGTCGCCGGCGCGTTGCAGAGGCCGAACGACATGACGAGGAATTCGTAGAGGCCGTCGTGGGTGCGGAAGGCGGTCTTGGCGATGTCTTCGGCGCGCATCTGAACCTGGTGGTGATCGGAGCGCAGGTCGAGCTTGGTGAAGAAGCGAGCGTGGCGGAGCTCGTCCAGTAGTTCGTCGACCACCGGAATCGGGAACGCATCCTTGATCGTGATGGCGTTCAGGGCACGATAGTCCACGCAGAACCTCCAGGAGCCATCGGCCTTCCGGACCAAGAGGACCGGCGACGAGAACGCCGAGGAACTGCGGCGAATGATGCCCTGGGCCATCATCGCGGCGCATTGGCGCTCCAATTCATCCTTGTGCGCGGTGGGGTAGCGGTACGACCGGACGGCCATCGGGGCTGATCCCGGTAGAAGGTTGATGCAGTGGTCGCGGGTGCGTGCCGGAGGGTTCGGCGAAGACAGGGGCAAATTCCTCGAGGATGGCGGTGAGGAGATCGGCGCCGATGCAGGCCTGGATCGCCGAGCCTGTGGTAGCCGCCGTGCCGCACCAGCGCATCCAGCGGCCGCCACGCCAGAAGGACATGGTGAGGGCGCCGAAATCCCATAGAATCGGGCCCAGCGTTGCCAGCCATTGGGTCCCTAGGACGACGTCGTACCCAGCCAACGGCAGGGCGTAGAAATCCGCGGTGGACTCCTCCGCATTGATGGAGAATGGCGCGTTGCGGAACACGCCGGGGCACTGGACGCGCTCGCCATTGGCCACTGTGACCCGCAGTTGTCCCTGGGTGATGGTTGGGAGCGAGGCGCGGGCGGCCGCCTTCTCGGCGAAGAAGTTGTGCGTCGAGCAGGAGTCGATCAGGGCGAGGAGGGAGGTGCCGCCCATCGTGAGACGCATCTGCATGGTCTCGCTGGTGCGCACGCCAGCGATGGCGTGGAGTGAGATCTGGGGCGCCGCTGGAGTGGCCTCGTCTATCTCAGAGTCGGTGTCGTCCTCGGGCGCCGCCAAGTCGAGGAGGAAGATGCGTTGGCAGACGCGGTTGTGGCCTCGCCCAAACTTCTCGTTGCAGTTGAAGCAGAGGCCTAGGCGGCGACGCTCCTCCATCTCTGCTTGCGACAGGCGTTTGACCCGGCGGCCCTCGACGGTGACCGGCTGTGGCGCTGGCGCTGGCGCGGGCACCGTGTTGGGCGCTGGAAGCGCCAGACGGGGCGGTGGCGCCGGTAGGAGGCCCCTCTGGTGATCCCGCCCTGGGCGTGGTGGTGGCGCGGCCGCCGCGGCACACTGCTCGCGGAGCTCCAACTTGCGGGTGAGGCTCATGGCGACGGCGAGGGACTGAGGGTTGTGGACCTCGACGTCGAGGCTAAGCGGCTGCTGGAGGCCCCCGGTGAAGAGCTGGACGCGCTGTCCCTCATCGAGGCGCCCGGCACGAGGGAGGAGCGCTTGAAAACGTTCCTGGTACTCCTCGACAGTGCCGGTGCGCTTGCACGAGGCCAATTCGTGGAGGGGATTGGAGCGCAGCGGTGGTCCGTAGCGGAGATGGAGAAGATCCTTGAAGCGGCGCCATGAGGGGATGCCCTCGTCTGCCTGGACCTGGATGTACCACAGCTGGGCGCCCTCCTCCATGATCCTTTGCTGGTGGAAGTAGGATTCGCACCGGTTGATGAAGATCAGCGGGTCGGACTTGCCGTCATAGCGCGGGAAGTCGAGCTTTTGGAAACGCGGCGGCCGATCTTGGTGGTGCTCCCCCGTCCCGGAGTGTGTGGAGGATGACGAACCGCCCGGCGGCTGGCGCGCGGCGTCCAAGCGCTGAATGGCCTGGGCGTTGGCCTCCACGGACGTCTGGAGCGTCCTGATGGACGCGACCAGGGAGTCCAAGGTCGCCTGCAAAGCGGCGTTGTTGGCGTTGTTCACGGTGTTGTCGCCCATGGTGTGTACGCGGCGTGGGGTGGGCGGCGCAGAGGAAGGGCGGGACGACGGTGGCGGCGATGGTGGGCGGCTGGATGAGGAAGGCCTGGATCGTGATACCAGGTTGTCAAGGGCGTCCACGCCCAAAACATCGGGTCCTCAGCTACGGAGCTCGTAGCCTTGACTGGTAATGGCGTCGGGGTTGTTGCCCGGCTGCCCAATGGTGAAGGAGGTGAGATTAGGAAGAAGAGAGAGGATTAGGGTAGGTAATTCTTGCTTAATCCCAAGAGTGCCGATTACATGGATTATATAGGCCCGTGGCCTGCTAATAAAAAGGAAACAAACTCCTTTATTCTAGCAATATTTGATTGTCAATCTGCATGCCTGCATGCCTAAATCGGCTCCTGGATACGTGGCCGGCGTCGGTACTAGACGCCCCACATAACACCTTGATTCTCTCCCCAACATTAATGACTCTAATCTCTCATTAACTCTAATCTCTTCCCCAGACTCTAATTGCCATTGATTACAGCCGGCACCCCGTTGGATACCGTCCTAGCTGCATGCAGCCGGTCCCCGGCTGCCCCACATGACAGATGGCCAGTGGAAAGATAAGATTTTTACAATATAATTCAGAATTTTAGATTTTTGCCATTTTGGGGTTTCTTGAGACAGGATTACCAATTCAAGATTTCAGGCACAAATCCGTTCGTAAGGATACTTAGTTACTTTATTAATGTTCCCTGTAACTGGTTAACTGTTCTTTTCGTGCAGGTATGCATTTCTGGTTGCATCCCTAATTATTAGGAATGTCCAACTTGTATGTGTAGGTTTAGGTTCATGTGCTATATGAGAAGGCCAGCATGAACCAAATCTTGATTAATTGGGGTGTTCTTGCTCTAACATGTAACCTAGTACTAGTATCAACTGGAATTGGATTCCAATTTTGTTATTTTGACACACCACTGTCACAAAAAAGAGTAGGTTGCAATCTTTGTGCCTTCACTTATCTTCTTCCTGATCTTCAGAAGATGTGAATACTAGCAAAGCCCATGTTTCCTATAACAATGCCAAGGGTAATACTAGTAACTTAGAATAATCTGTACCGCAGTCTGCAGACAGCACACATTGTCTCAGTCATATTCCTTTTCTTCAACAGCAAAGCTGCTGCAGTATATGAATCTCATTTTCATTATATATTGTTGATCTTGTGATTGACCAAGGTCAAACAATGAAATATGGCTCATATACTGAAATTTTGAGGGAGGAGGTTGTTTGCTAGCTTCTTATCATCTTGAGCCTGTGATAATCTTGCATACCTTTTATAAGTATTCATCTAGTGGTGATGCTATTTTATCCATTATATTCTATTGAACATATTCTAGAATAGCACTGTGCAATATGTACTATGTAATTAAGTTATATCTATATATTTGTACTAATGACTGTTCTCTGTTGTACTAAAATGACAGAACATTTTGCTCAAAAGTTCTGTCTTCCTCAGCACACCACCTGACCCAGCCTAGGAGCCGGTGCAGATTGTTTTCCCCAAATATTGGGAGTTTCAACTGTAGCCCACCCTTGCCCTGCTGCAGCAATGAAGATGTTAGTAGTGCCCATCTCTTTCCAATCTGTTGAAACTTATTTTTTCCTTTTCTTTTTTGCTTACTTTTACTTCTTTGCATGTTACGCTAAGCTTCCAATCTTTGATCTGCACATTTGGTTTGCTGTAACAATTCCCAAAAAGGCGACAATCTTACATGTGTGCCATTGATTTGCAAGTTCAGCTGGTTTTAACTGAAATTCATCTCAAGCGACAATCTTTCTGAGAAGTAGTTGGATAATCTTTAGTATTTTGTCAGTGGTAAATGGGTAATTAAGTGTTGACATAACCATTCTATTTCTTGTTTTGAACAAATGTTGCTCAATGATGTCAATGACCCTGAGTACAGAGGACTGTATCGCGGCCTCGTGGGTCTCGAATGTCCTACTCTGCCTATCATCCATTGTGTAGTTTGAAGCTTGGGATAACCACTGCCCATTGTTGTTCTGCAGAGAGAAAGCAAATGCGGGGGTCCTTACAAACTTTGAAGTTCTAGACTTCTTGCGGTCTAGAGGTGCCAAAACCGACCCCATGGGATGTTTGGGGGCTGTCACTGCATCAGAGTGTAAGGTGATAACTTTTTCTTCATGCTCTTGTATGCAATGCTTTATCCTCTCGACTTGTTTTTGTGTGCTTTGTTTTATTCCTGAACTGGTCTAATATGCACCATTGTCACACTAGGTGTATGAGTACCTCTTAAAAACCCCTGCTTGTAACCAGACAAGGGAATCAGTTTTTGAATTTGTGAAGAGAAGTGAGGGTTTCAGGCTTGCAGATGCTGATAAGCTAAATGTGATAAACTGTAGGCCGTCCTCAGCTGCTGATGCATATGCGGTACTTTCATGTTTATCTTGCTGATAATGAGCTTGAATTTCTTTTCCAATTTTTCTATATTACTTTGTTAATGCAGAATAAGCTACTGTCCTTCCTGCTACAGTGTTAGTTTTTTTAAAAAAAAAATTATTGTCATTGAAAACAGTATTGTGTTTGAAGTTCAAGCCTTCAGGGTGCTGTGAGGATAACTGGGTATTTGTTAAAATCAGGGACGAAGGCCTATTTCTAAACATAGAAGCAGATGTTCTTAACTGTTAGTAGCGGTGCATGTTTTAAGAAATTTTGCATTCCTGCATGACATGGGCTTGAAAGAGGTTCAACAATCTGTTTTCTTGTTATAAGGGCTAACAAGGAAGCAATAGTTTTTTTGGGGCCATTTTGTCCTCATAATGAATAAATCTATTGCCTACCCCAACTTGCTTGGGACTGAAAGGCTATGTTGTTGTTGTTGAATGAATAAATCTATTGTGACAATTATACTTGTTTCATGTTCGTAAGAACTTCAAGCTTTTTCATAGCTTAAATTTCTATATTATGTTTCTCTGTAAGTGTATCTTAAGGATATTTTGGATTTTCCTTGCAACTACTTACAGAAAAAATTAGTCTATGTTAGCTGTGCTTAAGCACATGCCCAATTATGTTTATTCATGAATGTTTCTTAAGGATATATTCTATTTTTCTTGCAACAAAATTGTAAAATAAGACAATGTTAGTTGTCTGCTTAAGCAATACCCAATGTGCATGTTGAATATTTTGTGCAAGTCTATCAGGTAGTAGGTCCCTTTTTATTGGTGAATGATATTGGGTTTCATCTCTAGCCTACCCAACTTGCTTTTGACGTTGTTGCTGCTGCTGTTAAGCTTCATGGCATCAGGGATCAAATCGATTAGGATGATCAAAGAATTTGATAATTATTGTTCTCTATTAGAACTAAGACATTGAAGTTAGATTTTTGGTTTACCACATGGAAGTGTCTTTCTTTGGTGCCTGTTTTACTAGTGTTGCTGCTGCTGCTGCTGTCATGTTAGTATTTTACTAGTGTTGTTGTAAAACAGTGTGTATTTGAAGCTGGGCTTGCTGTGAGGATAACTAGGTATCATCCAGTTCAGAAATCAGAACTCAAGCTTATTTCTAAATATAGAAGCAAATGTGAACTGTTTGCAACAGTGCATGTTTCAAGGAATCTCTCTTTTCTGAATTCTTGTGTCAGGAGCTTGAAAGAGGTTCAAAGTCCGTTTCCTTTTTGTAAGGGCTAAAACTGCAGCACTAAGTTTTTTTGTTCTTTCTAGTATAGTATCATGATAACATGCTGTATAACAATTATATATTTTTTTCACATCCTTCAGAACTTTAACTGATCAATAAATTGGATTTCTTTATCTTTCTTATTCTTAATGAATGTATCTCAAGGATATTTTGAAATTTTCTTGCAATAAGAGGAAGATAAAACTTAGATTAGCTGCGCACTTATGCAGATGCTAAATGACACTTCCAAAAACTGTTCAATTATAGCTTATTTATTAGCGTAATATCATCGGGGATCAAATTGATTGGGATGTCCTTAAAATTTGGTTGGTATTGCTCTCTGTTAGAACATGCTATTTGCAAATAAGCACAGAAACCTGCTTAATTGTTTAGTCTTCATTTTAATGTTTCCTTATGATCCTCCACTGCAGATGATAGAAGAATGTGGGAGACGATTTTCCAGGGACGAGCGAGGAGATGTACGTGACGAAGATGAATGGGTCCAGGAGTTTTTGGAGATAGTGAAGGAAGCTTTGCCACCACCCCCTCCCAAGGCCGAGGCTGTGCAGGAGTGATTGTGGTGTAACATATTATAGTCAGATTGTCATGTCAAATTCATCCTGTAGTGCACTGCTTGTTGGGTTTAAGATTATTTTTTTTCCTAAATTGTTCTAGAGTCTCATCTAGTTCCATGAACTCAATTGTACATTTGAGACCTTGAACTTTTTGAGTTTTTAGCTAACCAGTCAAGAAAGATCAGCTCAAATTCCTATGTAGCCTGTTCGGGAGGCCGTAAACGATCGTGGATTATTTACTGCTGGCTGGTTTGGTGTGAGAGAAAAACACTGTTCTCGGCTGGAAATTTACGATCGTTTACGAGCAAGCGAACATGCTAAGTCTCCCAGTCAAGAAAGTAAAAGGACAAAGACACCAGGAATCTCAACTACCAATAACGGTCTCCCAATTTCACTGCCTCTGCAACATGGCAATTTTATGTTGTCAAGTAGAAAACATACTACACTAGTCTAGGAAT
Source organism: Miscanthus floridulus (assembly GCF_019320115.1). Classification (NCBI taxonomy): domain Eukaryota; kingdom Viridiplantae; phylum Streptophyta; class Magnoliopsida; order Poales; family Poaceae; genus Miscanthus; species Miscanthus floridulus. The sequence goes on from NC_089593.1 coordinate 88,629,482, forward strand.
CCAAAACTTCAGTTAAACATGCTGTAGTGCAAACCACCTACTAGGTGAAAACATAAAAAACAATTCAAAAAGTATACTTTGATCGTTCAAAAAATTCTAAACATCCATATAGTGCATATAAATATGTACTTACATACAAAAGTTCAGATGCAAACTCAAACTAGTAGAAAACATATTACACTAGTCTAGGAATCCAAAACTTCAGTTAAACAGGATGTTGAGCAAACCACTTACTAGGTGAAAACATAAAAAACAATTCAAAAAGTATACTTTGATCGTTCAAAAAATTCTAAACATCCATATAGTGCATATAAATATGTACTTACATACAAAAGTTGAGATGCAAACTCAAACTAGAACAATTCATGTAAAAATGACAAATTTCAGATGCATGTACGCTAGAAAACAAAATTCCAGAGATTTTCTCTTTCAGTGCACATGCATATGAAATTTGCCATTTTCGTATGAATTTTCAAAAGCGACTTTGTATCTCAATTTTTGCATGTGAGTACATATTTGTCTCTATGATCTTCCAAATTTCAGATTTTTTTTGAACAGTCGAAGTATATTTTTTGAATTGGTTTCCATGTTCTACGTAGTAGGTGGTTTGTACTACATATTTTGCCAGTTAAACAACAGCTCTTCAAGAGTATATTTAGAATGATCGCCTATAAATGTTCTCACACATCATTCAGAGAGCAGTAGAGCACATTCTCTTTAAAAAATAAGCATGCAAAACCATCTTCAGGAGTATATTTATCTAACTTTCATGAAATCCAGTTTCAGGCTTCAACATGCCAGCAAACTGGACTACTTATAAACTGTCTCAAGTCTGTATGCTAATGGAGTATTTCACAAAGGCATTCATATGCACCCAGACATGGGAAATTGAACGCCTAAGATTCTACATAGCACCAGACAAAATTGCCTGGGAACCAACTAGACAGGCGCGAACTAAACTGGCCCTGCGGCTGGATGTAGTTCAGTAGTTCATTTCCTTGTGTGACTGCTCTGTAGTCTATTCTCCCCTTTTTCAACCCCAGCACACGCGTGTGTGAGAGTGACGTGTGTGGTACACTCCCTGTGTGACATAGCTAGAGCTAACACTCTATAGAAATTGCCAAATTGTGCACGGTCCATAAATAATATGGTTCGACATTTTCACACACAATAATGCCCAAAATAAGCAGTAGTTGTCCATCCATGTAGCACAGGGTTAACAAAGATTCACATAAAACAGTTGCTAAATATAGTCTTTGGTGCCAACAACGATATCAGTACAACATCGGTAAAAAAGGTATTTAGCTAGCATATCTTTCAAGTCTCATTATTTAGTATTGATTAAACCTGAGCATCTTTTGGTACCCTCAGCTGGCATTCTACTCTCTGCATTCCAAATTATAAGTCGTTTTGGCTTTCCAAGATACATAATTTTCACTATGTATCTAGACATAATGTATATATAAATACGTAGCAAAAGCTATGAATCTAGAAAAGCTAAAACGACTTATAATTTAGAATGAAAGCAATAGAATTTAACAAATTTTAATAAAGGAGCAATCTAGGGCGAACCTGAAGCAATGCGGAACCATGCAGCACCTCGCTCTCATGGGGAACTAATTATTTCCCCAATCGATGGTGAGCTCTCTCATAGGTGGGATGGTCTCCATAGCGAAAACCATCAGGTGAGGGAATGATTCGTCCTCGTTGCCACGGACTACATACTGAAGGAACACATTGGGAGTGTAGCTGTGGCCAATGTAGCAGACAACGTTCCTCTTCTGGGACACGTCAAGAATATAACTAGGCCCTGCAAACTCTGGAACATGGTGTCTCTTGATGGCTAGCTCGACGCCGTCGGTGTCTCCCCACTCCCTCCATCGCTGCGGAAGCTTCGCTGGATCGATGAAGATATGGTTCTCCTTCGTCTCCTCCCATGGAGCATCACCACCATTGTGTGGCTGATGATCCATGATGACCACTTCCCCACCATATATACTCGCAGACGAAGCTGCCCGGCGGTATTAGGTCCAGCGTCCTGACACCCCACCTTGCCACAGCTGCAGTCTCACCAGAAGGTCTGAAACGGAACACCTCCAGCCGGTGCTTCATCCCTCGCTGTGTCACCAGGTTCGTGCAGGTTATGGGGCACCCACATAGAGCGCCGCACTCATAGACCACCGGCCTTCCCATCTCAAGAATGCCCTCCTTGCTATACGCCGCTGGCGGCTCTCCACTGTCCTTTGCCTGGCAGCGGCAGCTACACTTGGAGTCACAGGCTCACAGCCGGGCGTGCGCCACGGCCACTTGACTGGCACTGGAAACTCGGGGCGAACAATGTACTCAAATAGCAGAGGATGTTGGAGTTGTTCCAAATTCACTCCAGGATATAGGCCGGGCTTCTGACGGAGGTGTATAGCCCGGGGAGGCGCAGGAGCTTGAACTTGCAGACGTTGTAGCCGGAGTTGCCACGGCCGAAGGTGGAGCTGACGACCCTGTAGAGGCCATCGTAGATGTACACCTTGTTGTGGCCTCGGTTGTGCAGCTTGCAGTTGACACCGCGGATGACGCGCACCTCGATGCCATACTCGTAGCTGTTGTGGCTGTGGAGTGCAAGGTTTCCTTAATTATCAAGCTTCTGGTCACCGCCGCTGCCGCTGTAGTAGAGGACGTCACCAAAGTCCTCGTTGTCGAGGTACCCTTGGGAGGAGACGATGCTTGTGGTTATGGGGATTCCCTCGTCGATGAGGTTGGCGGGGACATAGCATGCCGTCCTGGAGTTTCGTGTGGAGGCCAACAGCACATAGCTCATTACGATAGATGAATGTGTCACCGACGAGGATGCCAGGGATGTCACCGACGATGCGGACCCCATGGTAGAGGCACTTGTTGGCGGAGAGCATCATGCTGTAGGTGCTGCTGTATGCGAAGTTTCTGGTGGTGTTGGGGTTGGAGAGTTCCTGGCGCTGGTAGGCGTTGCGGAGCGCCTCGAAAGTGAGGCGCGTGCGGCGAACGAGGATGCGGTAATGGAGTTGCTGTATGTTAGGAATAATCATGACTTGTTCATATTTGAGTATTTGCATTAGTTAGCATGCAGTTGTTGGAACCGGTGGTGACCACCGAGTTCACGATCTTGGAGCTGGCTTATAGCCGGCCCGGTTCGTTACCACGAGCCTGCGCTCCCACAGGTCCCAGGTCCATCAAAGCTGACAACATATAATGCATTTGGGCCTTACTCAACCCAAAAGACTAGCCTAAAAGGTGGGGTTCTCCCGCCTTATATGTTGTGCTCTCCCACCATCGCTACACGATGTGGGACTAAACCCCAACAGCAGGTTGCTGAAAGGCGAGATGTGTTCTCGTGGAGGCATGAGCTAGTTGTTGGTGTGCGTCAGTTAATCATCTAGCTAGTTAGTTAGCACGTTGCATGTGTTAGTGGAGTGAGTCTTCAGGTTTGTTAGCTGCATGCATAAGTGGAGGAGCACGTTGGAGCGTAGCTCCCGGTCAGCTCGGAGGACGCCCGGTTCATGCGCATGAGTGAGTGGCTCATGCACGAGTGGACGCCCGGGCCGTGTGGAGATCATGCGTGCGTGCGCGTGAGACCCGGTTTAAGGCTGTTGCTCGACGGGCGGTTCACGTGATTGAGTCTTTATAAGCATCATGTAAGCCTTTGTTTGCATAAGTGTCAGTTTAATACAGAGAACAAGAAAAGGGCGTTCGTCGCCGCAAGAGTCTGTGTTCGCGCGTGTGTCCACTTCGAACTAGCTAGCTTCTCTGTGTCCTTCTTCTCTCTCGCGTGAGTTTGTGTGCTTGTGCGAGCTGCTGATCCTGGGCGGTTCCAACATTTGGTATCGGAGCCGGTGTATGTACTACGGTGGTTCCTTCAGTCCACCACGAGAGCCGCCGAAGAAGAAGCGCGTGATCCCACGCAGAGGTCCGACGACAACGACGATGGCCGGTGGTGATGTGAAGGAAGGCACCAGCTCGCCGCGTACGGTCGTGGTGGAGCGCGGTTTTGGTGGCGTCGAGATCCCGAAGCTGACGAAGACGAACTACCGCGAGTGGGCACTTGAAGTGCAGTGCAACCTGGAGGGCATGGAGCTCTGGGATGCCGTGGAGGGGGCAACGCCGAGCGCGGCAAGGATCGACGGGCACTGGCTGTCATTCTCCGCGGTGTGCCGCCGGAGATGAAGTCTGGGCTCGTCGCGAAGAAGATGGTCAAGGAGGCTTGGGAGGCGATCAAGTCGCTGCGCGTGGGAGACACGCGTGTGTAGGAAGCCAAGGCGCAACACCTCCTCAAGCAGTTCGAGAACGCGGCATTCAAGGACGGCGAGGCGATCGACGACTTCGCCGTGAGGATCGGCTCCATTGCCGCGGAGCTGCGCGAGTTGGGCGAGGACATGGAGGACGAGCGCGTCGTCAAGAAGATGCTGCGGGTTGTGCCATCGAGGTTCAACCAAATTGCATGCTCCATCGAGATGTTCGCCGACTTCAAGAAGATGTCGCTGGAGGAACTCGTCGGTAGGCTGCGCGTGGCGGAGGAGCGTTGCGGCGGTGTTGAGCTTGGAGGCGAGCGTACCGGGCAGCTGCTTCTCACGGAGGAGCAATGGGAGGCACGTCGTCGTCAGCGACGCAACAAGGACCACGCACGTGCGGGCGATGCGCAGAACGGCCGTGGTGGTGGCCGCGGCGGTGACAACGATGATGACGGGAGCAACAGCACCTACTCTGAGTACGGCGAGGGCAAGTCAAAGAACAAGAAAGGCAAGTGCTACAACTGCGGCGAGCGAGGACATTTCTCCCATGAATGTCCAAAGAAAAAGCAGGAAGAGGCGCTGCTTGCGAAGGCCGATAACGAAGCAACCCTTCTGTGATGAAGCGTTGAGTGCGCAAGTCAAGATTAGGGGAGGCAATGTTAGGAATAATCATGACTTGTTCATATTTGAGTATTTGCATTAGTTAGCATGCAGGTTGCTGAAAGGCGAGATGTGTTCTCGTGGAGGCATGAGCTAGTTGTTGGTGTGCGTCAGTTAATCATCTAGCTAGTTAGTTAGCACATTGCATGTGTTAGTGGAGTGAGTCTTCAGGTTTGTTAGTTGCATGCATAAGTGGAGGAGCACGTTGGAGCGTAGCTCCTGGTCAGCTCGGAGGACGCCCGGTTCATGCGCATGAGTGAGTGGCTCATGCACGAGTGGAAGCCCGGGCCGTGTGGAGATCATGGTGCGTGCGCGTGAGACCCGGTTTGAGGCTGTTGCTCGACGGGCGGTTCACGTGATTGAGTCTTTATAAGCATCATGTAAGCCTTTGTTTGCATAAGTGTCAGTTTAATACAGAGAACAAGAAAAGGGCGTTCGTCGCCGTAAGAGTCTGTGTTCGCGCGTGTGTCCACTTCGAACTAGCTAGCTTCTCTGTGTGCTTCTTCTCTCTCGCGTGAGTTTGTGTGCTTGTGCGAGCTGCTGATCCTGGGCGGTTCCAACACTGTACCGGGGTGATGTTGGTGACACGCACCATCCCAGATGGGGGATGCCGGTGGACCTGCACCATTTCAGGTAGGGGGCACGCTCGCTTCATGGTGCTGAACGAATTGGATCTGCCTGCTCCTGGTTTTTCTGATACATCATGCTCTTGCTCCTATTATGGGACAAAGGAATAACATGATCAAACATAAGACGGTTGTTGAGACAAACTAGGATTTAGAGGGCAAGGGGATTTCAGGAGAAACGACGGTGATGGCTACGACGACGCTGGAGAGTGTGGTTTCCATTTATGATCATAGAGGGTGGGTAGGTGGAGACAACACACAATTCAAATAAATCTTCCCACACTCATAAGTAATGGCATAAATGATTGAGACATGCTAGCTTTGCTCACCAAAATAAAAAAACAAACTAAAAACATATTAGATTAACTAGTTTTTTAAGATTTATGTCCATATTTACCTGCTCCGATAGTTGTAGAGCGACATCATGACGACCGCCTTTATAGTGGATGGCGACGGGCGAGGATACATCGGCGGCGACAGGCACAAAGTTGTTGGCGACGCTACCCATGTTAGTGTTGGAGGAGCATCCACCAGTTGGGCGAAGAGGTGGTGAGGGCACCATGGTTGCGATAAGCAGCAGGGATAGTGATGGTGACGGCTGGATGGTGATAGGATAGAAGCGACAGAGACAACCAACATTTCGGGGGAGGTAGTGGGGTGCGGCTGAGTCGAGAGTACTTTGACGATTAGGAACTAGGGACTATATATAGAAACTATCGTGGATGCTAACCCTAACTATTGAGATGGATATGGGTCCCGCTCACATCACTGTTTCTATTGGGCTTGAGCCTATTAGCAAGAAGTTGTTAAGGCCCATTTACTAGAAATTGCTCATTTAATTAATAGCAAGGCCCATTGATACCGCAGATGACGTGCACCATGATGCCATACTCGGTACTACTGTGGAGCATGAGGTTGCCTTTCTTGAGCGTCTGATCGATGTGGTGTTCGATGCTGTTCTCCTACAGTCACCGCCATTGCCGTTGTAGTAGAGGATGTCACCAAAGTCCTTGTTGTCGAAAGATAGGACAATTGTTGAGACGAGGTAGGATTTAGAGGGCAGGGGGATTTCAGGAGAAGCGACGGTGATGGCTACGACGAAGAAGAAGAGTGTGGTTACCATTTATGATCATAGTGGGTGGGTAAGTGGAGACAACACACAAATCAAGTAAATCTTCCCACACTCATAAGTAATGGCATAAATGATTGAGATATGCTAGCTTTGCTCACCAAAAGAAAAAACAAACTAAAAACATATTAGATTAACTAGAGATTTAAGATTTACGTCCATATTTACCTGCTCCGATAGTTGTAGACCGACATCAGCACGACCAGCTTTATAGTGGATGGCGACGGGCGAGGATACATCGGCGGCGACAGGCACGAAGTTGTTGGCGACAGTACCCATGTTAGTGTTGGAGGAGCATCCACCAGTTAGGCGAAGAGGTGGCAAGGGCACCATGGTTGCTATAAGCAGCGGCGATAGTGACGGTGACGGCTGGATGGTGATAGGATAGCGGCGACAGAGACAACCAAAATTGTGGTGGGGGTAGCGGGGTGTGGCTGAGTTGAGAGAACTATGACGATGAGGAACTAGGGACTATATATAGAAACTATCGTGGATGCTAACCCTAACTATTGAGATGGATATGGGCCCCTCACATCACTGTTTCTATTGGGCTTGAGCCTATTCCGAAGATGATGTAAAGGCCCATTTACTAGAAACTGCTCATTTAATTACTAGCAAGGCCCATTGATGCCGCGGATGACGTGCACCATGACGCCATACTCGCTACTACTATGGAGCGTGAGGTTGCCTTTCTTGAGCGTCTGATCGATGTGGTGTTCGAGGATGTTCTCCTGTAGTCACCGCCATTGCAGCTATAGTAGAGGATATCACCAAAGTCATTGTTGTCAAAAGATTGGACAGTTGTTGTGATGAGGTAGGATTTAGAGGGTAGGGGGATTTTAGGAGAAACAATGGTGATGGCTACGACGACGGCGAAGAACGTGGTTTCCATTTATGATCATAGTGGGTGAGTTGGTGGAGACTACACACAATTCAAGAGATTAACTAGAGATTTAAGATTTATATCCATATTTACCTGCTCTGATAGTTGTAGAGCGGCATTAGGAGGATCAACTTTATAGTGGATGGCGACGGGTGAGGATACATCGGCGGCGATAGGCACAAAGTTGTTGGCGATGCTACCCATGTTAGTGTTGGAGGAGCATCCACCAGTTGGGCGAAGAGGTGGCGAGGGCAGCATGGTTGCGATAAGCAGCGGTGATAGTGACGGTGAAGGTTGGATGGTGATAGGATACCAGCGATAGAGACAACCAGGATTGTGGTGGACGTAGCATGGTGCGGCTTAGTCGAGAGTACTTTGACGATGAGAAACTAGGGACTATATATAGAAACTATCGTGGATGCTAACCCTAACTATTGAGATGGATATGGGCCCCACTCACATCACTGTTTATATTGGGCTTGAGCCTATTCCCAAGAAGTTGTTAAGGCCCATTTACTAGAAATTGCTCATTTAATTAATAGCAAGGCCCATTGATACCGCAGATGACGTGCACCATGATGCCATACTCGGTACTACTGTGGAGCATGAGGTTGCCTTTCTTGAGCGTCCGATCGATGTGGTGTTCGATGCTGTTCTCCTACAGTCACCGCCATTGCCGCTGTAGTAGAGGATGTCGCCAAAGTCCTTGTTGTCGAAAGATAGGACGGTTGTTGAGACGAGGTAGGATTTAGAGGGCAGGGGGATTTCAGGAGAAGCGACGGTGATGGCTACGACGAAGAAGAAGAGTGTGGTTACCATTTATGATCATAGTGGGTGGGTAAGTGGAGACAACACACAAATCAAGTAAATCTTCCCACACTCATAAGTAATGGCATAAATGATTGAGATATGCTAGCTTTGCTCACCAAAAGAAAAAACAAACTAAAAACATATTAGATTAACTAGAGATTTAAGATTTACGTCCATATTTACCTGCTCCGATAGTTGTAGACCGACATCAGCACGACCAGCTTTATAGTGGATGGCGACGGGCGAGGATACATCGGCGGCGACAGGCACGAAGTTGTTGGCGACACTACTCATGTTAGTGTTGGAGGAGCATCCACCAGTTAGGCGAAGAGGTGGCGAGGGCACCATGGTTGCTATAAGCAGCGGCGATAGTGACGGTGACGGCTGGATGGTGATAGGATAGCGGCGACAAAGACAACCAAAATTGTGGTGGGGGTAGCGGGTGCGGCTGAGTTGAGAGAACTATGACGATGAGGAACTAGGGACTATATATAGAAACTATCGTGGATGCTAACCCTAACTATTGAGATGGATATGGGCCCCACTCACATTACTATTTCTATTGGGCTTGAGCCTATTCCGAAGATGATGTAAAGGCCCATTTACTAGAAACTGCTCATTTAATTACTAGCAAGGCCCATTGATGCCGCGGATGACGTGCACCATGACGCCATACTCGCTACTACTATGGAGCGTGAGGTTGCCTTTCTTGAGCGTCTGATCGATGTGGTGTTCGAGGATGTTCTCCTGTAGTCACCGCCATTGCAGCTATAGTAGAGGATATCACCAAAGTCATTGTTGTCAAAAGATTGGACAGTTGTTGTGATGAGGTAGGATTTAGAGGGTAGGGGGATTTTAGGAGAAACAATGGTGATGGCTACGACGATGGCGAAGAACGTGGTTTCCATTTATGATCATAGTGGGTGAGTTGGTGGAGACAACACACAATTCAAGAGATTAACTAGAGATTTAAGATGTATATCCATATTTACCTGCTCTGATAGTTGTAGAGCGGCATTAGGAGGATCGACTTTATAGTGGATGGCGACGGGTGAGGATACATCGGCGGCGATAGGCACGAAGTTGTTGGCGATGCTACCCATGTTAGTGTTGGAGGAGCATCCACCAGTTGGGCGAAGAGGTGGCGAGGGCAGCATGGTTGCGATAAGCAGCAGCGATAGTGACGGTGAAGGTTGGATGGTGATAGGATACCAGCGATGGAGACAACCAGGATTGTGGTGGACGTAGCATGGTGCGGCTTAGTCGAGAGTACTTTGACGATGAGAAACTAGGGACTATATATAGAAACTATCGTGGATGCTAACCCTAACTATTGAGATGGATATGGGCCCCACTCACATCACTGTTTATATTGGGCTTGAGCCTATTCCCAAGAAGTTGTTAAGGCCCATTTACTAGAAATTGCTCATTTAATTAATAGCAAGGCCCATTGATACCGCAGATGACGTGCACCATGATGCCATACTCGGTACTACTGTGGAGCATGAGGTTGCCTTTCTTGAGTGTCTGGTCAATGTGGTGTTCGATGCTGTTCTCCTACAGTCACCGCCATTGCCGCTGTAGTAGAGGATGTCGCCAAAGTCCTTGTTGTCGAAAGATAGGACAGTTGTTGAGACGAGGTAGGATTTAGAGGGCAGGGGGATTTTAGGAGAAGCGACGGTGATGGCTACGACGAAGAAGAAGAGTGTGGTTACCACTTATGATCATAGTGGGTGGGTAAGTGGAGACAACACACAAATCAAGTAAATCTTCCCACACTCATAAGTAATGGCATAAATGATTGAGATATGCTAGCTTTGCTCACCAAAAGAAAAAACAAACTAAAAACATATTGGATTAACTAGAGATTTAAGATTTATGTCCATATTTACCTGCTCCGATAGTTGTAGACCGACATCAGCACGACCAGCTTTATAGTGGATGGCGACGGGCGAGGATACATCGGCGGTGACATTCACGAAGTTGTTGGCGACACTACCCATGTTAGTTTTGGAGGAGCATCCACTAGTTAGGCGAAGAGGTGGCGAGGGCACCATGGTTGCGATAAGCAGCGGCGATAGTGACGGTGACGGCTGGATGGTGATAGGATAGAGGCGACATAGACAACCAAAATTGTGGTGGGGGTAGCGGGGTGCGGCTGAGTTGAGAGAACTATGACGATGAGGAACTAGGGACTATATATAGAAACTATCGTGGATGCTAACCCTAACTATTGAGATGGATATGGGCCCCACTCACATTACTATTTCTATTGGGCTTGAGCCTATTCTGAAGAAGATGTAAAGGCCCATTTACTAGAAACTGCTCATTTAATTACTAGCAAGGCCCATTGATGCCGCGGATGACGTGCACCATGACACCATACTCGCTACTACTATGGAGCGTGAGGTTGCCTTTCTTGAGCGTCTGATCGATGTGGTGTTTGAGGATGTTGTCCTGTAGTCACCGCCATTGCAGCTATAGTAGAGGATATCACCAAAGTCCTTGTTGTCAAAAGATTGGACAGTTGTTGTGATGAGGTAGGATTTAGAGGGTAGGGGGATTTTAGGAGAAACAATGGTGATGGCTACGACGACGGCGAAGAACGTGGTTTCCATTTATGATCATAGTGGGTGAGTTGGTGGAGACAACACACAATTCAAGAGATTAACTAGAGATTTAAGATTTATATCCATATTTACCTGCTCTGATAGTTGTAGAGCAACATCAGGACGACCGACTTTATAGTGGATGGCGACGGGTGAGGATACATCGGCGGCGATAGGCACGAAGTTGTTGGCGATGCTACCCATGTTAGTGTTGGAGGAGCATCCACCAGTTGGGCGAAGAGGTGGCGAGGGCAGCATGGTTGCGATAAGCAGCGGCGATAGTGACGGTGATGGTTGGATGGTGATAGGATACTAGCGATAGAGACAACCAGGATTGCGGTGGACGTAGCGCGGTGCGGCTTAGTCGAGAGAACTCTAACGATGAGAAACTAGGGACTATATATAGAAACTATCATGGATGCTAACCCTAACTATTGAGATGGATATGGGCCCCACTCACATCACTGTTTCTATTAGGCTTGAGCCTATTCCCAAGAAGTTGTTAAGGCCCATTTACTAGAAATTGCTCATTTAATTAATAGCAAGGCCCATTGATACCACCGATGACGTGCACCATGATGCCATACTCGGTACTACTGTGGAGCATGAGGTTGCCTTTCTTGAGCGTCTGATCGATGTGGTGTTCGATGTTGTTCTCCTACAGTCACCGCCATTGCCGCTGTAGTAGAGGATGTCGCCAAAGTCCTTGTTGTCGAAAGATAGGAGGGTTGTTGAGACGAGGTAGGATTTAGAGGGCAGGGGGATTTCAGGAGAAGCGACGGTGATGGCTACGACGAAGAAGAAGAGTATGGTTACCATTTATGATCATAGTGGGTGGGTAAGTGGAGACAACACACAAATCAAGTAAATCTTCCCACACTCATAAGTAATGGCATAAATGATTGAGATATGCTAGCTTTGCTCACCAAAAGAAAAAACAAACTAAAAACATATTAGATTAACTAGAGATTTAAGATTTATGTCCATATTTACCTGCTCCGATAGTTGTAGACCGACATCAGCACGACCAGCTTTATAGTGGATGGCGACGGGCGAGGATACATCGGTGGCGACAGGCATGAAGTTGTTGGCGACACTACCCATGTTAGTGTTGGAGGAGCATCCACCAGTTAGGCGAAGAGGTGGCGAGGGCACCATGGTTGCTATAAGCAGCGGCGATAGTGACAGTGATGGCTGGATGGTGATAGGATAGCGGCGACAGAGACAACCAAAATTGTGGTGGGGGTAGCGGGGTGTGGCTGAGTTGAGAGAACTATGACGATGAGGAACTAGGGACTATATATAGAAACTATCGTGGATGCTAACCCTAACTATTGAGATGGATATGGGCCCCACTCACATCACTGTTTCTATTGGGCTTGAGCCTATTCCCAAAAAGTAAAGGCCCATTTTGCTAGAAATTGCTCACTTAATTACTAGCAAGGCCCATTGATGCCGCGGATGATGTGCACCATGACGCCATACTCGTTACTACTATGGAGCGTGAGGTTGCCTTTCTTGAGCGTCTGATCGATGTGGTGTTCGAGGTTGTTCTCCTACAGTCACCGCCATTGCCGCTATAGTAGAAGATGCCACCAAAGTCCTTGTTGTCAAAAGATAGGACGGTTGTTGAGACGAGGTAGGATTTAGAGGGTAGGAGGATTTCAGGAGAAGCAACGGTGATGGCTATGACAACGGCGAAGAGTGTGGTTTCCATTTCTGATCATAGTGGGTGGGTAGGTGGAGACAACACACAATTCAAGTGAATCTTCCCACACTCATAAGTAATGGCATAAATGATTGAGATATGCTAGCTTTGCTCACCAAAATAAAAAACAAACTAAAAACATATTAGATTAACTAGAGATTTAACATTTATGTCTATATTTACCTGCTTCGATTGGTGTAGAGCGACATTAGGATGACCAACTTTATACAGGATGGCGACGGGCGAGGATACATCATTGGTGACAAGCACAAAGTTGTTGGAGATGCTACCCATGTTAGTGTTGGAGGAGCATCCACCAGTTGGGCGAAGAGGTGGCGAGGGCACCATGGTTGCGATAAGCAGTAGCAACAGTGACAGCGACGGCTAGATGGTGATAGGATAGCAGCGATAGAGACAACCAGGATTGTGGTGGACGTAGCGCGGTGCAGCTGAGTTGAGAGTACTCTAATGATGAGGAACTGGGACTATATATAGAAACTATCGTGGATGCTAACCCTAACTATTGAGATGGATATGGGCCCTACTCACATTACGGTTTCTATTGGGCTTGAGCCTATTCCCAAGAAGATGTAAAGGCACATTTACTAGAAATTGCTCATTTAATTACTGGCAAGGCCCATTGATGCCGCGGATGACGTGCACCATGGCGCCATACTTGCTTCTACTATGGAGCATGAGGTTGCCTTTCTTGAGCGTCTGATCGATGTGGTGTTTGAGGCTGTTTTCCTACAGTCACCGCCATTGCTGCTGTAGTAGAGGATGTCGCCAAAGTCCATGTTGTCAAAAGATAGGACGGTTGTTGAGATGAGGTAGGATTTATAGGGTAGGGGGATTTCAGGAGAAGCAATGGTGATGGCTATGACAACGGCGAAGAGTGTGGTTTCCATTTATGATCATAGTGGGTGGGTAGGTGGAGACAACACACAATTCAAGTGAATCTTCCCACACTCATAAGTAATAGCATAAATGATTGAGATATGCTAGCTTTGCTCACCAAAATAAAAAACAAACTAAAAACATATTAGATTAATTAGAGATTTAAGATTTATGTCCATATTTACCTCCTTCGATAGTTGTAGAGCGACATCAAGATGATCGGCTTTATAATGGATGGCGACGGACGAGGATACATCGGTGGCGACAGGCATGAAGTTGTTGGCGATGCTAGCCATGTTAGTGTTGGAGGAGCATCCACTAGTTGGGCGAAGAGGTGGCGAGGGCACCATGGTTGCGATAAGCAGCAGCGATAGTGATGCAAACGGATGGATGGTGATAGGATAGCAGTGATAGAGACTAGCAGGATTGCGGTGTAGGTAGCGCAGTGCGTCTGAGTCGAGAGTACTCTAACGATGAGGAACTAGGGACTATATATAGAAACTATCGTGGATGCTAACCCTAACTTTTGAGATGGATATGGGCCCCACTCACATCACTATTTCTATTGGGCTTGAGCCTATTTCGAAGAAGATGTAAAGTCCCATTTACTAGAAACTGCTCATTTAATTACTAGCAAGGCCATTGATGCCGCGGATGACGTGCACCATGATGCCATACTCGCTACTACTATGGAGCATGAGGTTGTGTTTCTTGAGCGTCTGATCGATGTGGTGTTCGAGACTATTCTCCTACAGTCACCGCCATTGCCGCTATAGTAGAGGATATCACCAAAGTCCTTGTTGTCAAAAGATAGGACGGTTGTTGAGACGAGGTAGGATTTAGAGGGTAGGGGGATTTCAGGAGAAGCAACGGTGATGGCTACGACGACAGTGAAGAGTGTGGTTTCCATTTATGATCATAGTGGGTGGGTAGGTAGAGACAACACACAATTCAAGAGATTAACTAGACATTTAACATTTATGTCCATATTTACCTTCTTCGATAGTTGTAGAGCGGCATCAGGATGACCAGCTTTATAGTGGATGGCAATGGGCGAGGATACATTGGCGGCGACATGCACAAAGTTGTCGGCGATGCTACCCATGTTAGTGTTGGAGGAGCATCCACGAGTTGGGTGAAGAGGCGGCGAGGGCACCATGGTTGCGATAAGCAGCAATGACAGTGACAATGATGGCTGGATGGTGATAGGATAGTAGCGATAGAGACAACCAAAATTGCGGTGGAGGTAGCTCGGTGCGGCTGAGTCGAGAGTACTCTAATGATGAGGAACTAGGGACTATATATAGAGACTATCGTGGATGCTAACCCTAACTATTGTGATGGATATGGGCCCCACTCACATCACTGTTTCTGTTGGGCTTGAGCCTATTCCCAAGAAGATGCAAAGGCCCATTTAATAGAAATCGCTCATTTAATTACTAGCAAGGTCCATTGATGCCGCAGATGACATGCACCATGACGCCATACTCGCTACTACTATGGAGCATGAGGTTGCCTTTCTTAAGCATATGATCGATGTGGTGTTCGAGGCTTTTCTCCTACAGTCACTGCCATAGCTGCTATAGTAGAGGATGTCACCAAAGTCCTTGTTCTCAAAAGATAGGATGGTTGTTGACACGAGGCAGGATTTAGAGGGTACGGGGATTTTAGGAGAAGCGACGGCGATGGCTACGACGACGACGAAGAATGTGGTTTCCGTTTATGATCATAGTGTGTGGGTAGGTGGAGACAACACACAATTCAAGTGAATCTTCCCACACTCATAAGTAATGGCATAAATGATTTAGATATGCTAGCTTTGCTCACCAAAATAAAAAAAACAGACTAAAAACACATTATATTAACTAGAGATTTAATATTTATGTCCATATTTATCTGCTCCGATAGTTGTAGAGCGACGTCAGGACGACCAACTTTATAGTAGATGGCAACAGGCGAGGATACATCATCGGTGACTAGCATGAAGTTGTTGGAGACGCTACCCATGTTAGTGTTGGAGGAGCATCCACTAGTTGGGCGAAGAGGTGGTGAGGGCACCATGGTTGTGATAAGCAGCGTCGACAGTGATGGTGATGGCTAGATGGTGATAGGATAGCAGCGATAGAGACAACCATGATTGCGGTGGAGGTAATGCGGTGTGGCTGAGACGAGAGTACTCTAACGATGAGGAACTAGGGACTATATATAGATACTATCGTGGATTCTAACCCTATGTTGACGGTAGTTATCATCCATCATAAACTATCAATTTAACTTGAATAAATGTATAAACAGGATCACCAACATAGATTTAGGGGTTTAAACTGATAATTTCCACAAGTTTTGGTGAATCTATGTTTTTAGCAGGGTTTATCCAGAAAACTGTCAAAAGGGATCAAATCATCAAATGAAAAGACGCTTATCCGCAGCGAAAACTATCCCAGAAGGTTCCAGAAGACTCGGGAAGACACCACACCGAAGCGGAGGCTGAGGCGTTGACATGTGGGGCCGGCTGGCCCCACCTATAAGTCGGCCGGCCCCCTATCCCCACCTGGCAGTCCTTTCTTCGTACGTCGGTTCTCCACCGCCTTAAGGATTGCATCTACGCCGTTCTTTTAAGTCGGTTTGATCCGAGGGCTCAGGATTGACGCTCCAACCTATATAACCTACCCCTGCCCCCCTCCAGAGCATGCTGCCATAAGTCAAGAACAGACCAAAAATTAGGGTTTCTAGAGAGAAGAGAATAGAGCTCCAATTCTTCAAGGTTCTAGTATAGGTTAGCTAGCAAGGTTCGAGTAGAGTGTGGGCTATTGCTTAGGATTCCGGATCTGCTGTCTGGAGACTGGTATAGCCATTGTATCTCTAAATTTATGACTTTGTGCTACTTCAATATTATATTGCTATTTATTATGTTCCTAGTTTGCTATAGTTATATGCTTGATATAGTTGTGATTGATGATTAATTTATGCATATGTTCGCAAAGCTCTTAGCTCAGTACTCGAGTGAGTTAAGTGGTCAACACTATGTAAGCATGGTGCTTAGATATTGTTTGTCTGTGGATGCATTCTGCACTCTGGGTCATGTGGTAGATCGCGGATGTGACACTCCAGTTGAGTCCTTTCTAGTCCACTCCCCGTTTGTAGAACAAGTAGAATGCGGTTGCGAAGGGAGACAAGCTCTGTTCTTGATCTTCCATAGTAATGTTCCTTATGCATAGATCCAAAGTTAGTTATACTATAGATGAGAGTGTATATACTTGGGTGTACAAAAGACTTAGTAAATAAGGAATGACTTAGAAATCTTCTACTCTTAACGAATCTCCTGCTTAGCCATACTACATTTTATGAGTCTCTATTTCTATCTCTGGGATATCATTATTACCTTACACTTATTATTTATTTATCATTTGACCTATCCTTGCCATAGCATGAGAGTGGTTTTGTCATAAGTATATATATTTGCCAATACCTCTATGCCAACACAACTCCATAGCTCCCCCCTGTGGATAAAATATAAATAACGATACCTGGCATACTCCCAGGTGAAATGCTACAACGATATATTATCTGCGCGCTTGCGGATACTTTAATATATATATAATTTTCCTCTAAGTTTTCAAGTGTCATTTATAATTACCAACAACGCATTTCTGGCATCATGCTAGCGATGACAACTTAGTAAAGAGTGATGCTAAGAAATATCAACACCCTAACTATTGAGATGGATATGGGCCCCACTCACATCACTATTTGTATTGGGCTTGAGCCTATTCCCAAGAAGATGTAAAGGCCCATTTCTTGAAATTGCTCATTTAATTACTAGCAAGGGCCATTGATGTCGTGGATGACGTGCACCAAGATGCCATACTCGCTACTACTATGGAGCGTGAGGTTGCCTTTCTTGAGCGTCTGATAGATGTGGTCTTCGAGGCTATTCTCCTGCAGTCACCGCCATTGCCGCTATAGTAGAGGATGTCACCAAAGTCCTTGTTGTCAAGGTCCTTCGGAGTTGTTTGATCTGGGTGATGTTGGTGGCATGCACCATCCCAGGGGGTGAAGGCACCGGCAGTCCTGCACCATTTCAAGTAGAGGCTTGCGGTGGATGAGGATGCATAATGGAGTTGTTTGAACTGGTGATGTTGATGGCATGCACCATCCCAGGGGGGTGAAGGCACCGGCAGTCCTGCACCATTTCAAGGAGGGCGCGTGCTCGCTTCTTGGTATTGGGTGTATTGGATCTACCTGTTGTAGGTTCTTCTAACACCTACTCCTAGGACAAAGGAATGATATGATTAGGGATAGGGAGGTAGTTGTAGTGAGCTAGGATTTGATGGGGGGATTTTACGAGAAGCAATGGTGACAACAATGGAGGAAAGTGTGGTTTCCATTTATGAGCACAGTGGGTGCGTAGGTGGTGACAACACACAACTCAAGTGAATCTTCCTACACTCATAATTCATGGAATAAATGATTTAGATCTACTAGGTTTCACTGATCAAAATTCCAAAATAAACTAAAAACATATTAGATTAACTCGAGAATGTAATATTTATGTCCATATTTACTAGCTCCAATAGTTATAGAGGGACATCGGGAAGATCGACCTCATAGTGAATGTCAGCGAGCGAGGAGACATCGGTGACGACAGATACAAAGTTGTTGGAACGCTGCCCATGTTAGTGTTGGAAGGTCGTCCACCAGTTGGTCGAAGAGGTGGCGAGTGCACCATGGTTGCAATAAGAGATGCAGTAGTGATGACTGGATGGTGATAAGATAGTAGTGACAGAGACAACTAGGATTGTGGCAGAGGCGGAGGTGTGCGGCTAAGTCCTAGAGTAGTTCTAAGATGGGGAACTAGGGACTATATATAGAAATTGTCATGGATACTAACCCTAAATATTGAGATGGAACATGCCCTACTCACATCATTGTTTTTATTAAGTTTGGAATCTATTCCCAAGAAGATGTAAAAAGTCCCATTTACTAGCAAGTGCTCATTTAATTTCTAGGCTAGACCACCCCTACTTGTAACATAAGGATTTTACACTTTTCATGTAAGTTTTTATGAAAATATTTTATAAGAAAATCTTACTGGAGTATCATTATGCATACAATTTATTTGTACTGTTGACAAACAGAGGATCAAAGAGTTCATGGCACTTGAGGCAAGTAAGGAGTTCATAGCTCAAGGGTTAAATACCATTACATCTCATGGGATAATGAAATTGGAGAGCATGATGAAGTATTTTCTGACTCAGCATTGGAAAGAAATACCTTTATGTGCTCCCAAGTGTACAATCAAATGAATGTTATGTGGCTCCAAATTCCCAGTGCTTACCCAAGTCCTTCATAACGCCATCTTGATGTATGACTACATTGTACCTTCATTTACAAGAATATGGTAGTGAATTAAAATATTCCAAAATTGCAAACATTTAAACCATGGACCGGGGAGCACAAAGCCAAGGCAAGTAGCGGAAAAGGCATTGTGAGAGAATAGTCTCAAAGAAGGCAAACATGTGCCTATTTAAGAACACAAAGTTTCTCTCAACAACTATGAATGAACATTCTCCCTCATTAGGTACCATATCTCTAAGCGGTGAAAGTTAAGAATTGAGCAATATGGCTCCGATACCGATTGTAAGGACTAAATGACCCCAAGAGGAGGGGTGAATTGGGGCTTTGAAAATTAACTCTATGACCTTATAGAGGATGTCATAGGCGTAGACCTTGTTTGTGGCCTTGGTTGTGCACCTTGCAATTGATGCCACGGATGACGCACACAACGATGTCATACTCGCAGCTGTTATGCAGCGCGAGGTTGCCCTTCATCAACGTCTAGTTGGTGCGGTGCTCGAGGTTGTTGTGTGCACAATGGCCACTGCCACCGTTGTAGTAGAGGATGTCACCCAAGTCCTCATTGTCGAGGTACGCTTGGGAGTAGACGATGCTTGTGGTATGGGGACGCCCTTGCGATGAGGTGGGTGGAGACGTAGCTAATGACGGCCTATAGTTTGGTGTGCAGACTAACGGTCAATAGTTTGTTACGGTAGACAAAGGTATTGATAACGAGCATGGCAGGGATGTCACTAACGATACTAACCCCGCGGTAGAGGCACTTGCCGGTGGAGAGCATACCACTGTAGGTGCTACTATATGCGGAGTTTCTACTGGTGTTGTTGGAGTTGGAGAGCTCCTACAGCTAGTAGGTGTGTGTTGCATACAAGGATGCAGTAATAGAGTTGCTGGATTGGGGTGATGTTGGTGACACGCACCATCCTAGAGAGGGGGAGCTGACTGTCCCACACCATTTCAGGGAGGGGCATGCTCGCTTCTTGGTGTTGGACGGATTGTATCTGCATACTCCTGGTTCTTCTGATACCTCCTGCTCCTATTGCGGAGATAAAAAATAATATGATCAGGGATAGGAAGGTAGTTGCGGCAAGCTAGGATTTGATGAGAAATTTTAGGAGAAGCAGTGGTGACGACGATGGTGGAGAGTGCGGTCTCCATTTATGAGCATAGTGGGTGGGTAGGTGGAGACAAAACACAACTCAAGTGAATCTTCCCACACTCACAAGTCATGGCATAAATGATTGAGATCTGCTAGGTTTCGCTCACCAAAATTACAAAACTAAAACATATTGGATTAACTTGAGAATTTAGGATTTATGCCCATATTTACCTGCTTTGATAGTTGTAGAGGGACATCAGGAAGATCGACCACATAGTGGATGGTGACAGATGAGGAGGCATTGTGACTATGGGTGCGAAGGCTTTGGTGGTGTTGCCCATGTCATTGGCGAGGAGCCATCCACCACTTGGGAAGAGAGGTGGCAAGGGCACCATGGTGGTTGCATTAAGCAATGGCAGTGGTGATGGGTAGGATGATGATAGGATAGTAGCGACAGAGCCAACTAGGATTGCAATGGAGGTGACGATGTGCCACTGAATCAGGGAGTACTTCAAAGAGGAGGAATTAGGGACTATAAAGAAATCGCCATGGATGCTAACCGTAGCTATTGAGATGAATACATATGCCCCCCTCATGTCACTATTTTTATTGGGCTTGGAACATATTCCCAAGAAGATGTAAAGGGCCATATACTAGCAAGTGGTAGTTTAATTTCTAGGCTTTGGATCTGCTCCTATTTGTAACATAAGGATTTTACACACTAAGTTTTCACTACCCAACAAACTTTTTCTACGATGACAAGAAAAGTACAAAAAACTTTATTAGACACGACTTCGCATGGTGGTTACCGTCAAGGATCAGCCGTCGGGGTCTGACTCTCATGGAAAGTCAATCTTCCATGATGGTTATAAGACATGCCACAGTGTGTGCGATGCTTAAAAAAATTTTATCCTACCAGCTGTACCGGTGTCTGAACTCCTGCTTAAGCCACAACGTGGGTACCGTGGCTATCCACATGCGTGGACCCCAGCCACACCCCCTTTCCCCTTCCTTCTCATTCGTTTCAAGCGCGAGTCCGGCCAGCCGCAGTCACCGAGGTCACCTCCCATCGCATTTTTTTATGTTTGAGGCATCGGTGAACCTACTTGACCCGGTGCCCTGTTTTTCTGGCAACTCGGCATCGGCCATAATGTTAGGCATCGATGCTTGGAGAGGAGAGAGAGTGTTTGGGCACCGGCATTTTGCAACATTGTGGCTAGTCTAAGCGTCGAGGAATAATTTTTGGAACGGTTCTATTCTTTACTGTTAGGGAAACATCCCTATCGGCTACTGCACCATCAACAAAGGTTTGAACCTTCAATGTTGGTTCTGTCTGAATCGTCAAGAAACATCTTTCTGTGTCGGTTTAAGCCGTCAGTGAGGCTTTGGTCTTTCCTATCGGTACCACCAAACTGTTAGGAAACCTTGATGTCTTCCTCGTCAGCCTAAAACCGTAAGTAAATTATGATGTCCTTTGTCACTCACATATTAATTAATTTAGCCATTAAAATTAATACCACATAAGAAAAAAACACACACAGACACGGACACACACACACCCTACACAACACGCACACGCACAATATTGACAAAAGGAGGGGGTGAAGTCACTACTCATTTCTCTAGTTGAAAGTAGACCTTAGTGCCCTTACAAGACATGTTGGATTGGAATTAAACAAGGAATTAAAGCAGAGAACTACACTTATATATTTCTAATGTCAACCTTGAGTTTGTTCATCCCCGTTCTCGCCGCCTTAGCAGCTTGTTTCTTCGAATTTTGTTTGTGATGGAAGGAAAGGAATAAATGAGCGAGTGTGTTCGACAAATTAAATCAAACCATGCATCTTGTTGCTGCTGCTGCTGCTGCTGCTAGCTGTGGTCGATGGAGTTGACAAGCAAGCACTCGATCGCCACCGTGCTGCAACAAAGCATGCATTGATCCACGGAAGTCCACAATAATGTGTAAATGGCCGGCCGGCGACAGCTTCCTATTTTTTTCTCAGGGTCAGGTAATTAATGGTCACACTCACACTGACACGTCTCGCCTAAAACGATGGACGCGCGCGGAAGAAGAAGAAGAAGAAGAACCTAGCGGCGGTGGCGGGCCGGGTCATGTCATGTCGTTGTCGTGGTCACCTGGAGCAAGACTTGTGTACGTACGAGTAGACTGACGTGAGTGTCGACAAGTTTGCAGGCACACCGTCCGTCACTGGCCTATCCGCCTACGGAGTAGTAGCTGACCATGAGAGCGGCCAGATGGTCGATGGCCCTCTAGCTGTAATCCCCCTGGTGGAGCGAGCGAGCATAGCAGCTAGCTGCCGCGCGGAGCTGTCCGCAACGTACTGGCGACTCGCATGGCGTGGCATCCATCCGGAATGCATGCATGCCAAGATGATAAGATAAGATAAGATAAGATGATTGCAGATTTGCAGTTGCAGCCGGAGAAGGAAGAAGCACCTTCAATTCTCAGTGTCCTGACCACTTTCGGGCGGTTGCATATATGCGATCCCATCCATCCTATTGCATGCGTTGCCAAAAGTAAAAGCCTCCCGTCCCGTCGATTTGGGAATTTGGCCGGCCGGCAGACTAAAAAGTCTCCACTGTGGCACTGCCGGAGAGCTACCCAGCTGACTGACACCTGCTTAGCCACCGCGCCGCCATCTCACTCGCGCAAACTGTCAAGTGTGCATATAACACACACACACACATCGCCGCTCCCTCCGTCCACAGTCTTCGGTTCAGCTTTATCATGGCCAGAGCCATGGCCGCGCATCACCACCACCGCGCCCGCACCCCGCCCCTCCTCCTCGCGATCCTCTTGGCGGCGGCAGCCGCGGCCTCCGTGGCCTCCGCCGCGCGAGACCTCGATGGCGCCAACCCGCTCCCGGCTGCACGAAACAGCAATCCCGATCCCAACTACTACGGCTACGGCGCCGTCCCGGGCGTCGGCGGCCCGGCGGGCAACGGAGGCGGATTCTACGGTGGGCCGGGATACGGGTCAGGCGTCGTCCCGCCCGGAGGGTTCGGCTTTGGCGGCGGCGGCGGGTGGGGCGCGGGGTACGGCGGCGGGTACGCGCACGGCGGCGTGGAGGTGCCGACGGTGGTGTGCCAGGACAAGGGCCCCTGCTACGGCAAGAAGGTGGCGTGCCCCAAGAGGTGCTTCTGGTCCTACAGCCGCTCCGGCAACGGCTACGGCGCCAGAGGCGGCGGCGGGTCCTGCACCATCGACTGCAAGGCCAAGTGCACCGCCACCTGCTGATCGATCGATCGAGTACGTGCTAGGTAGCTGCTCATGGCTCTCCTCGATGCATGCAGCATATATATACAGGACAGTGTGTGTTTTTACTAGAGATCGAGCCCCTTATTGTGTCAGATTAATCTCAGATATGTTTAAGAACTAGTACTACTTGTGACTTAATTACTGCATGTTGTTGGTACCTACAGTACGTATATATACGTATCCTTGTAAATAAGGCGATCATGCATGCATGATCGATGTTGTGTGCGCCGGCGGCCATGCAGTGTGCTTCGATCTATATTATTATATAGTATAAGTTTAATTAACGACTTTTGCAATGCAATTGAAGATGGAATTCATTTCGAATTGAAGCTTCAGTACATACATCTGGAAGGCTCCCTCCCGGTGTGTACAGCATTGATTCAGTTGAGGACATTCGCGCCAACAAGCTAGCTAGGCTGCCTTTACTTTTCCCGAGGAACCGGGTTTTCATTTCACATATGAGATGTCACATCCCCTTCTTTTTATCTCTTATTATATGCTGCGCTAGCTTGTTGCACCGGTTGTAGCGGCAGCAAGTGCACTTGAGGGGAGGCATTAGCTAAACCAGTCTTAATAGAAATTTTATGAGAGTTTTGTGAGCAGCAAACAAAGTAACCAACTTAACAAATATACATGTTGGCATGCATGGCACCATAAAAGATAAATGATCAATCATTATGAGGTGAAATGAGTTTCATGGGATAAAACTAGTCGTCTACGCTGGGACAATCCGCACTGAAACTCGTTATGAGTCCATCAACCCGTATTATCCCAGAATGGGCTAGGATTTCAGGAGACGTCATTAATCCTATAGAATCATAGATCTCAATTTTGATTTTGTCAGTCGGTTCTTTATCTTTAAGCTAAGTTAAAAGTTAATTTAAAGATAAAGAACCATAATATAGTGCCCCATATGTTTTTCTCTCTCATCTTCCTCTCTCTCTCTCACTGACACAAAGAGCTGCCGGAGCCAATAAAATTTTGCTTCACCGGCTCCTGCTGGCTGGCTATGTGAGAGGGAGACGAGAGAGGGAGCCGGAGCTGATCTCTACCAAAGGGGACCTCTGTAAAGCCTCCCGTCAATTTGGGCATTTGGCCGGCCGGCAGAATAAATGAATATACAAAGCAGGGGAAAAGGTGCTAGTGTGTGAGAGCGAGAAGGCACATCACATCAGGGCATCAGGCTTTGCTACATTACTACTACTGTATGTACTTAATTGTAGCTGTTGCTTAATTATGCTCCTGGCGGCTGGCGGACCTTCGTCCATCATCTTTTCTTCTGTGCCAATATCTTTCACTCATATGGAGAAGAATTTGATCTTGCATGTATGGATGATGGAACAGTAGACGCGAAATTAAGAGTGGCTGGCATCATGAATGATGTTTTTTACGACGATATGAATGATGTTTAATAACGTGACTATGGACATGTTTCTGCAATTCTGCTGACAATAATGTAAATTTCAGGTACTCCACCTATTCCCCGAGCTACGCCTATCCGGTACGTACGTACAGTACTCCCTCCGTCCAGGAAAGAATACAATTCTAGCACAGTGTCATGATTTAGTATCCTAAGTTCAATCAATTATAGATAAAAAAGTATCAGTATTTATGATATCAAATAAATATCATTGGAGTGCTGTGAAACGGATACTCAGGTGCCATTGCCATGCACGCCGTACTGATCCATCATCTGCATGTGTTGCAGAGCTACTACAACTACTACCAAACCCAGACCTACGATGGCTACCAGGGAGCCCAAGAGTTGACTACAATCCTCCAGCCTGTTCGGCGGCTGCAGAGCGACGACTACCTGCAGAGCTACTATGCTTACCCAGTGGCGGATCCACGGGGGGCTAGGGGGGCAGCAGCCCCCCTGTGAGAGTGATTTTCCTTTGTATTTATTGTAGAAAAAACGTGATTTCACCGTTAATCTTCGACATTTGTTCTAAATCTCTATTGATTAACCCCCCGAGGTGCTCATCTTGGCTCCGCTAATGCGCTTACCTGCAGAACTACCACGGTTACCTGCAGAGCTACGATCGCTACCAAGGAGCCCAACGCCAATATACTGTCCCCTGGGACCAACAACGCTATGGTGCTCCTTGGGCGGAGGCGTGACGGTCATCTCCCCAAGAAACTACACCTTTGGGGGGGGGGGGGGGGGGGGGGGGGGGGGGGACGACCCTTTATGGAGGGTGGAGGGGGACGACCCCTTGCAGGTGCCTTTGTAGGGGCTGAAGGGGGTTGGGGACGAGCCAAAAGAGACTCGAGAGGAGGCACCATTATAGAGGTGACGACTGAACATCACTATAAGCGTCATTATGGAGATGTCGCAACAATGGAGCGAGAAATGCGATCACATATTAGTATATAGAATAGAAGGTGCATGGTTAGTAAGGGTAATTTTATACAAAGGTCATTACATAGTAATTTGGGGTAATAAGTGGAGGTAACTTGGAACATAGTCTGAACCTGCTCAAGCACTAATGTTGACCAGTTTCGTTGGCCTTCAACATAGCTAGCGTTCACAGTACAGTTTGCCTTCAACAACTCACAAACTGACCAGCTCTGTGGGCCTTCAACAACTCACAGACTGACCAGTTCTGTTGGCCTTCAACAACTGACAGTCTCACTAGTTCAGTTGGCCTTCAACATTAGCGCCTTTAGTCTATCAGGTCCTCCTGAGACGATGATCCTATCTTCATACTCTTGTACATGGTCTGGGGTATTGAAGAGGAAAGTAAGCATAACCATTTTTTTTTTCGAAATATCCGTTGCCGGCTTTCATTGACAAGAGGATAGCATAATAATTACAAGTGTTCCAGCGTGAGAAGCGCCCTTTTTCTGCATGGCGATCACGTTACAGTGAAGGCCTTGCCACCCCTACAGATTGTAAGCTCAATTTACATGAAGCTTGTAACAGCAAAGATTTAGTAAATAAATCATCATCTAAACTATGGCACAATTGGCCCAACTCCAAATACTTGCGCCGTCGATGGTAACACCTCTTCCAGACCTTCGTTCCCCGTGCGGATCCACACCTTAGCCGCGCGAAACTTGCTCAGATGATCTGCTGGTCCTGTTGAAAACACGATTGTTTCTTTCTTTCCAGATTTCCCATGCGGCTAGCATCACCATTGAACGTGCTCCATCTCTCCTGGTTCTCGGACCGTTGTTTGCCATCTGAACAAACCACTGGCCTAAGTCATTTTCCTGTCTCCAGTTTGCCGGCCTCACCGCTACTGTCGTAATCCATAAGCCCACCCTATATCCCAGACCGCTCTGGAGAAGCAGCATTCCTGGAACAGGTGCAAAACCTGACGGATTAGGATTCTATGGGTTCCCCACTGGGCCGGCTACTCGGAGGATTCCTGGACTGGCCCAAGGTTTGCTTGAAGACACGAAACAAGGTGGCGTGATCT
The DNA here is from genome assembly GCF_019320115.1 of Miscanthus floridulus. Classification (NCBI taxonomy): domain Eukaryota; kingdom Viridiplantae; phylum Streptophyta; class Magnoliopsida; order Poales; family Poaceae; genus Miscanthus; species Miscanthus floridulus. The sequence goes on from NC_089593.1 coordinate 88,656,219, forward strand.
CCAAATAATCAAGAACCGACCTAGTCGAACATTTAAAGAAAGTAGTCTCTGTAATAGAACTAGGACTCTCCAATTCTAACTGACTAGGACTAGAACAACTGCCCTACCCTCTGCTCTATATAAAGAGAGGCAAGCGGCACCCCTTTATACATCAATTCAATCATACAATCCAACACAAAGGCATCACGCTGAACTGGACGTAAAGGTTATTACTCGATTACGAGGGCCCGAAACAGTATAAATCGTTTGTCTTCGTGTTTTCCGCCGAGTTCTGCATACGTCAAAGCCCAACACTGTCCCAAGTAATCCCGTGACAGGTCGTTGGTCGTCAAACACCGACAAAACCGTCTCTAGGTTCCTTATGCACAAGGGGCAGAAATAATCATTTGGCCATCTCCTGATTTGTAGGTGTGCAACTGTCCAAATTCTGTTCTGGAGCATCAACCAAATGAAAAATCGACATTTCGGTGGTGCTTTCGTTCTCCAGGTGTTCTCAGCTGTCATAGATGTAGTCATTCCAACGAATTGTAGTTTATATGTGTTAGATGATGTAGCTTTCTCATGTGTGCGTCTAGGTTCATTTGGTAGTTATGGTGTATCCAGGTTGTTCCTAGATTGTAGCACAAATCTGTGTAGATAATTGTCACATGTGTAATTCTGTTGTAAACTGATCCTCCCCGAGGGCTTTTCCCATGCCTATTTAACACGAAGCCGAGTGCCTGGGGAGGGTGAAAGGATCAAGATGCCCAAGAGGGGGGGTTGAATTGGGCTAATTCTAAATTTTCTTGCAATAATCAAATCCTACGGATAGCCCAATTAACCCCTTGTGCCTAGAAAAAGTGTTTCTATCAAATCAACGCACAAAAAACTTGCAACCTATGTTCCAAACTTACTTTAGCAAAGCAATTCTATGAATGTAAAGACAAGTATTGAATTGCTCAAAGTAAATACTTAAAGTAAATGCTCAAAGTAAATGGAGAGAGGAACGCGGCGATGTTTTGCCGAGGTATCGGAGAGTCGCCACTCTCCACTAGTCCTCGTTGGAGCACCCGCGCAAGGGTGTAGCTCCCCCTTGATCCGCGCAAGGATCAAGTGCTCTCTACGGATTGATTCTTCGACACTCCGTCGCGGCGAATCACCCAAAACCGCTCACAACTTGAGTTGGGTCACCCACAAGCTCCACCGGATGATCACTAAGCTCCCAATCACCACCAAACCGTCTAGGTGATGGCGATCACCAAGAGTAACAAGCACGAACTCTCACTTGACCACGCGAAGCCTAATGAGAAGATGGATGCACACTTGTCTACTCTTGATTCACTAATGAGGTTTCACTCTTGGATTCTCAAATCATAAACACCTCACTAGGACCTTGCTCTTCTTGGCACTCACAAACGTGTTTCTCAGCTGTTGGAATGAGCAAAAGTAACTCCACTCACGAGTGTAGCTTCTATTTATAAGGCAGCCTGAAAAACGAACCGTTATGAGCTTCTGCGGGGTGACCGGATGCTCCGATCGTTTTGACCGGACGCTCCGGTCAGTTCAACCCGCGAACAGTTTTCAAGTGATGACCGGACGCTGTCAGGGTCCGGTCAGTACCGACCGGATGCGTCCGGCCGCTCTTGGATGCTTACTTTAAACGACCGGACGCTGGATACTCAGGGTCTGGTCACCACTGACCAGACGCGTCCGGTCACACTTTCTCAAGTCTGGACCCTTACTGGAGTCGACCGGACGCTGGTCCTCAGCGTCCGGTCACTCGACCTTCCAGTGTCTGGTCACTCCAGACTTTTTCTCCTCAGTCAAATGGACTGACCGGACCCTACGGCCAGCGTCCGGTCGCACCGGAGCCAGCGTCCGGTCAGTATTTGACCCTCCATTCACTTCCAACTCTCGATCATATGTGAATGAAGTTTGCTCCAAAGGATCTTAGGCATTCATAGGAGCTACCTAGAGCTAGTTTTAACAAGTGTGCACCACACCTAACTCACTAGACTCAACTAGGTCAAGCTACCCATTCATAGCCCCCTTCATAGTACGGCCAAAGGAAAAACAAAGTCCTAAACTACTCTAAGTGTCTCTCCAACTTCAATTGACACTTAGAACTAGTTAACCTTAACCTTGTCGTCCATCCTTTGAAAACCGAAATGATTTCCATCGTAGGGGCATGACAACCTCAATTGCCCAATCGATCTTCATTACCATGACCTAACTTAATTGCCTCTGCAAAACACACGTTAGTCATAGTAATCTTGTATTGACATTAATCACCGAAATCCACTTAGGGGCCTAGATGCTTTTAGAGGGCAACTCGTTAACCTACTTTCACATGGTATTCAGAGCCTTTCTCCTAGCGGATTCCCATGGCTTTCTCGTTAACCTACTTTCATACTTGGCATCTTGTACCGAATCCTAAAGGGAAGAATATCATTGGATGTAAATGGGTATTTAAGGTAAAAAGGAAAGCTGATGGATCAATTGATCGCTACAAAGCTCGGTTGGTTGCAAAGGGGTATAAGCAACGATATGGGATTGACTATGAGGACATGTTCAGTCCGGTAGTCAAGGCGGCCACTATTAGACTTATTCTGTCCATTGCTGTGTCTCATGGATGGTCACTTTGGCAGCTCGATGTTCAAAACGCTTTCTTCATGGCATCTTGAATGAGGAAGTTTATATGCATCAACGCCCGACTATGCTGATAAATCTCATCCTACCTATGTATGCAAGCTTGACAAGGCCATCTATGGTCTGAAACAGGCCCCCAGGGCATGGTATGCACGGTTGTGTGCAAAGTTGGTGGCCTTGGGTTTCATACCGTCTAAAGCAGATACTTCCCTCTTCTATTATAACAAAGGAAATTGCAAACTGTTTGTTTTGGTGTATGTTGATGATATTATTGTAGCTAGCTCTAACCCCCGTGCAATAGATATGCGCTGCTGGCTGACCTTCAGAAGGAGTTTGAGTTAAAAGACTTGGGTGGTCTTTACTATTTTCTGGGAATAGAAGTCAAAAGAAACAAAGATGGATTAGTGCTCTCTCAAGGAAGATATGCTGCTGATGTTCGTACCCGTTCGGGAATGGACAAGTGCAAGGCTATAGATACACCCTTGTCTAGCACGCAGAAACACAGTATTGAGGAAGGAGATGCTTTAGGTCCTGAGGACTCAACAGAATACAGAAGTCTGGTTGGAATGTTGCAATACTTAACTCTTACTAGGCCTAATATTTCCTTTGTGGTTAATAAAGTATGCCAGTTTACATGCACCTACCACAGCTCATTGGAGTGCTGTGAAACGGATACTCAGGTATATACGAGGAACATTGAATCTTGGACTCAAGATTGGGGTTTCCAAGTAAATGATTGTTAGTGCTTTTTCAGATGCCGACTGGGCAGGTTGTGTAGATGATCGTCGATCTACAAGGGGCTTTGCTGTGTTCCTTGGAGACAACTTGAACTCTTGGATGGCTAGAAAACAAGCAACTGTGTCCCAATCTAGTACTGAAGCGGAGTATAAAGCGCTAGCAAATGCAACAGCTGAGACGATGTGGGTTCAAAAGCTGTTGACTGAACTTGGGATACCTCATCCTCCCATGGCTCGGCTTTGGTGTGACAATCTTGGTGCTAAGTATCTTTCTGCTAATCCAGTTTTTCATGCCAGAACGAAGCATATTGAAATAGATTCCCATTTTGTCCGAGAAAGAGTAGCACAGAAATTGTTGGATATTAGGTTCATCAACTCCAATGATCAAGTTGCCGATGGTTTCACCAAGGCACTCCCTATTGCGAAGCTTCAACAATTTAGACACAATCTCAACCTTGTCTGTGGCTGAGATTGAAGAGGGGTGTTAGATGATGTACCTTTCTCATGTGTGCGTCTAGGTTCATTTGGTTGTTATGGTGTATCCAGGTTGTTCCTAGATTGTAGCACAAGTCTGTGTAGATAATTGTCACATGTGTAATTCTGTTGTAAACTGATCCTCCTGTACACGCCACGCCGGGGGCTTTTCCCGTGCCTATTTAACACGAAGCCGAGTGCCTGGGGAGGGCAACTCGTTAACCTACTTTCACAATATGCAGAGCTCGCTGTGTATTGACCATCAGAGTCATGCAGCCAAACAATCCTGTCCTCCTACAACGGTAGCAGCACTACATCCTGTAGGCTCCCCCATAAGGCCACAAACTCTACAATTATCCTTTCATTCATGCTTGGGATCCACGTCCCTTACCCATTTGCTGTCTGTCAGTGCTTCCTTAACTATACTATTCTTCCTTTTGCTGTGTTTGAAGAAGGCAGGGTATAGCGTTCTGGGTGCCTCTCCTTGTAGCCAGCGAGAGGTCCAGAACATAGCTCGTTCTCCATTACCTAATATCACTCTTGTTGCAGCATTGAAAAGTGCTATGTCATCCTTGTCCACCAGCAGTTCCATTCCTCTCCATGGTCTGGCTCTATCATCCCAAGAGTACCACAGCCACCGAAGTCTCAAGGCTCTACTAAATTTTTCTAGATCTATGATGCCTAAGCCACCGTATATTGTTGTCGTGCAGACCCTAATCCAAGCCACTTTGCATTTCCCTCCTGTAAGCTCCTTGTCTCCTGCCCAAAGGAATTTTCTCCTTAGTTTGTCGAGCTCCTTCAGGAAGTTCTTTGGCACCTTCACCACCGTCAGCAGATACACCGGGAGGGAGCTGAGGACCGAGCTAGCGGACTAGCTCTCTCCGTCCCGCCACATTGAGAAGGCGCCCTTGCCAACCTGCTACTTTTCCTTTGGCTCTGTCCTGTATGTCCTGAAGGTGCACCATCTTGAGTCTTCCAAGCGTTAGTGGCAGCCCCAGATATTGCGTTAGAAAGTTAACGCTTGGTCTAGGGAAATGATGCAGCACTTCGTCCATGTCAAGTCCCGCACATCTAATCGGCGTGACGGTGCTCTTTTGCATAGTGATCTGTAGCCCTGTGGCATCCCCGAAAGCGCTCACGATCTCCATGCATGATGCAGGTGTTAGGATTGATGTGAGTACCTTTCTGTGTTTCACCCGTAGATTCGTAGTTAGGCTCCACGACCTTGCGGAGCTTCACCGCAACGACAGCGTGGACGCCGATGCCGTCCTAGATGTAGCCTCGCGAACGCCAGTGCACGGCATGGTGGTGAGGCAGTGGGGCGTCGAAGAACTCTTTTGGTGGGTGTGGCGGCTCCGGTCCGGTGGCGAGGTACAGTGGTGGTCCAGAGGGGCCGGTGTAGACCTGCAGGGACGACGGCGATGGTGGGGCACATCCCGTCGCTTACAGCACGACTTTAGATCGGTTTTAGGGTTTGTCTATAGGTGGATGGCGGCTCCGTTGAACCTCATTGTCCGAGCCCTCGCCCCCACCTTCCTTTTATGTGTGCTGGGCGACAGGGGCCCACCAACCGAATTAGGGTTGGGCTCCCCCAATCAGGGAGCAGAGATAGGGCCCAATAGGCCGTTGGGCCTATTGGTGGAGATCAACTAACATTCTCCCCCTTGATCTCATTCCATCTTTCACTTTCATGTTATTTGCTTTTGTTCATTCCATTACAGATTAGCTCATAGAGCATGTCTCATCGTCACGGTCCATTGCCGATAGACTTAACAGCTACAACTCACTACTCTGTTCTGAAATAGATACTTATCTTTGGGCCTTCTTTTGTCCAGGAATATTTTAGGCTTTCCCTTAAACCCAAACTAGCTATATGTTCTCTGAACACCATGTCCTCTGAACATGTTGGGTGGTAAGCCTTTTGTAAGCGGATCCGCGAGCATCCTTTCTTTACTTATATGCTCAAGATTTATGACTTGATCCTGGACTTTATCTTTCACAACATAATACTCCATGTCAATGTGTTTGGCAGCACCACTTGACTTATGTTGTGAGCATCCTGTACTGCCAGATTATAATCGCAGTATTACTTTAGTGGTCTATAGATGTCGTCAACCACCTTCAAACTGGGTATGAACTTCATTAGTTAGTTCACCTGCCCGTTGCCTCATAGCATGCTACAAACCGTCATACATTGTGGACGATGTAGTGACAGTTTGCTTTGAGCTTTTCCATGAAATAGCTCCCCTTTGTGAGATGATAGAAAATCCACGTCTGGATATGCATTCACTCTCGCATAATCAGAATCTGAATATCCCACCATGTGGAGTCAATCAGATCTTCTATACGTCATCATGAGGCCTTTCATTCCTTCCAAATAATGCAAGACTTTCTTTACTAATTTCAGTGTTCTATTCCAGAATTGTTCTGGAATCTGCCAAGTAAAACCCGGTAACAAATGCAAGTCAGGGCGCATACATACTTGAGCATGTTGCAAGCTTCCGACAGCTGAAGCATATGGAACCACTTTCACTTTATCGATTGAGCTCACATTGGTTCCTGGGGCATTTAAAATTCCCATATTTATCGCCCTTGACAATAGGAGCAGGTGAGGGACTACATTTGTGCATACTGAATTTCTTTAAGATCTTTTCCATGTATGCCTTTTGTGATAGTCCTTATACCCTTTTTTCTTCTATCTTGGTGAATCTCGATCCCTAGAACGAATAAGGCTTCGCCAAGATCTTTCATATCAAATTTCTTTATCTCCAGTAGTAGACTGACATCACTACTAGCAAGTAAGATATCATCTACATATAGGACAAGGAAGATAAACTTCTCATTCTTAAACTTTGCATAGACACAATTGTCCTCTACATTCTCTTTAAAACCCAAAATTCTTTATTGACTGATCAAACTTCAAGTACCACCGTCTTGAAGCTTGCTTTAATCTATAAATGAATTTCTTTAGGCGGCATCCCATTCGTTCTTTTCCTTCCATGATAAAACCTTTCGGTTGTGCCATGTAAACATTTTCCTCCAAGTCTCCGTTGAGAAATGCCGTCTTTACATCCATCTGATGTAATTTTCAATCGTAATGTGCCACTAATGCCATTATGATTCTGAAGGAAACTTTACATGAGACTGGAGAAAAGGTCTCATTGTAATCAATTCCTTCTCTTTGCATATAGCCTTTTGCCACAAGTCGCGCTTTATATTTCTCTATATTCCTTTGAGAGCCAAGTTTTGTTCTGTAGACCCATTTACAGCCTACTGTTTTGACTCCTTTAGGAATTATTTCCAAATCCCAAACTTTATTGACATTCATTGTTTTCATTTCATCTTCCATGGCCTCAAGCCACTTTGATGAATGATCACTTCTCATGGCTTCTTCAAATGAGGTGGGATCATCCTCCATTTGAAATTCTTTAGTGTTGTACACTTCATAATCAACAGGAATAGCTGATTTTCTAACTCTTTTGAGACCTATTAGGGGCCTTCACATTCGGCACATCTTCTATTTTGAGGTTGTTGTTGCTCCCCCTCATGTGTGGCAATAGATTCTATAGAATCCTGAAGAACAGGTTCCTCATTTTTCATTTATTGTTGCCACAGGTGAAATAACAACAGGTGCTGGCACCATAGTATCTAGCACTGTCGGTGCAGCCACAATAGGTAGTGAGAAAATTGGCTCATGAATCATTGGAGTGGGTGCTTACACCCGCTTCACTTCAAGGTCAATTTCTCGAGCTACCATGCTCCCCCTCATCTTTTCATCCTCTAGGAAAACAGCGTGTCTCGTTTCCACAAACTTTGTATGTCTCTCTGGACAGTGGAAAACGAAAACCTTTTGACTTTTCTGTGTTGCCAATGAAATGGCACCTTACTGTTTTGGGATCTAACTTCTCAATGTTTGGGTTAAATACTTTAGCCTCAGCAGGGCTCCCCCACACACATGCAAGTGGTTTAGTGAGGGTACATTTTCTGTCCACAACTCATACAGTGTTTTGGGCACCGATTTACTTGATACTCTTTTGAGAATATGAATGAGGTTTTTAACGCCTCCATCCACAGGCTCAACTATAAGGTGGAGTAACTTATCATACTGCCCACCATATCCATCAGGGTACGATTGATTCTTTTAGCTACTTTATTCTGCTGAGGTTCACCCGATATAGAAATACTGGGCTACTATGCTATTCTTTTAGGGTATGCCAACCGTAGTACTCCTCCACGATCAGACCTGACTATCTTAATCTTTAATATCTTAAATTTATCCAATACATCTTTTCTTTCTTTGATTGGATAAATATAGCCATAATGGGAGTAATCATCTGTGAATGTTATGAATGAATCATTACCATCCACACTCTTTACAGGAAACTGATCACAGATGTATGTGTGAATAATCTGTAGAATTCCTGCGCTTCGTTTGTCATCTTTTCTTAATTCTTTTTACATACTTTCCTTTGTTCAAAAACTGAGAGCTCTAATGGAGGAAGAATCTCATTATTAACTTGTCTTTCCATTCTCCCCCTCGAAATATGGCCTGAACGATAGTGCCATAATTTCGACAATGCATCGTGAGCTCTCTTATGCCACCATATCCAGAGTAACACTCTGTCACCAGCTGCTTTATCAGCTGAGTAGCATATGTCTTTGAAGTGTCAGTAAACTGACTCTTTATTCTATCGAGGTACTCGGTGACCGTGTCACATTCTAGGATTAAGCCCACAATTACGGGTTCAGTCATGTTCTTTATCACAGCCAAACATTTCTTGTTGGCAGTGATCCACTTTCTATGCTCAAAAGCCATATGATATCTTTTAGGATTCAAAATCCCTTTCTTTAGTTGCCCAAGTGGCATCATTCTCTTTTGTCTCCCTCATCGGTGCCACAATCTCAGTGGAACACGGTGAGGTGACTACCCAGTCCACCTTAGACAGGATGAAAACCAGATCATAACTTTTCTTAACATAAAATTAACACCATTTGCATGTCTTGATTCCAACGTTGGTCAAAATCAAAACATACAACTGTTCTTATACACTAATTCTACATCACCGTTGGGCAGAAATAGAATTAATGCATAAATCATTAACTTTCACAATTGTTCTTACACACTAATTCTACATCACCGTTGGGCAGAAGTAGAATTAATGCATAAATCATTAAAATTAACATCAGTTCTTATACACTAATTCTACATCACCGTTGGGCAGAATGAGAATCAATGCATAAATCATTAAAATTACGATATTGTTATTAACAACGTTGGTCAGAAAATAACAACATCATAATCCATGACAAATCTCTTTTCTCCAATTAAATACCACATTGGTTCAAAATAACTGGAGAATCAACAATTTCTTTAGCAGCGGAAAACTTTTCTTTTTCTCCAATTAAATACCACGTTGGTACAAATTAACTGGAGAATAAACAGTTTCTCTAGCTGTGGAAAAACTTCTCATTTTCTTGAATTTTACCCACAGGGAAAATTGCTTTTTACTATTTCCTTTAACCTATTAATCAATTTCCAGGAAATAAACATTTACTGGAAAAAATTTCTTTTCTTGAATTTTACCCACAGGGAAAAATTACATTTTCTATTTTTCTTTTGAACCATTTATTCATTTTCCAGAAATAAATATTTGCTGGAAATAGAAAAAAGGAAAAACTCATTCTTTTCTGTACTGTTCTTTCGGCCCAAAACAGCAAGGCAGCCCACGGCCCACGGCCGTACACGCCCTTCCCGCGCGCCCCCCCCCCCCCCCCCCCCGCGCCCAGGCCGCAACCTGGGCCTGGGCCGGGAATTCGGCCTGGCGCGCGCAGCCGCCTGGGCTGAAAGCCAGCCCGCTCGATCTGAGCCGTCCGATGGGAATCGACGGCTGCGCGTCGATTTCGCGCAGTTAAAAACCCCCGACGCCGCGCGCCCGGGGAAAACCCTAGCTTCATTCGCCTCTTGCCCTTCTCTCTCTTCGCTCGCCGCTCTCTCTTCTCTCTTCCTCAGCGCAGCCGCAGCCACCGAGAGGACACCGAGCGGGAGTGAGCAGCGAGCCACGGCGCCGTCGCCGGCCCCCTCGCCGACGCGCGTGCTCCCCGACGGGTGAGCACGCCGCCGTCGAGTGGCCTGGCCGCGGCGCCCCCTTGACCGAGCCCGGCGAGCAACTGCCCCCGCTCGGCACTTCTTCTCCCGCGCCGGCGAAGGGACGGTTCGCCCGGTGATTAGGGTTTGGATTTTTCTCTTCTTTTCTCTGATTTGCTGTTCTTCCTTTTCTTTTCTTTGACATCCGAATGGATCTAGGGTTAGGTTCTTCTCTTCTTTGGATTTTTCTTTTCTTTTCCTTTTCGGAGTTCATCCGAATGGTTTTCATCTTTTTTCTTTCTCCATGCGAGTTAGGGTTAGGTTCGGTTGAACCCATCTTTTCCTCTTTGTTCTTTTCTTTTCGCTTGAATTTCCCGAACAGATTATCCCCGTTCTAGGGTTAGGGTTTCGGCTCTGTGAGCCTAGGGCCCTATTTCTTCTCTGATCCGAATGGATCTAGGGTTAGGGTTCGTGTGCCGACCCCTCTCTTCTTTTTCCTTTTCTGTTTTCCTTTCTTTCTTCTCGGATTGAACCGATTAGTGATGGGGATTCGTTCTAGGGTTAGGGTTCTTGAGATCCTAATCCTCTTTCTTTACTGCTTCTCTGATCCGAACGCGGATCTGTTCTTTCTCCCCGCGCGGTGGCGGTGGTGACCGGGTTCCAGTGATATCCGCCACCCCCGATCCCTTTTCTTTGCTTTTACCCGGTTAGGGTTAGGAATACACACTTGTAACCTGCTCTGATACCATTGTTAGGATCGATGTGAGTACCTTTCTGTGTTTCACCCGTAGATCCGTAGTTAGGCTCCACGACCTTGCGGAGCTTCACCGCAACGACAGCGTGGACGCCGATGCCGTCCTGGATGTAGCCTCGCGGACGCCAGTGCACGGCGTGGTGGTGAGGCAGTGGGGCGTCGGAGAACTCTTTTGGTGGGTGTGGCGGCTCCGGTCCGGTGGCGAGGTACAGTAGTGGTCCAGAGGGGCCGGTGTAGACCTGCAGGGACGACGACGATGGTGGGGCACATCCCGTCGCTTCCAGCACGACTTTAGATCGGTTTTAGGGTTTGTCTGTAGGTGGATGGCGGCTCCGTTGAACCTCGTTGTCCGAGCCCTCGCCCCCACCTTCCTTTTATGTGTGCTGGGCGACAGGGGCCCACCAACCGAATTAGGGTTGGGCTCCCCCGATCAGGGAGGGCCCAGGTGGAGATCAACTAACAGTAGGTAATGTCTTCTTTTCTTGGATTGGTCAAAACTACCGCATCATCGGCATACATTGAGATACGGAGACTGGCATGTCTACCCTTCAGCTTTGACAAGAGACCCTATTATGTTGCAATGTCGAAGATGTTGTTCAGTAAGTCCATTGCCAGTATGAAAATATAAGGTGATAGGGGGTCTCCCTGCTTCAGCCCCCTTATATGCTTTGTGTTATCTCCTGGGCAGCCGTTCAGTAGAATAGAGGAGGACAAAGTCCTGAGGATTATAGCTAACCAGTCAAGCCATCTTGTCGGGAAGCCCCTTCTGCCAGCTTGATGAGGCAAGCCGGCGTTCTTGTCCTGTGGTAGTGTCTTTCCAGTCCCCTAACACACATGAAATTGTCTTGAATACATCTCTTCTGGATGAAAGCACTCTGTGATGTGGAGATGAGCTTGTCAATGTACATGGATAATCTGATCGATAGCACCTTTGTCAGGAGCTTAGCGAAGGAGTGAATGAGATTTATTGGCCGAAAATCCTTGGGCTCAGTTGCAACTTCAACTTTTGGAATCAGCATGACCTGAGCACGATTCAGATGTTCCAGGGCTCCATTGTGACGAATGTAGAAAGCACTAAGGACATCAGGTTTGATAATCTTCCAGCAGGCTTTGTAGAAGTCCATCGGTGAAACCGTCCGGGCCAGGCTCCTTTTCATTCGGTAGGCTTTTCACCGCTTGCTCGATCTCGCTCTCTGTGAATGGTCTGTCTAATTCGAGACCAGGCAGCAGCTGTAGTACGTGTGTTAAGGTGAATGTTTGGCCACTGGAAGTTCCTAATCCTGCGCACTTTCTTTCCCATCAAATTCTCGAAGTTTGTCATCATGGTTCCGGACCAAGGCACCATCTCGATTTTTAAGCATAGGGAATCTTGTACATGCATCCCCAGTTTATTCTGGATGCCTGTCTTCTTTGACTTCTTTCCAAAGCTGCCAGACCTAGCATCCTGACTTTTGAGATCCCGTCTCAAGTTCATCTCCTCGCCTGTTAGCTGTCGACTTTCTTGTGCGATGTCGAGTCTTACATTTGCAGTCGTGCATTGCTAAATATAGAGGTTTGCTCCAGCTACGCAGGGCGCGCGCCGTCTCTGCTAGCTTCTTGCTCAGTACGGTGTGCGCCGAGCCCAGCCTGCCCCACCTCACTGAAGCCATCAATTTTAAGCCAGTGATTTTCAAATTTGAACATCGCCTTCCTTGCAGCATGGTTTTGGTGGGTGAGGATTAGGGGACACTTCCCATTCTAAGTCGCAAAAAACTCTGTCCACACGCACCAAGGTTGGATTTTCCCTTTCATTTGACCATGCGTATCTCCTATTCTGCAGCGTTATCTCCATGAGTTCACACTCGTCCAAAGCTCTCCTAAACTTCCCCCATTAATCTTCTTCTATTCATATTCAGGTTGTTTTTGTCACTTGCTTGGTACATGAGGAGAGAAGGCAGAGCAGATGTCACCTGTTGCACGTGTCCTTGTAGAAGTCCATCATCGGATCAGGGTGCGTGGGCGGTGGGGGAGGCGCTCCAAAGGTATGTAGCTCAAATGCTCGCTTTGCATGCGAGAGGCACGGGGTTCGATCGCCTGCATCTCCATTTTTCTTAAGATTTTTCGTGTCTTCTTACTTATATTGTTTTTCATAATAATATTTTTCATGCATACATTATACGGTAAATAAATAAATAAACATCTGTGCATGGACCATATGAAAAAGCTGTTTTACGGGCGACGCGGGTAGGTACTGTACGGTAGCTGAATGCATGCAGGCCAATGCAAGGACCAAATAAGTTTGTTTTGCTTAATTTGCATGTCCGACCCCGTCCGAGGCGATGCGCGTGGTCAGGGAGGAACTCGATCATCTCTGACCGGCGGAAAGGCGGCGTGAGTGATGGGTTGGTCTGTCAACGCCTTTGAATTGAATCATCATCGTCCGTTCCGTGAATACGAGTAAAATTTAGAGATATCACGTGGAGTGTTCGGATAGTAATAATAAAACAAATTACAGAAGTCCTCAGTAATCCACGAGCGTTCGGATAGTAATAATAAAATAAATTACAGAAGCCATCGGTAATCCGCGAGACGAATTTATTAAACATAATTAATCTATCATTAACGCATGTTACTGTAGCACCACGTTACCATGGACTAGCTGATTAAGCTTAAAAAAAATCAACGGCTACCATCGCGTGAATTGCAAATGCAATTGCATGGCATCCAAGGCGCTGCTGCTGCAGTCAGCCATGACGCGACGCCGACGCCGACGCCGGACCCCTACCGCACGCGCGCGCACAGGAGTTGTACACGACTACTGAGATGCTCGTATTGAGTGTCAGAATTAGATAAGCTCCCTCTCTCCCTCCACGAAAGAAACGTAATTGTAGGATTTATAGCTCAAGTTTCATTAAATTTATAGCAAATAGTATTAAAATTTATGTCTCTAAATAAATTTATTATAAAAATATATTCTATGACTAATCTAACGGTACTAATTTTATATCATAATGTTAGTATCTTTTATATAACTTTTATCAGACTTCGAACCGATTGACTTGTTGTTCTTGAAAAACGAGAAATATACTCTTCCTTGGACAGAGACAAGAGAGTACTTAGGTATTTGAATCGAACGGGGGGATCGGAGTGCTAAAACAGCAACACCAGACAACCAATAATTACCAGCACTGTACTAGACATCTACGTACAGTACAGCATCTGTCTAGTATCTATCTGCTGTCACTAGCGCTAATTAACTGTTGTAATTAACACAACATGCAAGACCTGCGATGCGAATGCGATACATATGATCCAGTCACCAACGACGTACGTACATACAGAGACGGTAAAAAGGCGAAAGCTAGCTCCCGTCTGCTGCTTTCAGGAGCGGCCGCCTCCTCCTTTCCTTCGTTTTCTGTTTTTTTAGTACTACAAAAGAAAAGGAAAAAGAAGAAGAAGAAAAAAAAACAAAGGATGATGCTTTGTTCCTCGTCTTCCTGATGATCGATGCGCCATGAGTAGTAGAGTACTCCGTAAGAAGTAGCAGTAGCGCAGGCAGGCAGCTAGAGGAAAGCGCCGTGCTGGGGCTGCGCCGCCTCCAACCCGCCGGCCATCGGGAACGAGAACCACGGCGCCGCCGCGCCGTACGCCTGCTGCTGGCCGCCGGGGCGCACGGGCTGCGGCTGCACCACCACGCGGTGGTGGTGCTGGTGCTGCTGCGGGCGCCGCAGCGCCGTGGGCGGCGCGCCGGTGAGCCTCTGCACCAGGTCCCGGAACTCCCGGGGCTCCACGCGGTACACCTTGGGCGGCGGCGGCGGGGGAGCCGCGGATGAAGGCGCTCCGCCGCCTCCGCGCCATGGCCGGGCGTTGGTGGGCGGCTTGTTCTGCGCCGCCTCGTGGCCCTGCGGCACCTCCATGTTTGCTTGCCCGCTGCTTGGTTTTAGCTTCTTGGATTGGAAGAACCAAGAAGGAAGTGAGTAGCTAGCAGAAGGGAGGGGAGGGGATCCTTGGCTGCTTTCCTGGAAGTGGAATGAAGGAGAGGCCGAGACAGAGAGAGAGAGGATGAGAGCGTGTGGAATTTATATACAGCTCATCCTAGCGTCGTCTCGTCGTCGTCGTCTCGTCTGTAGGAGAGGAGTAGGTGTGGCGTGGAAGCCTGTAGAGGAAGGTGGTGGCGGGCGAGATAGAGACGACGCGGCACCGCCGTGCCACGTGGTTGGAATCGGGAATTCGGAAGGAAGTGGGGCGGTCAGTGCTGGAAGGCGCAGTAGATTATCGAGGTCCTTCCTCAGATGCATCGCCGCCACCTGGACCTCGGTGTTACCGACCACCTCGCTAGGCTAGGCAAGCTAGGGGTCATCCGCTTCGATGTGATGTCGTGAGTTGCTTCATCACCTCCACTGGCTGCCGACGTGGACCATGGATGCTTCCTTCTCTCTCTCTCTCTCTTTTTAATTTCCATCCATCAAAATCTGATGATCCGCTGCCAACCAAATTGGTAGAGCGACTCCAACAACGTCTAAAAATTTATTTAAGTGGTAAAAACCTGGTCTTTTCTTGAAAAGTCCAAACAATAGTACGTAGTTTAAAATAACAAACCTTTTGCCTACTCCAATGATAGTTTCTTCTTTAATTTATTGGTTGTTAAAAACACACGTGCCGTTGTCGATTTAGATGCAGAGCCGACACTACACAGCTGGCTGCTATGGTCAGCCATCCTCGGTTTTTCCAATCGCAATGGATTCGGAGTGAGGGTGAGTAGTTTTTTTTGTTTCCTCCATCATGTAAAAAAAACAAGATTATATTGATCATGGGTTTACCCAACTGTCAAAGCTGCTCTAATAAATCCATTACTAGTAATGGCATAAATCACATTTCCATCTCACCAAAGCCAAGAGCATGCAAAGATTCCCTGCATACATATATACTAATAAATAGGTAAAAGATACAGCTGGATTGTTGAGCACGCCCGCCACAGCAGCCAAAGAGAGAGAGAGAGTGACTACTTGGACATTCCGATGGGTTGCATCGTCGTCTCACCATCATATCGCCCAGCCCAGTCAAACAGAGGTGGCTAGCGGTAGGCTACGTACACTCGTGTAGTCGTGTGTGGGAGCACAAGTTACGAGTAGTATACGGAGTATATATCAACTAAACCTTTATTTATATAAACCGAAAATAGTTGAGCGAGCCGGCTAGTCTTTTTTTATAAGCTAGATGTTTAAAATATATAGTTTACAAATAAACTATAAGCTATTCTATTTAGATCAGTGAAACCTTTTAACGGCTAGCAACTTATTTTAGTCAATCCAAATGTTGCCTTGCTTGCTTCATTCACTCTTAACAATATATAATGTACTGTACTACGGAGTAACAATTAGTAATATCTCCGGACAAATTTTTTTTCTACTTACAAAGTACTCTGTAAGCACTAGTAACAATCCAAATGTTGACGTACAAACAGGACCTGAATTATTGGTCACAATTAGTAATTCATGTCCTGTTTGAACAGTAACAATTAGTGATTAGTAACTACTACTAAGTGAAAATAAGAGAAGACAAGGAAAGGAAGTGACGGGGAACAAACAGGACCTGAGTTCTTGGGCTGTGGGCCTTCAATCTGCCCTAGGCCTCGTTTAGATTGTAAGTTTTTTCACTTTCTCCATCACATCAAATCTTTAGACACATACATGGAGTATTAAATGTAGATAAAAAAATAACTAATTACACAGTTTGATTATAAATTACGAGACGAATCTTTTGAGCCTAGTTAGGCTATGATTGGACAATAATTATCAAATACAAACGAAAGTGCTACAGTACCAGATACTGATTCCTAACCTCAATCTAAACAAAGCCCTAATTTCAAATCGATCGACACTCAGTTCAATTCGTTTTGTTTCCTGCGTGCATGGTGGTAGCGGATCGGAACTTGCATGCTACCAGCATCGGATCGGAGTAGCAGGGTGGGTAAGCACACGCGTACATGTGCCTCGAATTAAATAAAAAAATAAAATACAATACTGAATGAACAATACTAAACAGTAGGTGCAGCGCCATGCATGTTTCACGTGTTTAAACAAGGACAGCACAGGCCGCGAATTCTTTTTCAGGTCTCGTGGTACGTTGCAGTGTACCCAATTCAAAAGGCTTCCTAATTACAATGCATTCGATGTCAAGAATATAATAATACGTATTAATTTGAGCTAATGTCAAAGCAGAACGCGACTAAACGAGAGGCCGCACAACAGGGGCCCGCGTTCTTCTTTAGATTCTTTAGAAGCTAGCTAGATTGTGTTCGACTTCGAGGATGACCAAGACACTTATGGCAAACATATTTTGATCATGAAAAGGAAAAAAAAAACAACATACTATACATTGCCATTTGCTAAATATTAACTATCGTATCAGAGGCAATTTTTCAATATAAATATTTTTATTGACTTGGCGTTGAAGTCAGAAAAAGAGGAACTCGATATTTGTATATCTGTACAAAATCTTGTAAAAATCCCAATGCAACACTACACACACGTGCAAATCCTTAGCCCGTGCTACAAAGCAAGCAAAGCAAGTATTTGATGCAAGCAAAACTCTCCACAGTGGCATCCACTAGCTCTATGCATGTGCTTGGCGCAGGGCTAGAACCACTCTACTGTGATTGGACAGGCAAAGGAGAAGGATCATTCGCCCTGTTCGCTGGTTGATTTTTAAGCTGATAAGTCCAGCCGGTGCTATTTTGTTGTGAGAGAAAAACACTATTGGCTGGCTGATAAATCCTGGCCGAAACCAACAAGCGAACAGGCTGATTGACCGAAGATGATGGGCCTTGCCACTCCAAGCGGCCACTATACAGGGCCCGACTGACAATAGGTAGTTTTGTCTTCGTGATGCGATGTGTAATATTTAAGAGAGGGTAGAGATGGAGTGAGACAGTACACAAGAAAGAACAGAACACAAGTCGAATTAAACTTGACCTTCCTCGTCCAACACTGTCTCTTCTTTGTGATGCTTCTCACCTCGCTAAAAGATGGCATTCGTCCGTCCTCCTCTGTTCTACTATGTTCCACTAGCTTCTTCCAAGTCTCTGCTGCTTCCACTCTCCGTTGCCTCCTTGCTAACATGCGTTCCTCCTCCTTTGTTTGTACCCTAGCTGTGGGCGGTCGAGTTCCATTAGTCCAGTGGAGGTAGGGGGGCTTGAGCCCCCTTGTTGCTGTCCCCTACTAGATCCGTACTTGTGTCCCTGACCTAACTAATTAACACCATCAGGCTAGAGACGCGGGCGACACCACAGGTACCATGCCCACTAGAATGACCTCGAGCTCGGGGCACCCAAGCAACCATGGTATGTCTCCCCTTAGGCGAGTACCTTGAGTGCATATAATGGATGAGTGGTAGGCGCTAGTTGATCAAGTAATCTGGCACCCTCGATTTATTAAGTACTCTATCCATTTCAAATTGTAAGACATTTTGGCTTTTCTAGATACATGCTTTAACTATATATATATAGACATAGTGTATATCTAAGTACATAACAAAATATTTATCTTTTATAACTAAATAGGAGATCCCCACTAGCTTATTTTCCTGGCTTCTCCTTAAGCCACGTCATCCTCTTCATTTGGACCTGCTATTCCTCCATGTGCACTAAGCCACCGATGGAACAATCTTTCTGGATCTATCTATACGGAACTTGCGTGATCTGAGACCTTTGGATACCCGAGTGATTTAACAAACAGATATCACACAAATATCTAGTATCTAGAAATTCAAAACTGACTTTTAATTTGGAATGAAGGGGTATTATTTTTAACGAATAATTGTAGATTTAGGTATTATTAAACAAAAAGTGCAATGTTGGTTATTTTTTTTCATAATGACATACGTGGACAGTATAAATATACTTGATGTTACTTTTAGTAACAGCAACAAATTAAAAGACAAGTAATAAGATAATAATAATTCTCGGACGCAACGGTTACGTGAGGATTATTAGCGAAGTCTCCAGCTACTACTCCCTCCATCCAGAAAGAACGTAACTATGGGAAACGTGCCGGTCAAACTAGCTCAAGTTTGACCAAGTTTATAGAAAATAATATTAGCATTTATCACTACTACAAAAAATCTGTTGCGGGGCATTTTGAAATTAGCCTCGGAGGTGGGCGGACTTTTAAACCGCCTCGGTTAATGGCTAGGATTAACCGAGGCAGTCACAGTCAACCGCCTCGCAAAATTGATTTACCGAGGCAGTTACATAAAATCTATTTACCGAGGCGGGCATTATAAGGCCCGCCTCGGTTAATATCCCCGAGGCCCATCAAAAAGCCCATATCTAATAAACTATCGGGTTCATATATATCCACGTTTTCCTAAACGGTTTTAAACGGCCGGCTAAACGCGTTTAGACGGTAAACGACAGGGTGCCGTGCAGTTTAGGGCCTGGGCGGACAGTTAAACGGCTTTCCCGTTTAGACGGTCAAAAACGGGAATAAACGTTGAAGACGGGCTAAACGGGACGGCAGGGAAACGGGAATGGACGCCTGGAACGGGAATAAACGGGCGTTTAGGTGATGGCCGCGGCCCAAATCCATGCGCGGGAGCAGCAGGCGGGAGGCGGGAAGGGAACCGGGCGGGAGGCGGGAAGAGGAACGGGGCGGGAGCAGCAGGCGGGAAGAGTGGCGCCTTGGCGGGCTCCTCGACAAGTTTTGGGCCTGGTACCAGTACCGGAGGCTAGGGTTGAGAGGAAATTTCCCCGTTCTGCTCAGCTCGTACGCACGCCGCCGCCAGCTCTCGCGCACGCGTGTCCCAGCGCGCCGGCGACGAGGCCGACCTGTAGCTGCGCTCGCGTCGCGGCTCCCTCCTCTACACGCGCGTCGACCAGCGCGCCGGCGACGAGGCCAACTTCCAGCTGCGCGGGCGTCGCGGCTCCGTCCTGCGTGCGTCGCGGCTCCGTCCTGCGCGCGTCGCGCCTCCGTCCTGCGCACGTGACGCCGCCTCTGAGCAGCAGCTCCTCCAGCCATGACACCTCCTCAGAGCAGCAACAGCTCTAGCCTTGACGCCGCCTCCGAGCAGCAGCAGCTCCAGCCTTGACGCCTCCTCCGACCGAACTGCCTCCCAATCCCAGGTACTGCTCTGTCCATTCTTCCATTTACTTGTTGTTCCTGATTAGCTCGATTAAGTACTTCAATCTTGCTCTCAATCTTGCTCTGTTATGCTTATGCTCTGATTCAATCTTGCTCTGATTCCCTGTTATGCATCAATCTTGCTCTGTTATGATTCAATCTTGCTCTGATTCCATTTACTTCGAATTAGCACCATGAATTGCATCAATCTTGCTCTGTTATGCTCTGATTGAAAGGTCGATGACATGCCATTTGCAGGATGTCATCTGCCGGATCGACTCGTGCATCCGTGGACCAGCCAGAGCCAGCTCGTGCCCCTGCCCTTAAGAGAAATTCTGATGATGTGGGGTGGGAGTATGGGGTTTTGATTGATCCAAATGATTTGAATGTAATCAAGTGCAAGCTGTGCCCAAAGGTTGTGAAGGCAGGAATCTATAGGCTCAAATTGCATATTTGCGGCAAGAAAGGAGATGTTCGTGCATGCCCCAATGCAACCGAAGAGGACAAAGCAAAGTGCAGGAAAGCTATTGAAGAGTCTGGGAGAGCTAAAAGGGCTAGAAGGGAGAAAGAACAAGAGGTTAGAGATGCTGTTACAATTGATGTTGAGTCAGATGCAGAACCGGAAGAAAAAACTGGGCTTGATGAGATTGGAGGCTCAGGATCGCGTGTGATGGGTCCTATGGACAACTTCACAAAGCCTATGGACTCTAGTTCGTTGGCCAAGGGGAAGAAGCTCCATCAGCTTAATATCAGTGAGCATGTCAAGAAAGAAAGACTTCATAGGTTCAAGAGATATGTGGCAAGATGGTTGTACGTTCGCAGTAAGTTTGTTTCAGTTCAGCCTTTGCAGCAAGTATTTGATTTTTGTTGCCTAACTTCCAAGTTTTTAACCATGAATTGCATTAATTTTTACTTTTTTAGGAGTACCTTTCAATGCAATCAATAATACAGAGTTTGATCAAATGATTGAAGCTGCCGGTCGCTTTGGGCCAGGTGCAAAGAAGCCTTATCAGCATGAGTTGAGAGAGAAGCTGCTGCAAGAGGAAGTTCAAGATACAAAGGAGATGTTGAAGGCACATGAGAAAGAATGGAGCAAGAATGGTTGCTCCATTATGACAGATGCTTGGACTGATCAGAAACGAAGAAGCATTATGAATATGTGTGTCAATTGTAGCATTGGTACAAGCTTTCTTGAGTCAAAAGAAGTTTCAGCCGAGTTCCACACTGGAGAACTCATTTTTCAGTATGTGAACAGCTGCATTGACAAAGTTGGGGCTGACAATATAGTTCAAGTAGTCACAGATAATGCTTCAAACAACATGGCAGCAAAGGATTTATTGTCTGTAGAGAGGCCTCAAATATTTTGGACTTCATGTGCAACTCACACAATCAATTTGATGCTTGAAGCAATGGGAAAGATGAAGAAGTTCAAGACCACAATTGAGCAAGCAAAGGCATTGACAATCTTCATTTATGCACACCATAGGACCTTGGCATTGATGAGGAAGTTTACAAAGAAAAGAGAGATTGTTCGGCCAGGCGTGACTAGATTTGCATCCAACTTTTTCACCTTGCAGAGTTTGTTTGAGAAGAAGGAGCAGCTGAGGAAGATGTCTCAAAGTGAAGAGTGGGAGAAGATAAGCCATGTCAAGAGTGCAAAAGGAGTGCAAGCCACAGCCACCTTGGTGAGGCCAAATTTTTGGAGTTCTGTTGCACTTTGCTTGAGGGTATTTGAGCCATTGGTGAAAGTCCTTCGGATGGTTGATGGGGATGTGAAGCCATCAATGGCATTTCTTTATGGGGAAATCCTTAAGGCCAAGGGAGACATCAAGGTGGCTATTGGAAACATTCCTGGGGCAGCAGGGTTGTATAGTTCTATCATGCAAATCATTGATGTAAAGATGAAAAATAGGTTGGACAGTCCTCTTCACAAGGTTGCTTATTTCTTGAACCCTTATTATAGCTACAATGATGACTCCATCTTTCAATCTACGGAAGTCATGGATGGCTTCTTAACAGCTGTAGAAACATTCTACCATGGTGATTATGATAAGCAAGCCCAAGTACTGAATGAGGAGGTGCACAGGTTCAAAGACCGTGTTGGTCATTTTGGAAAACAAGTGGCAGCTGCTGGCTGTAAGGACTTTGACATGAATCCTGGTATGCAAGTTTTAGTAATTTTTTTGTTGGCTGTTGGCTGCTGCTGCTGCTGGCTGTAACTGGCTGCACAAGTTTCACTAATTTTTTTGTTTCTATTTTTTGCAGCCAAATGGTGGGGAAACTATGGAACACAAGTACCAGTACTACAAAAGATGGCTATCAGAATTCTATCCTTGACTTCAAGTGCATCAGGTTGTGAAAGAAATTGGAGTTGCCATGAAGGGGTAAGCATCCTAAATCCTCAAGAAGAGCTTCAAATTCTCAAAATTTGTGTTGTATACACTCCTTTCACAATCTGATTTTTGTAGATTCATACTAAAAGAAGGAACAGGCTCACTTGTGAGAGGCTTGAGCAACTTGTGTTTGTTCAATTCAATGCTCTCCATGCACAGAAGAAAGATAAGGCTAAGAAGAACCAAAAGGTGGATCCCCTTCTAGCTACTGAAGCAACATATGCTCAAGGGTGGATTGTGGAAGGTGGAGAAGAGGATGAAATCAATGATGTTGATCCTGTTACGGGGCTGACGTGGCAGCTAATTGCAGAAACTTGTGGTGCTGAGGAAGTCACTTTACTTCGGAGAAGTGCAAGACTGAATCAGCCAAGAGAGATTGAAGAAGACATACACTCTGAACCTGAACCTGAGGATGATCATATTGACGAGGAAGAAATTGAGTTTGAATCTGACCAAGAAGATGTGGTCACAGCAGGCTATGAGGCAGAGGAGGGGGCTGGGACTAGTGACGATTGAGCTGCTCCAAGTCATATGATATGATCAGAGCCTTGTTTTTTTATTATGAGTGTGAACTATTTGTGTAATGTTGTCCTATTTGTGCCTTGTGAGAACTGAGAACTATGTTGTGTATTGGTTGTTTGTGAACCATTTGTGATTTGCCTAATGCTTGCCACTTCTGCTAATTGCCTAATTCTAAACTGATTTGTGAACTTTCATATTACTGCATGTGGCTTTAGTTTGCAAAGAGTCAAATATTGGCATATTGCATGTGGCTTTAGTTTGCATGTCACAGTACTTATTTTCTCCTATATGTGCATAGATTATATCGAGTCAAAGGAGTGGACATGGAGTTATGCAAGTTCAGAAACTCAAATTATGCAAGGTATGTGCAGTTCTGTGACTCATGTTCTTTTCCCTTCTCATGTTTTGTACATGTTCTGTGACTTATGGAATTATGCAAGGTATCTTACATGTAAAATTGACATCTATATATAATTATATATACAAAACTGTTGAAACCTTGCTACAGTAACAAAACCGTTTAATCCTTTTAGACGCCGTCTAAACGGCGTCTACACAGTCTAAACGCTAAACGGAGGGTCACCGCCCGTTTACCGTTTACCGTCTAGGAAAACGTGGATATATATACAGACAACAAGACAGCAAGGGTAAGAGTGAAGTGTTGGTTGTCTTGGCTGAGTAACTGATGATGTATGTGTAAGATTGAGCACTTGGTAGCACATGTTAGCTTAAGCATTGTGTCCCCCTTTATAGTACGGCCTTTTTATACTCGAATTCAAAATATAAAAGAATTTAAACCTCTTTTGAGTTTGAAGCCATCAACATTTATAATTGAGGGCTCCTCCGTTTCGTGTAACATCTTCGAATATAGATTCCCTGCTTGTCATCTCGATAAATCTCATTAGTTCTCTAATTGCGTGGTCATTATCACCAAAACCCACAATTAGGGCTTGATTGCACTTTCACACTCATTTCTCCCTTAGTCAGCCGTCACTCCCTTCCTCCCTTACTCCCCCAGCCCGACGCCACCTCCCCTCCCCGCCCCCAGCTCAACGCCCTCTCCCCTCCCCTCCCCTCCACGGCGCGCGGCGGTCGGAGCATGAAGCACGGCGGCGCTCCTTCTCCACAACCAGGCGGCGGCGGCGGTGACCCTCCAAGCAGTGTTCCTTCTCCACAACCGGATCCATGACTGTGGTGGCCAGATCCGCCGCTGGTGGCCGGATCTAAGCGGCGGCGAGCATATCCGACCGAAGACGAGCATCTCCGACTGGCGAGGAGCTGTGGTACACGGATCCAGCGGCGATGGCGCAGATCTAGGCCCGGTAAGGGCTGGGTCCGAGCTTTTTCTTTTCTTTTTTGTTTTTTTATTTGATTTATAGAGGCGGGCATACAACCGCCTCGGAAAATACCCCATTTACCGTGACCTTTGTGCCGAAGTGGTTGCGATGCCCGCCTCGGTTAATCGTTTTTTCCCGCCTCGAAAAAGTTTTCTGTAGTAGCGTATATTTTTCAAATAAATTTATTATGAAAATATATTCTATAACTAATCTAATGATACTTATTTTGTTTCATAAGTGTTAGTACTTTTTTTATATAATTCTAGTCAAAGTCAGGATGTGAGAATTGTATTCTTTTGTGGACGGATGGAGTACCCAGAAAGCAAAACGAAGTCAAACGTGCGGTTGGTCATACAAGACTGAAGACCGGAGAGGCAGGCAGTCAGATCATATGAAAAGAAGGAATATATAGGGCGCGTTGAGTTGGCCGGAATTTGGATGTGCAAAGTTTGCATAGTGCCAGATCCCTTACTGTAGTATTTCGTTTGTATTTGGTAATAATTGTCCAACCGTTGATTAATTAGGCTCAAAATATTCGTCTCGCAAAGTACAACCAAACTGTGCAATTAGTTTTTAATTTCGTCTACTTTTAGTATTCCATACATGTACCGCAAGTTTAATGTGATGGGAAATCTTTTTTTTTGCATAGTGCCAAAGTTGAGATCTAAACAAGGGCATAGTGGACAAGTACTAATAAGTGGTGAACGACGCAGTCAGAGAGGCAGTCAGTCAGATGCCGTATCTATGACGAACGAGAGAAGAGAACGTTGGGCCAGTGGCTGTGCGGTGGTCTACGTACCTGTGCGTGTGTGGATAGCAGACTAGTAGACCGTCCCGAGCGCGTCGACGTACGCCGGACGACGACGACGCGGCTTCGCTTGGAATTGGGTCCGGTCCGGCAGTCAAACAAAGACGCCCGCCCGTCAGGCAGAAGCTTTGCTGGGTTCAGCAGCCAGCCACGCGCGCGGCTTCTCTCTACGTATGCACAAGCTTGGACGTTTACGAGATGTAAAATAAATAAAAGCTAAAATTTTCAAGTTTTTTTCCTTTCCTTTTCCTTTTCTGTGCGAAGGACCAGAATGTTGTTAAATGGGAAATGAGATGAGCCTCGATTGTGGTTGTGGGTCGTTGGTGTGGCACAGCTTGGTTTGGGCCCAGTGCAGCGCGGTGGGTGTGCGGAGAATCAAGCTGCTAGGGCCAGGGCCCAGTGCAGCAGCACACAGCCCTTCTTCCACGGCAGGGTCCGCTGGGCCGGCCTAGCTGACGTTAGCTCAAGGGAAAGTACTGCCATCTATTGGCTGCAAGTAACACGATAAGAATGTAATAAGTAGTACCTAGCAAATAAATATCACCGGGAAGAGAACATTCTGCAAATTAATATACTAATTCCATAGCTTTAATAAAAAAATATTGGGCATCATGAATGAGAAAATTACCCTAAATGAAGGAAATTTACACGCCAACAAAGGAGATGGAGAACATTTTTAATATAAAGGATGAAATTTTGTAATAATTGAAATACACCATTATTAACCAAACCCTCTCCCCCTATTATACCTGAGGGGCATCTAGGCCCCCAGCAGTTTTGGCAGTTTTCTGTATGGTTGCTTCAGGCATTTTGGAGGACCTCAGGAAATCCTTGTGATATGTAGTTTTGCCTGGTTTTTGCACAGAAACGCTAGTTTCCGCCTCGGAGGCACCCGACAGTCGTTGTTTTTCACAGATGGACCGAACCTTGGACTTTTTGTGTGGGGCCACCTTGGGTGGGTCCCTTGGGCCCCGTGAGCCACCTCGGTGGGCTTAGGACCCATGGCCCATTCCGTCCCGTCCGTGGCCTATTTTTGGCTCGTTTTCACTGTGCCCTTCACTTAGACTAACTTAGTCATTTCCATGCATGTTAAGTGGCCCGATTTGACTCGTTTCCGCGTCGCATTACCCGTTTTTGGCCCGTTTTCATTGGTTTTGGCTCATTTTCTTCGTGCCATTGATTTAGACCGACTTAGGCATTTCCAACCGTGCCTTGGGGCCTCTCATCACCCGTTTGCACCTCTTGTCTCCTGGTTTGGGCCTATTTTGGCCTTGCATGGCCCGTACTTAGCCCGTCGCGAGCTGTTTTCGCCTCGCATGAGACATTTTTGTCCCGATGTCATCTTGTCCTTCTGTCGTGACCCATTTCCGTGACCTCATTAGGCATATCCGTCATGCTCGATTTGAGTCCTAGCCATTCCTCGGCATCCATCCAACCAACCGTGCTTGGAAATCAGAATCAAACGAGCTTACTTTTTCAAGGTTTTTGCTCAGAAATGCTGGTTTCCTCCCCGGAGGTGCACAAGGGTCGTTGTTTTTCATGGATGGACGGAATCTTGGAGGCTGACCTTAGGTATAGATACATAACATCATTTGTTGAGCAAGGTAATGTTTGGTACTTTCGATATTTTGCATAACGTCATGTGACCAACAAGGTTATATGTGGTACCTCCGCTATATACAAATAACATACTTATCAAATGTCAGAAAGATGTATTATCCAGAGCGATGGCTTGCTTTGAGCACTCTAGGGCGTGCATGTTTGATATCCGTCCTGAAGCCGGCTCGACGCGCAGGCCTAGCCTAGGCCAGCCACTGCCTGGCCCAAGTGGTGAAACTGCACTTGTTTGGTTTCCTATACAAACTGGACCAGGCCCATAGAAGATTGTGTTCGATTCAACAGCAGGGAGCCAAGCCCAACACCAACTAACTGCAACTATCATAGTGAGATCATGTTTGATCTCAGTGAGGCTAGCAACTAGGGAGAAGAGCACACAAATGAAACAACAGATATCATAGAGGTAACAGAAATTCATTGAACAAATAAATTAGTGTTGCATTACAAATAAAATACAGAAGCTTCATCCACTTTATGTGACAGAAGCTTCATCTCACCACCTACAGATCCCCTTGGAATGGGGACCTACAAAGTACTGTAACCATCATACTTTGAACAAAATATAAACATACATGATACTTATCTGATAGAAGCTTCATCTCACCACCTACTTTAGCTTTTTTTCAGCAGCTATGTGTTCATCACAGAAGTTTCCGTGGTAAATACTTGTGATAATTTATCCACTTTATCTGACAGAAGCTTCATCTCACCATCTACGGATCGCCTTGGAATGGGGATCTACGAAGTACAGTAACCATCATACTTTGAACAAAATCCAAACATACATGATACTTATCTGACAGAAGCTTCATCTCACCACCTACTTTAGCTTCTTTTTCAGCAGCTATGTGTTCATCACAGAAGTTTCCGTGATAAATACTTGTGATAATTTATCCACTTTATCTGACAGAAGCTTCATCTCACCACCTACGAATCGCCTTGGAATGGGGATCTACGAACTACAGTAACCATCATACTTTGAACAAAATCCAAACATACATGATACTTATCTGACAGAAGCTTCATCTCACCACCTACTTTAGCTTCTTTTTCAGCAGCTATGTGTTCATCACAGAAGTTTCCGTGATAAATACTTGTGATAATTTATCCACTTTATCTGACAGAAGCTTCATCTCACCACCTACAAAATCCAAACATACATGTGTTAATATGCTTTTCATATGATCTATAACTGAGAATAAATAACTATGATAATAGTGGTTTGTGATCCATGTAATTAATTGTACCTGTATGGTCTTGCTAAAGAATGAAGTGAAGCACCACTTTGCTCATGTGCTGAAAATGGCTGCATGTACAATTTATGTGGTGGTGATATTTTCGGTAATCACTGATAGCGTTTTTTTAACTCTAATAGCGTTTTTTTAATATATGTTGCAGCCTAACGGAGAAAATAAATCAAGTAGTTCTCAGGCTGCCATTGTTCAGTTTGGACTTAATCAATCCCAGGGTAATGTAGTAGCAAGCTGTATTTCAGCAACTGAGCACTCTTGTAGTTCTGTACGGCTAGTTTGGGGTCCACCCGGCACTGGTAAAACTAAGACAGTCTCAGTAATCTTGTATTTCCTTCTGAAGATGGCTAAGATACCTAGAGTTCTTGTATGTACTCCAACGAACACAACTCTAGGGCGATTGACTCGTCAACTTGTTTCTCTATTAGAGAACTCATCTGAAGCCGAATCAATTCAGGACATCATTATGTTGGGTAATGAGGAGCGTCTGAAGGTGAAGGAAGATAAAGATCTGTCAAAAGTATATTTGAAAAATCGCGTTAAGCAGCAGAAGGACGAGTTCCAGAAGCTGAACAAGCTGAACAAGGAGTTTCAGAAGCTGAGTAGAGGGAGAGAGTTGAACATGATGGAGTTTTAAAACCACGTCACTCACTCGTAGCATAGCCTAGTAAGGAGGCTATATATATATATATATATATATATATATATAGATATATAATATATAGATATATAGATATCTATATATATATATATATATCTTATATCTATATATATATATATATATATATATATATATATATATATATCTATATATATTATATATATATATATATATATATACTTGGAAAATAGAGGGGTTTATTTGTAAAAAGAAATAGAGAGAAACATGTGTATGACTAGTAACCACTGCTTGCTGAAAACTGAAAAGCGTGTGATCGCTGATTCTGATTTGGACTGCACCGGTGCACCTCCTGCCTGGCTCTGCTGCCAACGCACACCGGAGAGCCGCGACCTTTCCAGCGCCCCCGCCCACCTCCTCTGCCCTGCGTTGTCTTCTCCGTCTCTCTCTTGTCGCCGGGCTGGATTAATCGGTCGGTCGCGCCCGCCGATGAGCTGAACTGATCGAGCTGAGGCCGGCCGCCGCGCGCCGCCCGCGGAGAAGACGAAGACTCCTCCTCCTACGCTTTCCTCTTTCTTAAATTGAAGCACCATCTCATGGTACGGTCCATCCTTCCCAGTACTCTGCTTCTTAGTAACCACTTTCTTTTTCCTGCTATGGCGTTGTGATCTCATCGTCTTCTCCGCCGGCGGGGCGTCGCACCGCGTGAAGCTGCGTGCGTTCTTCATCTTTATGCGTTTCTTGCCGCCTCCTCAACGAATCCAGTATTCCTCCGATCCTCCTCCCTTTCCCTGCGGTGCGCAACAAAAAATGTTTTTTTGGTCCTTCACAAAGAAAACCGCTGTTCCATTCAAATTCAGTTCAGAAATAACCGCTGCTCTGCTGTTACCACCTTCCTTCACGATGGACCAATCCGAAGCTTTCATCATCTTCTGATTCCACAGCCTCAGCAATTCTCAATTTCCCATACGAATTCTTGTCTGAAAAAAAAAACTCTCCTTTCAGCTGATCGGCATGCCGCAGGGAGCAGCAGCAGCAGCAACAGCCGTGGACGGCAACGTCAAGGGCGGCGGCGGCGGCACCAACCCCAGCACCGCCCTGCCTGCGGCGGCTTTGCCCCTAAAGCTCCTCCGCCCTCTCCTCCTCGTGGCGGTGCTCGGCACGGGGTTCCTCGCCGTCCTGGTCCTGCTCCTTGGCGGCACCGCCTACTCGTCCATGCTCCCGCGTCTCCCCTCCGCCGCGGACGCCCTGCCGGCGTCGGTGGGGAAGGCGCCGCTGGAGCGGTGGGCGCGGGCGCCCGCGTCCGCGTGGCACAACATGACCGACGAGGAGCTGCTGTGCGCGGCGTCGTGGCGGCCCAGCGTCCGGTGGTACCCGTACCGGCGGACGCCCAAGGTGGCCTTCATGTTCCTCACCCGCGGCCCGCTGCCGCTGGCCCCGCTCTGGGACCGCTTCTTCGCCGGCGTTGCGGACGCGGGGCTCTTCACCCTAATACAGATGCCGGTCAATTTGATGCAACGCAACAAGAGGAGATGGCATCACCATGGAATCTTCACCCTAATACAATCTCACTTTCACTTTCACTTTCTAGTGCTTTGCTATCTATGATCACTACTGAAAGTTCTCTGCTTTATTTCCAAAGAACGCAAAGTGTACTGTTAGTGTTAGTAGAACAGTGAACTGCCGTTGACTGACCACTGCACTGCATATATACAGGTGGCTGCGTCCTGCGTGGGGCGGGGCGAGCATGCTGGACGCGGAGCGGTGGCTGCTAGACCCAGCGAACGAGCCCTTCGTGCTGCTCTCCGAGTCGTGCGTGCCGCTCTACGGCTTCCCGGCGGTGTACAGCTACCTGACGCGGTCACGGGCGAGCTTCGTGGGCGCGTTCGACGACCCGAGCCCGCACGGCCGTGGGCGGTACCGAGGCGGGCTGGCCCCGGAGGTGCGGCGGGAGCAGTTCCGGAAGGGCGCGCAGTGGTTCGAGCTGGACCGGGCACTCGCCGTCGACGTGGTCGCCGACGACCGTTACTACCCCAAGTTCCGAGAGCACTGCCGCGCGCCGTGCTACGTGGACGAGCACTACCTGCCGACGGCGCTCTCCATCGAGGCGCCCGCGCGGATCGCCAACCGCAGCGTCACGTGGGTCGACTGGTCCCGCGGCGGCGCGCACCCGGCCACGTTCGGGGAGAAAGACGTCGACGAGGCGTTCCTGAAACGGCTCACGGCGGCGCCCGGGAAGCGCCAGGGGAACTGCACCTACAACGGCCAGCCGGCGGAGGTGTGCTTCCTGTTTGCTAGGAAGTTCGCGCCCAAGTTGCTCGGATACGGCTGACTGTGACTGCTCTGCTCTGAATCTGAATCTGAATTTTCTCCGAGTGACAACAGAAGGAAACCATACTCTGCTTTAACAACTTTGTTTTACAATCTACTAGTATGACTAAACACATGTCGTTACAGTTGATTGGTATAAAAATGTACTCTAGACTCCATGCTCGTCATCATCGGTGTATAGATATAGCTCCATGACTTACACAATTACACCACCGGAACATCATTTTTTTGGCTCAATGGGATTAATGGATGAGTGTTGAGATGCCTTGGAACAACCGAAAACAAGCAAACAGGAAAATCGAGTGTTTCCACACGTATCAAGACCTGGTTCTAAAACCATCAGATAACCTCCTTTTAAAAACAAACAAACGGGGGGGGGGGGGGGGGGGGGGGGGGGGGGGAGAGTTTCCCCACCAGATTTTCACTCACGGAAAGGAGGCTCCAGCGAGCTGGAGAGTGTTACAGAGTTACAAGTGAGAAGGTAGCTACGCCAGTCGTTCAGACCGTTTACAAAATCATTTCGAAGGTGCTTTCGCCAAATTACAAAATCGTCACAGATTCGGTTTTTATGATCAACCGGCTATCGGCGTATTCTCCACGAAAGATTTCACCATTCCTGGCATCCCATAGGCGCGAGAGTATAGTAAGAAGAACAAAAGGCACAACTTAGCATCCAGACCGGGGGGTGTGGCAAAGTTCCAGACATCTTTGTCAGTTAGAGAAGAGACACTGCCGAAGCCAATCTTTCGCCAAACGCTAGCACTCACTGCACAGCCGAAGAACTTATGGTGCTTATCTTCAATGGAACCGGCACATCTTTGGCATTGGTCGCTGTCCAGTACATGCTTAGCATGAAGGTTGGATCTTGTACTTAACCTGTCCTTGAAGTATAGCCAGGCGAACACCTTAACCTTGTTTGGGACACGAGTCTCCCAGATGCGGCGCCCATGGGTGTCTGGAGTCTCATGTCTTCGGTCGAGAGCCGCATAGGCGTCCCTTGAAGTATAAGGTTTCCCGGTTGTTTTTAGAACCCTCACATCTGCACCTTCGCTGAGGGTGAGTTCCTGCAGACAAGATAGTAGACTGACTAGCTGGGCACTAGCAGCATTCGTTAGTCGCGGCCTGAGACACAAATCAAACCCATTCTGGAAAAAATTTTGCACCGATACGTTAGGCCGAGTGGTGTGGGAGAAGAGGGCAGAATAGGTAGAGCAAAGGGGACCATCCGGGAACCAGTGATCAAACCAAAAGGAAGTAGAAGAGCCATCCCGGACAGTAACACAAGTGATAGATCGGTAAGTATTAAGTTCCTCATCAACAATTCGCCAGAGGTAGCTGTGAGGCCCGTTGATGGGAGTATCAAAGGATGCCGCATCCCGAAGCAGCCAGTCTTTCCAGGCCACCGGCTCGCCAGAGAAAAGCTTGTCAATGAACTTCATGAGAAGACATCTATTCTGAAGTTGAAGGTCTTTTACCCCGAGGCCACCATCCTCTTTCCTGGCCTAAACATTATCCCAAGCAACTAGGCATTTGGAACCGTGGTAGACCTCATCACCAGTCCAGAAGAATGCCCTACGGCGCCGATCAATAGCTTTAATAACCGTCTTAGGAATGTTAATAGCCGACATAAAGTGAAGAGGGACCGAACTGAGGACAGCAGTAGAGAGGGTGAGACGTCCGGCCCTGTTGAGCAGCGAGTCACGCCAGCCAATGAGGTGTTTGTCACAGGAGGAGATGAGTGGGAGGCAATCAGCAACAGAGATTTTGTGGAGGGAAAGGGGGAGGCCAAGGTAGGTTTAGGGGAAAGAGGAGACAGTAGTACCAAAACTAGTAGCAAGGGCATGAGCAGTGTATGAAGGCACACCAACAGGAAGGAAGGTAGTCTTGTGGTAGTTGATAGAGAGCCCCATAGCCTCCTCCAAGATCTCCAAGATATGCTTAGTTTGAGCAATGGATTCAGTAGAGCATTTGAGAAAGATAAGGGTATGTCAGCGTATTGGAGCACGGGGCAGGGAGCATTAGGGACAAGGGGGTGCTCGATGGCACTGGCCAAGTTAGGGTGATGGAGGAGCCGACAAAGGATGTTGGCAACAATAATGAAAAGGTAGGGGGAGAGGGGGTCTCCTTGCTGAAGACCATTACGACAGTTGATCCATCGCCCAGGGATGCTATTGAGCAGAACAACCGTTTTGCCGGTGCTAAGTAGGTCATGGATCCAATTGCACCATTTATCAGGAAAACCACGACATTGGAGAACTCGATCGAGACTATCCCAATTCACACAGTTGAATGCCTTATGAAAGTCGAGCATTAGGATAATGATGGGCTAGTTGCGGCGATAGCAGCAGTAAAGACTGGTCGGAGCCAATGAGAGCGGGGATATGAGAGCAGCAAAACTATCGGCAATGCATCGGCCCAAAACAAAACCAGACTGGTCGGAGCCAATGAGAGCGGGGATATGAGGTTGTAGCCGCGTCGTCAGGACTTTGGAGATACCTTTGATGGTAGAATTCTACAGAGCAATAGGACGGAAGTCTTGAGGTTTCTGAGCATTGTCCTTTTTGGGGAGAAGGACAAGGTAAGAACGATTCAGCCTTTCCAGATCAGTGGAATGAGAGTAGAATGATTCAAAGAGGGAGTAAAGAACGGGAGAGGTGGTGGCCCAGGTTGCCTTGAAAAAAGAGGGCCAAAGCCGTCAGGCCTGGGGCTGGCGTTGGCATGCATACGACCGAAGGCCTGGTGGATTTCATCCCGACTAAAAGGCGCAGCCAAGTGATCAAGTTGCAGTGCCCCTTTAGGGTAGATGTCTGCAATCCGGAACGACCAATTGGTGGGACGTACGCTTCCAAGTAGGTTGACATAGAACGTTTGAAGGACAGCCGCTTTCTGGTCATGATTATGGAGCTGACAGCCATCATGGTCGATCACTTGAATCTTGTTGCGACGATGGCGTTGATTAGCATAGGCATGAAAATAGCGAGTGTTCTCGTCACCTTCAAGAGAAGCTCTCACTTTACTCCGTTGCTTCCAAAGCAGTAGTTTAGCCTGAGTGGCCCTGCTGAGGATGGTGACAATGAGGGTTCGAAGATTGTGTTCAGGTGGGGAGAGAGCTCTAGATTCCTCCACATAATCCAACAGATTGATCACGATGCAACAATCCGTCTCTTGCTGAGAAAGGTTGGGCTTATTCTTCCCCAAGCTCGCAGCTCAGATCTGGTAACTTTCAGTTTGGCAGCGATTAGAGCCGACAGGTCACTGATATCCGTCCGACAACTCTACGCGGTGCCCACAATATCATGAAAACCAGCTGCATGAACCCAATAGTTTTCGAAATGGAAGATTTTGGACTTCGGAATGGAAGTGGCGATGTCAATCTTCATAGGAACGTGATCAGAGGTGGTCATGGTAAGAGAAGAAAGAATAGTGTGGGGGAGTTTTTCATCCCAGGCTAGATTAATGAAAACTCTGTCCAACCGTTCAAGGGTGGGGGTGCTACGCTTGTTAGACCAAGTAAAGCTTCTGTCGAGAAGTGGTACTTCAATAAGACACATGTCATTGATACAGTCGTTGAAGGCCTCGGCCTCAGCAATCCGGAAATTCGAATTGTTTTTCTCATGGGCATATCTGATCATGTTGAAATCACCACTGAGCATCCAAGGAACGTTGGGAGAAGGGGAGATAGTTTTTAATGAATGGGCACGAGAATATGTCTATTTTCGTATTTCATTAATAGAGAAGAGTGCGGTACAACCCGTTCAAAGATGGGAAAGAAAAGAAAGCTACTCTTTCCTAGATGATAAGGAGGGCAAGATTTTTAATTACTTTTTGAGGGACGTCTTGTGTCGTTGACAAATTTGTCCACCTCTCATGTGTTGTCGTGCTCGTTGCCCAATTCCCTGGTTTTTAGTATATCTACACTATGCTAACATATGAGGGGCTAGAGGTTAGGAACTTAGGATAGCTCGGCCGGTGTCTACCCTCGTAAATTCCAGCGAGAGTGGCATCCTTGGGATTTGAACTTGGTTGCCTACTTAAAGGCTGGTGCTGCTTACCACCTAAGCCCTTCACCTCTCCCCAACTATGCTAGGGCGTATTTGGTTTGCACCTCCTAACCAACTTCTTAACTTTAGTCACCCCTGTTTGGTTTGGTGTACTAAAAGAGGCATTTTAGTCTCTTTTAGTTAGGATGTTTGGCTTTAAAGTGACTAAACAGTGAGGTAGCCTGACTAAAAAGTGAAGTTTAGGGTGTGTTTGGTTGAGCTGTGGCTGTGGAAAAAAGCTGTTGTGGGCTGTGAGCTATAGGAAAGCTGCTGTGGGCTGTGAGCTGTAGAAAAGCTGAAAGCTGTTTGGTTAAACAAGTATAAAATATATCTTCTATCTTTATCTGTCTTGAAACAACTATGAAAGAGTTTTTTATTCCACCAATTTCGAAAAGCAGAAAGCCAAAAGCCAAAAACAGGGTCAAACCAGCTTTCAAAACTGTACTACAGAAAAGCAACTGCTTCTGAAAAAGCCACCTGAAAAAGCAGCCCCTTTGGTTGGGCTTTTGGCTTTTGGGGCCAAAAGCTAAAGCCAAAAGCCCAACCAAACAGACCATAGTCTCATTTAGCAACATTTAATTGACTAGTTGGCTAAAGCCCGTTTAATCCCATTCAATAAAAGTGTTTGGGTAAAAAATAACTAAATATGACTAGATTTAGGAGATGGAGAGTGAACAACACCCCTAACATATGGTGTGACGTTTCTCCCTCGATTGCCTATATCACAGGCAAACTGGACTATAGGAGTCTACTCTCTTCGCGCTAGTCTTTCCGAAGTTCAGTATGCAAAATGAGCCAGGCGTGACCTCCATTTATAGCCCCTAGATTTTCTGATGTGCATTCCTTACCTGAAAAAAGAATTCATCTTCAGCCGACTGGGACGTTTTGGTTTGAAACGTTCTCTTTCACCTCTTAAGCGACGACATGTATATATCTGTGACAAGTGTGACCCCATGATCGTATCTAGCTAGGGACGTTTGTAATGTTCAGAAGTTAGGCATTTTAACACGTTCTCGTAACAAATGAAGCTGCCTTTATTACATTTCACATTAAACAAATATAGAAAAAAAAAATCAGTAAACGTTTTAGGGCCCTTTTGTAACACAAGAATCTTGTAGAAATCAGTTTATTTTCACAGGAAAAACACAAGAAACAGGAAAATTTCCTCCATTCTAAAGGGGGTCTTGACAATCAACGCGTACATATGGTCTTTGACATTTGCCATGATATGATGTCATTTACAGAGGAGGAGGTCGTCAATCATCACACGAACAAATAAGTAATAACACCTCTCACAGAATTGAGTCTACGACGAGAGCTGCTTCTCCATCCACTCTTATCGAAATTTAAATGCCTTACTCAAGCAGGGTCTAGGATGAAAGACCAGTGGGTTGAAAGTCATCCTCAACCTCCAGCCTCACCTCAAAGCAGTCATGGCAAAAATTCTTAGAGGGACCCTAGAGGGGCTACATGGGATCAACAGTGGTAGGGGAGCTTGAGCCCCCCCCCCCCCCCCCCCCCCCCCCCCCCCCCGCTCCACCACTGGATCCGCCCCTGGAATAGATGAAACAAACAAACTTACTCAGTCACCCAAGAGATACACCCATACATTCACAGTGTTGTGTAGATCCCAAACTTACCAAGTCATCCAAGAGATACATCCATACATTCCCAGTGTTGTGTAGATCCCAGTTATTCTTCAAAGAGATGATATCCATACAGCCAAGGGCGAAACTCCACAGAGAGAACATGGTCATTTGATAAGGGATCAATCCGGAAAACAAAAGAATTATATATCAGAATTAATTATCCCAGAAGGAAAACCTAATATACACATCTGTGAAGGATGTATATTGAACTGAACTTTTTGTCAAAGCAGAAATGAACAATAAAGGCTTTGATGACGTACTCCCAAATGGCCATCAGTGCGTGCTTGACAATTTAATTTACACTGTTCAAAAAGTAATCATGACTATTTATATATCTATCTAGATCTAAGGGTTAAAAATGCATAGGAATATAGTGCAAGGTGTTGGGCCCAAACTTAAAATTGATGGATCAAGAACCACTACTACACAAAGAGTTTTCACACACGGGCATAGAATCTCTAGTCATAGACGGATCTCAACCCCATCACAGACGGATTATTCCACGATATGCATGACTACATCACAAATATCCATATGTGATGAACTCGACCACAGACGGTTTGAACTTTTGTGATATCAATAATCACATACGGGTAATATAACAATCTGTGACGACGTTTCATCACAAATGGGTAATATCGTATTCTGTTAAGACTCGTCTCTGATCTAGCATGTATCACAAACTTTTATTTGTAGTTGTAGCGGCCCATCTGTCATTTTTTTTTTAGTTCACAGACATACCGCTGTAAGGTCCACATCTGTGTCCAGTATCTAAACTCAAGCGTATATTTTTTAAATCCCTGACTGCAATGACTGCCGCTAGGGGTGAAAGAGAAACCAGAAGATATCAGTTACCGAGACTCGTTTCTGATGTTTTACCGTGTTTTTGACTAAAACAAAAACAGTACCGAGAACCGTAAGCATCGTATCCGTAAAGGTACAAAAATATGAAAACCATAACGTTAACAGTATTTACCATTTCCAACTGTATAAGCGTTTTACCGTATTTCTGTAGTAAAATACCATGATATTATACCTGTTTTTCTTAGAAAAAAAGGAGGTCCTCTATAACTTTAGTCCAGCCAGGCCAAGCTGCCAAGCGCCACACGCCCACACTCCAGTCGCACCACGTACCGTCCGCTCCACTGACTGCACAAACCTAAGTTGGGCAAAGGCTTTCTAATAATCTAAAGAAATTTGTCTTTCTTTTCTTTCATAAAAAGCATGCGGCTCTCACTCGAAACCTCAACCCAACCCAGTTACCCAGCTATATCCAAACAAAGTGATTGGGCTTCGTTAAAGTAACACAAATGTATATATATGTTTTGGACATGATTAAAGTAATGTCTATGTCTTAATAATCGTCAGCTCGTTTTTATGTTTTAGTAAATATACATGGTCGGTTAAAGTAACGCAAATGTAACTATGTTTCATTTTTGTGTGTTATTAAATAGAGTTAAATGCACCAGAGATCCATTAATTTGTGACCAAGTTTCAGTTGGGTCCATCAACTTCCAAAGTGGCTTTTTGGGTCCATAAACTTTTAAAATGGTTCAGTGCAATCCATACCTATTTATTTAACCTTAAATTCAAAACACATTTGTAGAAAACCCCTTCCTGCACCACATCTTCTCCATGCAGTCCGGGTGGTTGAGCGCCAGCGCCAGCGCCCACTCCACGCTGGTCGTCGTGGTGTCGGAGCCGGCCATGAAGATGTCCAGCACGAACGCCTTGATGTTCTCCCTGGTTAGCTTCACCTCGGCGTTCACGTCCTCCGCCGCGTCCATGAGGATGTCCAGCAGGTCCTTGCTGCTGTTGTCGGTGGTGGTGATGGTCTGCCCCAGCCCATGCTGCCGTCTCCGGTTCTCCTCCTTGCCCGTGATCATGATCTCCAGCAGCGCGTCGAACTTGTCCCGCACCACGCGCGTCCTCCGCGTGAGCCCCTGCAGGTCCCATCCCCGGCAGAGCCCCACGTAGTCCTCGACGTTGAAGGCCCCCACGAGCTCGGCGACGTGCTTGGCGCAGTCCCTGGCCGCCTCCATCATGTGGCCCGGCAGCGCGCTGGCCACCATGCGCATGATGGTGTTGTTGGACATGCTGATGAGGTGGCGGCTGACGTCGATGGCCAGGCCAGCACCAGTTCAGTTGCCCCGCCGCGCTTTCTTCGCGTCGGCGAGTGGTCCCAGTCCGGGTGGCGCAGCCGGCAGAGTACGACGGCAAGGAGGTAGGTGTCCAGTGGTGAGGTTCAGCACCAGCTCCTGGTTGGCGTCGCGGGCGGTCTGCGGCGGCGTTCGGGGCCTGCGAGGCTGAGGAAGATGGCGCGGCGTCGTGGGCACATCCGAAGTCGCCGTGGCCAGTGTTGGAAGTAGTAGGCGTCTGCGAAAACGGCGGTGTGGTTTGGGGTAGGCATGGAGGTCGACGATCGGAGCTCGGCTGTTCGGTAGTGTCCGCGCTGCGGCGTCACGCCCGCACCATGACGGCCGGCGCCGTCAGTGCGCGCTTAAGGAGACCCCGCCGCGCGGGCATGTGGTCAGCTGCCTCCGTTGCGGGCCTCGAGCTGCCGCCGCCGTGCATAAGGACCCCCCCGAAAAGGGCGCACAGCGGGAGCTCTCGACGGAGCTGCACATGACCAGTCGCATGCGCGCGCCGGCGAGATACACCACTGCAGCGCCGGCGGTGGATGCGGCTCTGCGTGGGAGAAGCAGGGGAGAGAGTGAGAAAACGTAGTAGATGATGCAGGTGGCCCACACCGGCATGCCGTGGTGGGCGTGTCGTGCCTGGTCGGGAGCAGTGCGAGTAGGCGGAGGTGGAGCGGGTGCGCGAGCATCAGCAGCTCCCCGTGCCCCTCCTTGTGCCAGGCGTAGTCGACGGAGAAGGGCCGGTCGTTCGGGTTCAGCGCGGCGTGCCCCGCGGTCGGGTAGCAGCGGCTGTAGCGGTCGAGGACCGGCTCCAGGAGGTAGGCGACCCGGATGGCGCCGGCAAAGGCGGTCGCCGAGAGCTGCGTGGGGCCGGCCTGCGCGAGGTGGATCGGGGCTGACGCGTAGAGGAGGAACGTCTGGCCGCTGTCCATCCGGAGGCGCCACTTGGTGCCGGAGGAGCCGTGGTGGCAGTAGCAGGAGCTTGAGCCGACGTCGACGAAGGCGTGGACGGACGCGACGGAGATGTCGATCGGGCCGGTGGCGGTGGTGGTGAGGGTGACGTAGGGGCAGCCGCGGACGAGGTGCGCGCGGAGGGACGGGGACACGTCGAGCGTCACGGAGAGGTTGTCGAAGGCCGACACGACGTGGTGCTGCGCGCTCCCGGCGGCTGCGACGGAGGCGTCGGAGACGGGTAGCAGACGTCGAGCGCGCCGCCGCCGGGGGATCGGACGGCGTACGGGTGGATGTACTCCGGCATGTACCCGTCCTTGAGCACGAAGTTCTAGAAGGAGGAGTTGGTGGGCAGCGGCGCGGCCAGGAGTGCCGGCGCGAAGAAGCGGGACGGGTCCGGCACCACCGTGGACGTTTAAGCCCGAGCGCTTCATGCCCGGCGGCGCGGGGGCCGGCGTCGACCCCAAGGGGCAGCACATGCACCTCATGCCGTTCGGGAGCGGCCGCCGCGCCTGCCCCGGCATGGGCCTGGCCAGCGCGCCCGCAGCAGCGACGGCGGGCGCCACGGAGCCGTCCGCGTACGTGACCTGCTGGGGCAGACCACCACCACCGCCGACAACAGCAGCAAGGACCTGCTGGACATCCTCATGGACGCGGCGGAGGACGTGAACGTCGAGGTGAAGCTGACCAGGGAGAACATCAAGGCGTTCGTGCTGGACATCTTCACGGCCGGATCCGACACCACGGCCACCAGCGTGGAGTGGGCGCTGGCGCTGGCGCTCAACCACCCGGACTGCATGGAGAAGATGTGGTGCGGGAAGGGGTTTTCTACAAATATGCTTTGAATTTCAGGCTAAATAAATAGGTATGGACTGCACTGAACCATTTTAAAAGTTTCTGGACCCAAAAAACCACTTTAGAAGTTGATGGACCCAACTGAAACTTGCTCACAAGTTAATGGATCCCTGGTGCATTTAACTCTATTAAATATTTGTTGGCTTTCAAATAGTCTGGCGCGTACTGTGTTAGGATTTTTTTTTTCAAATGAATTCAGTTTAGAAAGTGCAGCCTGATCTTTATAAATCTTTCTGTTTGGTATTGAATACTGATGAATTGCTTGTTGGGCTTATGTTTCCAACCATCAGAAAGCTTTTTTACCCATCTGTATTTAGTTCTTTGATTTTATAGCCATACGTTTGATTGCACACACATTTTTTTAGTAGACCAACACGTGCAGTATTTTTTAGTATCTACTAGTTTACTGAAACCTTTGTTACAGAGTATAGTGCACTCTGTTTGCAACTCATTGATTGAGACTGAAACATGCAAGTTATACAAGCATATATTACTTGAAATGTTAGAAGGCTATAGTATATATTGATTTTTTTTTCTGTGTCCACTCATCAGGAAAGTTGCAGCATACTTCATAGGCTGCAGATTTCTCTTTGTGCAGTTATCAGCAACAAGAAAGACGTAGGGAATGGAGTCAAGAACTAGGTCGTTAGGGTCAAAAATAGAATGCTAGAACTGATTTAAGAATTTTGCAATGTTCATCAGTCTGTCAAGGATATAATTGTCACTGGTTTCTGTTGAATTGTCACTGGTTGAAATTATTTGGCTCTTTTGATTGGATTTGCAAAACTGTAATTTATAGATAAATAATGCGGTGGATGATGATACTCCTATTTATTATTTATCTTCAGAATTTTTTTGGACCTTTGGCTTATGTACAGAATTGTTATGCTGGAAGCATATGTTCAGAACGCTCGGGACTATTGCATTGTATGGTAGCAGTACATTTCGCGGGCTGCGCAGGCATCCGCAAACCTACCTGCATTTTACTGCAAAACCCAAAGCCCTATCTGCAAAACTCGTCATTGGCAATTTGTACAGGCTAGCAGGTTGCTACAGGGTAATCAATTCTGGCATGCAGTTTTTTTTTTTTTTTTTTGCAACATTCTGGCATGCAGTTGATGCAATTACAGTGAAAATTTCGAGAAATAATAATATAAATTCAAGATAATTCATATAATAGATAGCAAGAATTCAGATAAAAATACAAATATGTATTTGCCGCAAGAGTTGGCTGCTCAATTCATGTAATAGATGACAAGAATTCAGGTAGAAGTAAATTGTGTATTTACAACAAGAGTTGGTTGCTAAGCACCAACACCATATTTGAGCTGAATCATATCATCGGAAATTATGAGTTCTTGAAAATTAAAATTTACGCTTTTATTTACACTTAATATTAGCATACCATTCCATCAGTCACCAGTTCCTGCAAGACACAAATTTATCATAAGAAACATCTACAAGAAATGGGTATGCATGCAATTAACATTTCCATCAACAACAAAGAAATAACAGGTCACATGTATTTCGTTTGGGAATGCACTAAACAACATTATCTGCTTGAGCCTAAGACTGGGGCATTTAAAATTAACCTTGTACCACATGAATAACGTTAGGCTTGGTCTACAGGTTTATTTTCACTAATGCTCTTTACGAACCTATCATTTTTGCAACACAAAATTTCAATATAAACAAACCTTCTTTTCTCACAAGTTTTACATTGAATTGTGGTCCGTGTGCAGCCAACTTTTAACAAAAAAAAAACAACTTCCATTCATAATGTTCTTGATGACAATAACCTAATGCATCCTTTTCGTTGGTTGGGCGCCCCGATCAGGGCGTGTTACTGTTGTTACACGAGAGATCGTCCCAACAAATATATTCTTCTCCGCTAATTTTAGCAGCCGGCTATTAATTGCAGGGATCTAAACATACCCTTAATCATATACAACTAATAAATAATATGGCTGATAGCAAGCGTAATGGGGGTTTTACATGCTAAAAATCTTCTCTAGCCAACGAAACCCAACAGGTGACAATACATAATATGACCCGGGCCTGTTCAGTACTTTTTTTTTCAGCTGCTGCAGCAGCTTTGGCTGCAAACTTCTCTCTCACATAAGTATTGAAAGAGTTTTTTCCTTCTTAAGTCGAAAACGGAGCACCAAACATGCATGAATCTTCAATCAAATCAGACGACAATATATGAATCATAATATATAAGTTAATTATGGTGATCGAAACCGATGAACTGCGATTGATTACACAGGGGCTAGCTCTTATTATTATTTGTGTAAGGTAGAGTCAACTACCGTTCCAAGCATATGATAGGGTTGCATCATCGATTGGCTTTGGCTAGACGACGGCGGCGCGGGCATTTAGGGTTGCAAGCGAGGCAGTTCGCCCTGCACACATCCTCCGTCTTATAACAGTTTTGTTCCGGGTTTTCACTCAAGCAGCAGTAGCAGACCTTCCACAGTACACAAGTATCCCGCTTGCAAAATATTAGTGCAAAATCGCTCTGATCAGTCCCATTGGACGATGGTGATGATGTTAAACTTGCAGCCTCAAGCAGATAATGACGACCTGCCGCAATATTTTTCTATTCATAATCAGCATTTTGCATATATATATTTATTGATGAAAAGACATGATGCGTAATGATACTACTTACAAGTCACAGGCGATGCATATGCAAGCAGCAAAAGGAAAACGAATATGGCTGCCGGGTACACTAGGACGCCACAGCACCTACCCCTCATATTTATATTGTAGGCTAACCTAAATGCTATAGTTTGCATAGCCTATGTATAGGCGGTTTATAGCTATATATATATATATATATATATATATATATATATATAAAAGAGAGAGAGAGAGAGAGCGCGCTGGTGTCATGAATCAGGACTGGATTGAGATATGGAAAATAATATATACAAGTAGGATCTTGCTATATATATGGTACTTACTCGATAGATGTGATTAAAAAAGATGACCTATTACCGTCTAGGAG
Organism: Miscanthus floridulus; assembly: GCF_019320115.1. Classification (NCBI taxonomy): domain Eukaryota; kingdom Viridiplantae; phylum Streptophyta; class Magnoliopsida; order Poales; family Poaceae; genus Miscanthus; species Miscanthus floridulus. The sequence goes on from NC_089593.1 coordinate 88,699,518, forward strand.
TTAATAGACCACTCTATAATCTTTATTTAGAAACATTTTATGGAAAAAGAAGTAACTCTCTCTGCAATTGATATTTTCTTTAACAAACGTTTCTTAATTTTCTAATTGATATTTTCTTTGTAATCAACGGCTAAGATTTAATTCATATCCTACTTGTTCATCCATGCGACATAATCTATATCTATATCTATATCTCATCTCATATAAAAAGCTAATTCCCCCACTGCAACAACATGCAAGACATTTACATCATCTCTTACTAACTATCCACATCATCTCCCATTAATAGCTCGCCGACGGAGGTGTGCTTCCTCTTCGCTAGGAAGTTCGCGCCCAACACGCTGCGGCCGCTGCTCAGGTTCACGCCCAAGTTGCTCGGATTCGGCTGACTATGACTGCTTTCCTTTGCTCTAAATCTAAATCTGAACCGTACTCTGCTTTGACAACTTTGTTACAATCTACTAGTATGGCTAAACACATCATGTTACAGTTGACTGGTATAAAAATGTACTCTAGATTCATGATCGTCATCCATCATCGATGTATAGATATACTAGCTCCATCACTTACACAATTACACCACCGGAACATCATTTTTTGGCTAAAAGGGATTAATGGAAGAATGTTCAGAAAACGGGCAAATTGAGTGTTTCCACATATATCAAGACCTGATTTTCAAACCATCAGATCAGGATCTGACCTTTATTTTTTTGAACGAACGGACACAGGAGTGGACCATATTTTGCTTCAGAAGAAGAAAGGGCATAGGTATCGTAATTGTATTGCCAATGGCATTCCATTCAGCAAAGGAGGTACTAGAACATCAGAGCTGCCATGACGAGCACATGCATAGTGATGGTACACAGAGACAGGACACGCACCGACTGCAATGTCTTCAGAAAAAAAAATCCCACATCTTTGTGATCTCGGGGAGAAGGGCGGACCTAGTGCAAGCGGTAGAGTCTTACCGCCTGTGACCGGAAGGTCCCGAGTTCGAGTCGCGGTCTCCTAGCATTGCACAGACGAGGGTAAGGTGAAAGTGCAATCAAGCCCTAATTATGGGTTTTGATGATAATGACCGCGCAATTATAAAACTAATGAGATTTATCAAGATGACAAGCAGGGAATTTATATTCGAGGATGCTAAACGAAACAGAGGAGCCCCCAATTACAAATATTGATGTCTTCAAACTCAAAGAAGGTTTAAATTCTTTTATATTTTAAATTTGAGTATAGGAAAAACCGTACTATAAAGGGGAGACACAATGCTTAAGTTAACATGTGCTACCAAGTGCTCAAATATACACATGCATCCTCAAATTCACAGCCAGACAGCCTAAACTTCACTCATACCTTTGTTGTCTTGACTGGTGCGGCACTGCCGCACTTGAGGCACTGCCGCACTTAAGCCGCGGCACTGCCGCGACTTAAGTGACCATTGGGGATGAGGGCGTATTTATACCCATCCTCTTTCTCTCCAACGGCTATCTTCTTCCTCCTGCTTATTCTAGCACGCCCAAAACAGAAAATGAGCCCTCTCTCTCTTCCTCCATTTGTGACCTTGAGCCCTCAAGCAAATTCATTGATTTCCCCATCAATCCTTGAGAGAAAAAGGTCCAAAACTTGATTAGAGAGCAGCTCTATTGATTCCCCAACTTAAAAGGGCACTTGGTTCACGTTTAGGCCGCTGTTGTGTTTGTTACTCTTGGAGCTTGGCTCCTAGCCGGTTAGAGCGTCGTCCGTAGAGCTTGCCAACTTGTGTGGCAGCCCCAGAAGGTTTGTAACCATCTCTTGAAGCTAGTATACTCACCCCTCATCTCAAGAGTTAAGTCTCTTGACTTGAGAACGAGGAAGGTTGAAAAGCCCTAAGCCTTAGTGGCTAACCTTAACAATATGGAGGTAGGCAAGCCTTGGTGGCGAGCCGAACCACGAGATAAATCATTATGTCATTTGTGCTTAATTTACATTACTTGTATTTCATATTGTTGGTTGAGGTGATTTCTAGGATTTCTAGTCGATCTACTTGTGTGTGGTATTCCTACAACTTCTAGCTCTTGATCTGTGACTATCATACCTACAGTAGGCTGAGAAATTTCTCCGATCTAAGTTTCCGTTCACTGATTTTGAACTGTGACTTGAAGTTGTCTACAAGTGCGGTAGTGCCGCCCTCCAGCGTGGCAGTGCCACAGGATAAATTTGATAAAAGTTTGAGTGTTTGTGTTGACAGACCTATTCACCCCCCTCTAGGCCAACTAGAGATCCTACAAGTGGTATCAGAGCGGGTTATCTCATATAGGCTTCACCGCGTGAGGTATGGAGCCCGGAGGAGGAACTAGTGGCGTGAAGCGGGTGGATGTCGACATGGACAGCAGTGAGCTGAGCGCGTCGACAGCAAGCAACACCACGCTACCGCATCTTGAGGCTACCAATGCCGAAAGAGCTCTCAATGAGAATGAGAGAAGAAGGAAGGAGGCAAGAAAGCTAAAAAGAGAAGCAAGAGAGAAGAAGGAGGAACAACGGTTAGAGGACAAGAAGCAAAGAAAAGAAGAAAGAATGCTCAAGCGAGAAGCAAGAAGAAAGAAGAAGAGAAGGCAATAAGTACATCATCAAGCATATCAAGTAGTTCCGAAGATGGAGATGATGATGAGTCATACCAAGTGTCGAAGGGGAACAAGAAGGAGAAGAAAGGAAAGGGCAAGGCCAACAACAACAAATATGCTGACATATCCTTTAACTATTCTTCTATTCCTATGACTAACCATGATCGGAGGTCTTTCATCAATGTGCTCGCGGGCAAGTTACCTTATTTCAATGGACTAACTTTGCCAAGTGGAAGTATTTGATGAGATCCTATCTTATAGGTCTTCACTCCGACATTTGGGAGATTGTTTGCAATGAATTTGAATCTCTGGTTGATCCCAAGAACCCAACACTAGAAGAGATGAGAATCATTCACCTCAATAGTTAAGCCACAAGTGTGTTGCTTAGTGCCTTGGATGGTGATGAGTACAATAGAGTGATTGGAGTTGATGTTGCTAAGCAAATATGGGACACTTTGCACCTATCACATAAAGGGGTTGACAAAGTGAGAAAGGCAAGGATTGATTTGTTGATGCCAAAGCTCAACCGGTTTATAATCTTGAATGGAGAGGGGCCACAAGAGATGTTTGATAGGTTGATGACAATGGTGGGCAATATTAGATGCTTTGGTTGTGATGAGCTAGATGATCATAAAGTTGTCAAGATTATGTTGGAAGCTTATTCACCTAGAAATGAGACCGTAGTCACTCTAATTAGAGACAAGAAGAAGTTTGAGTACTTCACACCAAATGATGTACTTGGGAGGATCTCGACCTTTGACATGCAAAGAGAACAAGCAAATGAGAGGAAGAAACATAGAGAATTGCAAGCAAAGCTAGAGGGCATCAAGATCAAAGATGTAGCTCTCAAGGTCAACAAATCAAGCAAGCAAGGCTCTATAAGCAAGTCTAAGATCAACCAACAAGCTTCAACTAGTAAGCCCAAAGCAAGCAAGCAAGTTCAAGAAAGAGTAGAGACCACATCATCTTTAAGTGAAAGTGAAAATGATGATGATCAATATGAGAAGATTGATGATGTTGCTCTCTTTATGAAGATATTTCACAAGGGGCTAAAGAAGTAAGGCTACAAGGTAGTGAAGAGAAACTTTCTAAACAAGAAAAAGAGGACATGCTACAATTGTGGTAGCACCGATCACTTCATTGCCAAGTGTCCATATGAGATCAAGGACAACAAATACAAGAAAGAGGACAAGGCCGACCGGAGGAAGAGCAAGAAGAACATGGGAGAGGCTCACATTGGGCATGAATGGGACTCAACTAAAGAAAGCACAAGTGAAGAGGATGAGAAGATTCCAACCATTGCCATTCACAAGTCATCCCCTACACCAAGGATCTTCAACAACATGTCCGATGATGACCACTACTCCCCTCACATTTGTCTCATGGAAAAGCGTGAGAAGGTAAAATCCAAATCAAAGGCCAAATCTCCTCCATCTCCTAGTGATATCTCTAGTAGTGATATTAGTGATAGCTCTAGCGATGATAAATCTAGTGATGAAGAAATAAACATGATAACTAAAAATTTGGATGAAAAGACTAAATTATTCATCACTAAGCTAATGGAGGATCTAGAGAGTGTCCAAGCCGAGCTAGAATCTAGAGAAGAGACTCTTATCCAATAAGAGGATCTCTACATTGCTAGCAAAGAAGCTCTTGCATTAGAGAGAAGTGAGGTGGAATCCTTACGCAAGGCCTTGGCCAAAGAGCAAGAGGACCATGCTATCACAAAGAAAGCAAATAAAGCTCTCAAGAAAAAGTATTGTGACTTGGGTGACAAGCACAAAGAACTTGAGATGCAATATGGCATTCTTTGGGATAGCAACTCACATCTCTCTAAGACAAAGGAAACCTCTACTTCCTCCACTAGTTAAGGTTGTGGAAAATGTTTTAATCTTGATTTGAATGCCTATTCCACTAACCTTGCAAACATGGAGTCTATGAGAAAGGAGATTGCTAGGCTCAATGAAATCATTGGGAAAGGGTGGATGAGTGTGACCCAATTCAATGACAATAAGAATGATGAATCAAAAGGGCCACTATTTAAGCAAGGAAGGCATCCCTCAATCAAGCATGGGCTCGGCCACACAAAAGAAGCCAAGACAATTGGAAGAAGGATAGTGAATGGCTATGAGTGTGTGCAGTTTGAGAGGAAGGGCAAAATTGGTATAGATCAGCCTGCATAGACCACGATAGTGCAGCATTCTAGAGCGGCAGTGCCGCACAGTGGCAGTGCCGCAGTGAAGGGCGGCGGTGCCGTGCCTCGTAAAAATGGGAAAGCTACCAAATCTGCTCCCAATCAAACTAAGAACAAGAAGAAGGTGTACCCACAAAAACATGTTTTCTAGAAACCTAAGGAATCATTGTGGGCCACCAAGAACAAGTATGCCTATCAACCAAAGACTTATGCACCTCGACAAAGCTTGACATCATGCTTTGTTTTGAAGAACAACAGCAGTGGGAAAGTGGTTGCAAAATATGTTGGAAAGGAAACCAACATATATAGGAATACTTCTATTTGGGTTGCTAAGATCCTTGTGACTAACATGCAAGGCCACAAGTCAAATTGGGGACCTAAATCTAGCAACTAAACTTGTTTTGTAGGCATACTCCTCCGGTGGATCAAGTTGGGTGCTTGATAGTGGATGTACAAATCATATAACCGGAGAAAGAAGTGTGTTCTCATCATATTCACCGATGACACACTCAAATGAAAATATTGTCTTTGGAGACAATTCAAAGGGGGATGTGATTAGTCTCGGTAAAGTTGCTATAACTCTTGAGCATTCAATTACAAATGTATTACATGTTGATTCATTGAGTTACAATTTGTTGTTCATTTCTCAATTGTGTGAGATGGGCTACAATTGTCTCTTTATGGATAAGGGCGTGGAAGTCTTTAGAAGGGAGGATTCCTCTATTGTCTTTATGGGTCAATTAAAGAACAAGCTTTACTTAGTTGATTTCAACAAAAGTAAAGCTAAGCTTGAGACTTGTTTAGTGATAAAATCTAGCATGGTTTGGCTTTGGCATCGCCGACTAGCCCATGTTGGGATGAGGAACTTGGCCAAACTTTTAAAAGCTGAACACATCCTTGGACTAACAAATGTTCACTTTGAGAAAGATAGGATTTGTAGCGCTTGTCAAGCCAGAAAACAAGTTGGTGTACCTCACCCATGAAAGAGCATCATGACCATCAAGCAACCATTGGAGCTAATACATATGGATTGTCGCAGAACTGACCAATTTATAAGAATACAAGTACAATGGCAGCCCACAAGCGGTCGCACTGTCATACTTGAACCCATATAAACCCGGTAGTCCGTCGAGTACCACGATGGGTCTCGATAAACGATTTACAACAACCAAGATCGTATAGGATTCAACATACATGCCACATATTACATAAAGTTCACAGATACATTTCATCATCAGAGTACGAATAAAAGTTATTACAAACGAGTTTGATAAATAAAGCGGAAGCAAATAAGTTCGAAGATAAAGTTTCCAACATAGTTTGATACAGTGCCAAGCCAGATCACGGTCCACAAAAGCAAAGATAGGAGTTACTAAAGAAGCCTGCCCAAGGCTTACTCCTCATCCACAGCGGGATAGAAGCAACTCTTGCAATACCCATGATACACAGTGCCATCTGCAACAATGGGAAAATAAACCCTGAGTATGAGAAGGTACTCAGCTAGACTTACCCGTCATGAACCAGAAATAAAATGACTCCAAGGATTATGCAAGGCTGTATAAGTGGACGTAACTTGACAACATTTTGCGTAAAAAGGCAATTGACCCATTGTACAATTATGATTCCTTTATCAAGTTAATTATAACTATCCATTTCTAGATTAGCAACTATCCTGTGCCAAACACGTGGTATATCATTTAGAAGCATACAATAGTAACCATAGCAGGTATTGTAATTCCATTTTCATCTGAACCATCATGTTTCATAACACAGTTACTACGATGTTGGAGCTAGTCAAGTTTCTCAATATCCGGGAGAGATGGCGATTCGAATCGATTTCAACCAGCTGGGAATTTATTCCTAACACAAACCTAGGTCTACCAGCCACGATAGCCTTAGGTCACCTTTGGTACAACTTCGGTACATATTTCGCGGGTCCGTACTGCGCCGCACAATCTGAAACACCAGATGCCAGGATGCTCAGGCCAAGTCTGCCCTTGGGCTCAGTCTGATTGTTCCCCGGAAGGAGCGCACAACAGAACGATTCCCGGCCTGAGTTGAATTAGTCGGCTTCGCGGTCGGAACGATTTATCCGGCCAGCTAAGTGAGAGGCATGCGTTCAATCTTGTCAGAAGTTCTAACAACGGTACGGTCCTTGATCGACACAGACGGGGATAGATCCACACCCAAGACCTCCATGTCTTGTTGCTTCTCTATCGACCTTCCGTCCGGTCTTGATTTACTTTTACCTCATGGTTCTGTTCCACGATGGCAGATATAGCCAACCGTGCTCCGGTATCCACCTATATCTCGTAGGTGACAGGATATCACCCGACTTCTACCGGTCTAAGCATGGCTAAGCATTTATTCGATCCTGGACCTATACCGGTTAAAGGTGTAATATCTGGACAAGGAATGTACATGCATCAAGTGGTTTCATTCAACTCTTATAACCTAATGCATCAACCATAAATACGTAAGTAAACATTTATAAATTACTAGGAGACTTATAATGCTCCGGGGCTTGCCTCGCAGAAAGGAAGTAGGGCGGTGGTCAGGGCACTCCGGATGCTCTTCAGGGTTCTGCTCCACGCCTTCGGGAGCCGCGCCTTGCGGATCCTCCTGCTGGTTCCCTTCCTCTGCTTCTTCGAATTCCAGCAACGTGATCTCTTCCTCCGATCCTAGATGCATGAGTATGGCATAAGTATTACGAATGCATAAATGTTAACAAGTGCATCATGTTTATTGAGTAGGTGCATATCTCTTCTCGATTATTACTTAACTACTTCTACGATGCATCGACTATGCCACAAACAGTAGCTACTTGTTTTACTCCTAACTGGAGTTCTACTGATCCAAAAACAGTGATCCTGGACTTTCTGGAAAGCTTATCAAATTATCTACAACTTTGTTATTAACCATTTTTATAGTACACATCATTTTCAACATGCAACTCATCAAACTCTAGAATCAGTCCGGAAACTATTTAATATGCAATATAAAGTAATAATACTTCTACTTCATGTAATCATTCAAAATTTGACAACATAGAATCTACCAACAGTTTAAGCATACCAAATACATTTAAGATAATAAAATGGTGAAGCCCAAACTATTTATTTAATTGCCTTTATTATTTTATTTAGATATCTAGGTTAAATAATAAACATATATCAGATATACTTCATAAATTCTCAAAAATTTACAGTGCCTTACTAATGCTATCAAAGGACTACTATAAAAATTTCATGTCATTTTACTAAGTAGAACATTCTATACAAAAATGACAAGGAAGCAAGGCTTGAAATAGCATAAATGGAAAATCCTATTGAAAAGTGTCAAGCAATAGATTTCCTATTTTTCTTAACATCCATATGGTACTGGGATTACCTCCAACAAATTTCATGAATTTTGGACTCCTAAATAATTTATAAAAATTCATGCAAGGATTGACTATTCATAAAAGAAAAATCTATAACTATAAATCTACCCATGCACTGGTCCTCAAATTTTTACCAGAGTTCATATATGACAAGAATAGCTTACCACAAAAAATTCATAATTTTTGGAGCACAGGAACTCTAGATATAAAATAAACAAATTTGAATGCATTCAAAAGCACATTTCAAATCCCTATTTAAATCTCCAAAACTTTCTACTGTAAATGTTAAAAACATATTTTTCCTAAATACTACACTTCCTAAGGAACACTACAAAATTTATTTCACAAATTTAGGAGCTACCAAACTGAAGATACAAAAATCACAAATCACACTTGAATCTGGAATTTTTGAACTAGCCCTCAACACTGCTGTCGCTGACCGGTGGGACCTACGCGTCAGTTGGACCCACACGTCATTGAGACAGAAACAGAGCAGCGGCGCTGCTTGGCACTGCGCGGCTACGGCTCGTCGACGGCGAGCTTCGCCGGCGGTGAGGTCTTCACGACGTGTTCTACATGACCTAGCGAATCTACTGAGCCACTTGGCCGGCCCTATTGTCGACTCTAGAGATGACGGCGGCGGCCATGGCGGAGCGGCGGGGCTAGACTACGGCGGTACGCCGGTGGAGGCCACGGCGAAGCGAAAAAAGGTGTGGATGAGTATCCCTGGGCTTAGGCGAACCTAACGCGCACGGTTACACAGTCTATGGTGGGGGAACGTGCCCCAACCACGGTGACGGACTTGGCGGTGGAGCTCCGGCGAGCTTGCGCACGACGCTGGTGCTTACCGAATGCTGTTAGCGGGCAAGGGAGGAGGCAGGGGGTTGCTAGGGTGGCGATGGAGTGCTGCGGTGGTGATGGAGTGGCTAAGTGCGAGTTGGCGCACGGCTATGGCGACGGCAGAGCTGCGGGAGCTCGGCGGCTGCTGCTGGTGCTGCGAGACGACGAAGGAGGAGCGGGGAAAACGAACTGAGGGTGCTGGGTGTTGCGGGCGGGTGCTGGCGTGTTGAAGGCGTGCTTCGGCCTGCCTTGGCCGCGCTGGGCAGAGCGCCGGCGATGCGTGGCCACGCTCCGCGCCACGCGGCGACCACGGCCTGAACCGGTCGGCCACTGATGGCTTTGATTCAGTTCGTTCAGTGAACCGAAACCGAGCCTGACGACGGGTTTCGCAAACGATTTTACTGAAAATCCATGGCTCCGTTGTGCAAACATCCTAAACCGAATTTGTAGACCTATGTACAAGCTACAATACTTGTTCAAAGCACTTGTTCTAATTCGCAATAGAAACAGAGAAAAATCATGCACAAGGTTGGCTTGTCAGGCTGTCAGTGTTCATGACTTAGCAAAATTTGCTAAGTGTTGAAATTGTTGATTTCTCTGATTTTTGTGGGACCTATTCATGCATGCTAGGAGCTAAATCAGTCCATGACCTAAAAATAAAAGTTGTTCCTTATGTCAAACACTACAACTTTGCTTTAGTGAACTCCTCCATGCAAGGTCTCTAGCACCTAGTTCAACTTTAGTCAAACATGTCACTTTGAAATTATGATACATACTCAAACCATGACTAAATGACCAAATTAGCCCTAGCCCTAAATACCAAAGTTGTTCATAATGATATCCTAAGCATGTTTAAGCAATTTGCAAGGTCATTCAATCATTTTATGTAGTAGTCACTCATAGAGCTAGTTAGGGCAATCATAGGAAACATGCCATAAAGGCTTGATTAAGAAAGGTGACTTTCATGAACAATGTTCTAATTGCTAACCCAAGTGTGGTTACATGTTTTTGTGACTCACATCTACCAAGTACATGTTTTCATTCATGATCATTTGCAGATACACATGGAGACATGAAATAACGAGAAAGGTTGCATATGATAATGAAACATGCGATAACAAGCAAATGTTGCAGATGTTTCGATCAAATGTTTTAATTGTAAATGCTTGTTTATGAATGCGTGATGATCATGCTCATGTTATGCAAGTCAAGTTATGCAAGGCTAACACCCGAGGTGTTACATGGATCTCTTTGGACCGATCGCCTACCTAAGTATCGGGGTAACAAATATGGTCTTGTTATTATTGATGACTATTCCCATTTCACTTGGGTATTTTTCTTGCATGACAAGTACCAAGTTCAAGAGAAGGTGAAGATATTTGTTAGAAGAGCTCAAAAGGAGTTCGGTCTTCCCATCAAGAAAGTAAGAAGTGACAATGGGACCAAATTCAAGAATACTCTAGTTGAGGAGTTTCTTGATGAAGAGGGCATCAAGCATGAGTTTTCAACTCCATACACCCATCAACAAAATAGTGTAGTAGAGAGGAAGAACCGTACACTCATGGACATGGCAAGGATAATGCTAGATGAGTACAAGACGCCGGACATCTTTTGGTGTGATGCCGTCAACACCGCTTGCCATGCCATCAACCGCCTCTACCTACACAAGAAGTTGAAGAAAACTCCATATGAGCTTCTAACCGGTAACAAGCCTAAGGTGTCTTACTTTAGAGTGTTTGGGTGCAAGTGTTTCATACTTAACAAGAAACCTAAAACCTCTAAGTTTGTACCTAAAGTTGATAAAGGTTTTCTTCTTGGTTATGGATCAAATGAACATCCCTACAGTGTCTGCAACAAAACCTCCAGGAGAGTTGAGACTGCGGTAGACGTGACATTTGATGAATCTAATGGCTCTCAAGTGGAGCAAGTTGATTAAAGTGTTATAAGAAAGGAGGATCCACCATGTGAAGCAATCAAGCAATTGGCTATTAGTGATATTAGACCATAAGAAGATGAAGTCACTGAAATGGAGGTTCCTCAAGTTGCTGCTGCACCTATTTTCGATGATGTACCTGATGCTAAACAATAGTAGACACCTGCTGCAACACCTGCACGTGGCAGTGCCGCGCTTGAGAGCGGCAGTGCCGCACCTACACAGTTAGTAGCAGCTGATTCGACTCTAGCTCGTGGACAAAACCTACAACCCATATTTGAGCAAGATGATGATGAAGATCCAAAAGATGAACAAGAGGCCATTGAGCATCCAAGGCTAAGGCAAACAATACAACAGGATCATCCCGTTGATAACATCCTTGGGAGTCTTCGAAAGGGGGTAACAACTTATTCACATTTAGCAAACTTTTGTCAATATTACTCATTTGTTTCCTCTTTGGAGCCTCTTAAGGTAGAACAAGCACTTGGAGACCCGGATTGGGTGATGGCCATGCAAGAAGAGCTCAATAACTTCGAAATAAACCAAGTGTGGACTTTGGTAGAACGACCCAATACCAATGTCATTGGCACCAAGTAGGTTTTCTGCAACAAACAAGATGTTGACACCAAAATTTGGCAAGTTTACCCTGGCATAAAGGAGTCAGCTGATGGTGTCAAAGGCAGGAAAATCTCCTAATCAAAAGATATTTACGAACCGAGGCCAAAAAATATTCTTTAATACATTTGGAGATGTATTTGGGAAAGCTTGATGTCCAGGAGCTCTTCACCAGTCAAGAAACATTGTTTAATATATCTGGGAGAAGCAGATGTCCAGAAGCTCATCACGTGAAGGCAAAGGAAAGACAGGAAAGCCAAAAGATTGTTTAAGCTGAATCATCTCTGTTGCCGAGTAAGGAAAGATCTGATAATCTAGAGCTGAAGCAAGGCAAATTCTCTCTCAGCGGTTGGATGTTGGCACTTGGTATGGAAATCAAAGTTCAAGTTCAGCATGCCTCATGTAGGTGCCATATTATGGAGTCATCAATTTAATATGGTACGGAATCAAATAATCAATGCAAGTTTAGGCCTAGTGCGTGGACTTGTCGGCTTATATACTTGGACACGTAGCCAGCTAACCACCTGGTGTACGTCATACATGGTTGGCTTTTGGATAGGACATGTTAAGCCGAGTTAGATTGGATTTGATTCGGCTATCTACGGAAGGAAGCTGATAAATATTATTGGAAGATGGTGGACTCTAGGATATATATCAAGGAAGAATACGTCAGCTAAGAAGCTTTATGAGCAAGGATTCTAAAAAGGGGAAATTAGAGTCCATGTACATTAGTATTTCTTTTTGATTGTCAGGCAAGTTACGTACATGGCTTGTTAGGAGTTATTAGCCTAGGGTATAAATATAAACCCCCGGCTATTGTATCAAGGATATACACACATCAATCAAAATTAGTCTTTACTTTTTTTGCTTTACGCTAACACTTAGGAGTAGGAGTAATATAGCTTTTCGGTGAGTTCTTTAGCAAACAGGGCTGCATCGACTGATCGACCTCTAGCTTGTTTGTGAGTACCGTCACGACTTGTATTGTGCTTGTAAAGCTGCATTAGTTGATTGATCTTTTATGAGCCATAATATAAGTTAGTTATCGATCTGTATCATAGTTTGTAAGGCTGCATTAGCTGATTGATCTCTTATGAATCATAATATAGATCAAAGTTATCGATCTTGTGTTAAATAACTTATTGTTTAATACAATATGACCAGTTATCGAATCTGCCAAGATTAGTAAGATTTTCCTTGCTATTTTTGGTTGATTCACCAGTTATTGATCTTGTTATAATTAATATTTTATTAATTATAACAAATCACCTGATTGAGATTGAGATAGATCGGCATCATATCATCTTAATTAGTCGTCCTTTGATCTGGACATGCTTTAAATCTCATAATTGATGACTTAATTCCGCTAGATCGACTGTTTTATCTCTATTACAATCAAACATAGTATGCATCTAAAGACATGTTTCAATCTAGAATAAACTCACTAGTTAATGAGATCTAATCTAATGACACTATCATAGCTGCATCGATCCGGTCGAACCTCACTAGTAAGACTTTAGATTATAAATTATCGACTATTGGTTTTGTTCATGGTCGAGATATGTACTATGTTTGTTTGTTATGCCTGCATCGGCTATTTTAGCCGATTGCCTATGCTCTCACACATATGGCATGTTTCCATAAATCTGTTGACATATAGATGGTTTTATAGATTCTTTGGCTTTAGTTTATGTAGGGGGTATGACCCCGGATACCCATGGTAGACTACATGGGCTGTGCTACCAGGGGCGGTCCAGCCCACAAGACGAAGGCTTACGATGCACGGTACTGCTCGGCGTGTACCGCAAGACATCAAGGGCGATATCCTAAAGATGCTACGAGATCTATTAGGATATGTTCGATCACATAATTCCTGTAATATGTTATTACTTACCGGTTATCTTCTAGATCTAACCGACTTGTAACCCTACCCCCAGCTATATAAGGCGGATAGGGTACCTCCTCAAAACACATGCAATATCATACGATAGCCAATACAAACCAATAGACCATAGGAGTAGGGTATTACATCACGTTGATGGTCCGAACCTGTCCAACTCTTGTGTCTCTATTGCCTTCTTGTTCTAGATTACGTGCATCTCTGCCGATCAATCTACCTTTGTGGGATACCCCTCGGAGGACTGCCGATGATATTCTGTCGACAGTTTGTTATCATTATCATAACTACATCGATCCGATCGAACCTCACTGTTGATGATAATAGATTAGATTCAGATTGTTTATGGATTTATTTATGGTAAACAGTTGATTGTTCACATGTTATACTCTTTTCATCAAACTTATCGGCTCAATGTTTTATATCGATCATGTTCTATTTAGCCGATGATGTTTTTTGATGTTCTATGAGCATCGGTTATTTTGATTCGTATCATTATTGTTTAATATTAGCCAATAATCCTTGATTCAAAGATCTTCATTCCATGAATACGTTGGATATCGACTATTTAGTCGATAGCCTCATTCAATCGGCTATTTGGCCCCATATTGGAACTGTCTGGTGCATCACCGACATGTTCCACCTTAAACAGATCTTTAGGTTCACTCCGTCAAGATCATTCGGCTTGATGTGTGTTGATCATATTGCCACATTTTTGTGTCAACACAAGATGAGAATGGAGTGCTGATAAGGAACAAGGCAAAGGTTGGTTTCTCAAGGTTTCACTCAAGTAGAGGGCTTGGATTTTGAAGAAACATATGCACTGGTGGCAAGGCTTGAAGTAATCCAAATGCTTCTAGCCTATGCCGCTCATCATGACTTCAAGCTATATCAAATAGATGTGAAGAGTGCATTTCTCAATGGCCATATTCAAAAACTTGTCTATGTTGAGCAACCACTGGGCTTTGAAGATCACAAGTTTCCCAACCATGTCTACAAACTTCAAAAGGCACTCTATGGGCTTAAGCAAGCACCAAGAGCATGGTATGAATGCCTTAAGGAATTCTTACTTAAATAAGACTTTGAAATAGGCAAAGCTGATCCTACCCTTTTCAATCAAAAAGTTGATAAAGATATATTTGTGTGCCAAATATATGTCGATGACATAATATTTGGTAGTACTAATTATTCTTTTTGTGAGGAATTTAGTACAATCATGACCAAGAGATTTGAGATGTCCATGATGGGTGAATTAAAGTTCTTCCTCGGATTTCAAATCAAGCAAGTGAAGGATGGAACTTTCATTAGCCAAATAAAGTACACCCATGATATGCTCAAGAAATTTGACATGGTGAATGCCAAGTCTATAAAAACTCTCATGGCAACCAATGGACATCTAGATCTCAATGATGAAGGGAAAGCCATGGATACTAAGGTATATCGCTCCATGATCGGCTCTCTAGTTTATTTGTGGGCATCTAGGCTCGATATTATGCTTAGTGTGTGCATGTGTGCTAGATTTCAAGCTAACCCGAAAGAGTGCCACATAGTGGCCGTTAAGAGAATCTTGAGATATTTAGTACACACTCCTAACCTTGGTTTGTGGTATTCTAAGGGCTCTAGGTTTGATCTACTTGGGTATTCAGATTCCGATTATGCTGGTTGCAAAGTAGATTGAAAAGGCACTTCAGGGACATGTCAATTTCTTGAACGGTCTCTAGTGTCTTGGAGTTCTAAAAAGCAAAATTATGTAGCCCTTTCCACCACCGAGGCCGAGTAAGTTGTAGCCGGTGCATGTTGTGCTCAACTACTTTGGATGAGGCAAACCCTTCAAGATTTCGGATGTCACTTCACTAAAATCCCACTCTTGTGTGATAACGAAAGTGCCATAAAGTTAGCCAACAATCCCATAAGTCACTCAAGAACTAAGCACATAGACATCCTACATCATTTCTTGAGAGACCACGAAGTCAAAGGAGATATCGAAATTCGCCATGTGAACACCGAAAAGCAACTAGCCGATATCATCACTAAGCCTCTTGATGAGTCAAGGTTTTGTGCTTTGCGTAGTGAGCTAAATATACTTGATTCTCGTAATGTGGTTTGAACTAAAGCACACCTTGATTGATGAACTAGCGTGGATAGGAGAAATGAATTGCAAAATTTTAAATATTGTGCTTAAAAATGTTTATCGTAAGAAACAAGTGCATTATGATCATTGTTTGTATTGATTATTTGTTGCTGATCATAGTGTGCTTGAGATATGTGTCCACATCCTATATACATAGAGATATTTAGTTAGCAGCTAAATTTGTTGTACTGGGGAGTACAGTAGTGTCGCGTGTGGTGAGCGGCAGTGCCGCACTTTGAATTCCAACTAGAATTTGGCCAAAAACAACAGTTACTATGGGGGCTTGTCTTACCTCTCTACTTCACCTGGCCCCCAGGGTAACTTCCCTTCTCCCTTATTCATCGCAGCCGCCGCCGCCGCCTCTTCTTTCCCGCACGCACGCACGTAGCCGTCGCCGTTGCCGTCGCCGCTCTGTCCAGCGCCGTGCTACCGCCTCTAGCACTGTCGCGGCCTGCCGGTGCTCTTCCTCATCATCACCAGCAGCAGCCAAAGTTCATGGATGGAGCCATTCTCTTCCTTTCCTCAATCCACGTAAATTAGGGTGAAACCCTAACCTAGTTTCGATCTATGCCATGGAGCTCTATCTTTGTTGAATGATGGTTTCTAGTGACTACATAATTAGGGTAGAAACTAGTTTTATGAATGAATTGAATCAAAACAAAAATTCATTTGTTGAGCCTCATCTGTACCCGCAGCAGTGCCGCATGTTGGGTGTGGCAGTGCCACACTCAATAGAATGAATATGTAAATACAGATGTTGTTCCATCGATGACTCTTTGTTTTGGTTGGATTTGTGCACCAGATGTATTTCTATCTTAAACATGTAGCTACTTTACTACATTGTAGACAACTCCATGTATTTGTTTAGGTCTACTCATTTTGAGATTATCTAGTGGTCTAGGAGAATGGTTGATAAATAGTCTAAATAGTTGAGAAGAAATGAATCGTGGAAGAGGTGAAGCACTAGGTGTGGCAGTGTCGCTCCTAGAGTGCGGCAGTGTCGTACCCTCTGACCAAATTGGTTCAGGGTGCTTTTCTAACCCGAGAATTGAATCATCTCATCTATCCAGAGTGTTTTACAAGTGTTCTTCTATACCCCTTATGTATAGTTTCTCATTTGGACCTATATTTGTTTGCATAGATGGCCTCTGGAGGTGATGATGATCGGAGGGGGAAGAGGAAGTGACCAAGCCTCGGGATAAGAAGATGCCTCGTCGTGGTCATGGCAGGACCACAGGGGACAGCAGCAGTGCGGTAGGTAGAGGGGCTCCTAGTGACAGGAGGAGAAAGGATCAGTTGATTCAGGAGGAGAACTTAGAGAGGAATGGTCGCACCATTCCTTTAGGTGCTTGCCTAGATACTCTACCTCACCTTGAGGAGTTTGACAGAGGTTATATCAGAGAGTATTCTGAGGATGTGGTTATGAGGTGTCTTGTTGACACGCGTGCTCATCCCGTGCTCAATTATGCGGGAAAGCTGAAGATGGTGAAAGAAGCACATGAGAATAATCCCTATGAACAGCCAAAGGATTTGGGGATTAACTACAGATTTTGGAATGAGTTTCATTCCAACTTCTATGCATGTGTGAACTTCAACTCCAAGAAATCCAAGGTTGTGAAGATGCAATATGTTGATTGGGAGGAGATGAAGGGAAAGAATGAGCCTGAGTTCAATAAGGTGATCAAGGCTTGTGAGTTGTTTGGCCTCACTGATATTATGAGCTTCAGATATAATTGGAATGAGGAAGTGCTAGCCCAGTTCCATGCCACTTTCTTCTATAGCATCTACACTGATAAGATTTACTGGATGACTGAGGGATGGCTTTACAGAGTTGACTTTGTGACTTTCAGTCGGATCCTTAGTTTTGGAGAGGAGGAGCAGGGCTTCACTTACATTCATGATGAGGCTAGAGCTGAGATCCGTGACATAGCTTATATGTGGATTGATAGGAGAGGTGCAGATGGGAAGGTCAGTGGCCTGAAGAGCTATTATTACATTCTGAACAATTTGATTAGGCACACAATCACTCCTAAGGATGGAGCAGCCTCTGATCTTAATGGATATGTCAGGAATGTGCTTGCTAGATTTGCTCTAGGAGGTGATAGGTTTAATGTCCCTCGCTTCATGTGGCGTGAGCTGAGGAACGCCATGGAGGATGGGAGAAAGGGGATACCCTATGCCCCCTATCTCATGTTTATGATTGAGAGGGTCACTGGCTACAGATTTGAGAAAGATGGTCTTCACACCGTCTACAAGATTGAGAAGACCCAGGGAGCAGGTGCTAGCAGGGCAGTGAGATGCTCTCCATCAGTTGTGGACGTGCCTGAGTCATCCCGCTCTAGGCATCGCAAGGAAAAGAAGATGGAGAAGTTTGGGAAGTGGATCAAGGCTATTTTCACCACATGCACCTATGCAGCGAGGACCGCATATCAAGACCGGTTAGAGAACCATGAAGCCAACTGGGAGGCTAGAGAGCGTGTAGGGCTGCCACCTCTTTCTCCAGTTTAGTCACTGCCGAGATTTGATGACCTCCCTAGTCTTTCTGAGATAGATTTAGAGGATGAGGAGGAGGAGGAATAGGAGCGGCCAAAGCTTGATCCTCACACGAGTTTGAGGTCCACCTTGTAGTCCATGAGGAGGAGCACAAGGCATGAGCGCCACACTTTGACCACTCATCGTCAAGGGAGGGTGGTGGTGTCTTCTTCTTCCTCCTCCTCCTCTGACGACGATGATGATGGTGGAGAGAAGGACGTTGCAGGTGCTAGTGGAGCTGCTGGTGGGGATGATGTTGATTGGGACACCATCCAAGAGGATAAGGAGTGAGTGTTGGTCTTTCTTCTTTTCTTTTCTTTTTGGTGCTTTATGCCAAAGGGGGAGAAAATTAAAAGGGTCAACAACTTTTTCGACGCCATGGAGAGGAGGTTGCTGCAGCTAGAGTCATGTTCGTATCCGTTTAGAGTAGTCTTCGTTAGGTGAGAGTTTGAGAGTCCATTAGAAACTCTATTTATGTACTAATGCTACTTAAGTAATTTATATATGTGTAGGATATGGACATATATTAATCTATGCTGTCGCTTGTGATATAATTATGCTAGAATGCATATCTTTATATGTATCACATGTTGTGTGGTGTCTGTTTTGATATGTGCTATTACAGCAAGTGCGGCAGTGCCGCACCCAGCTGTAATAGCAAAACATGTTGTGCATAAACTATCATTTGCATCATATTTTACATACCTGACACAGTATGCAGCACCCCACAGGAGTATGGATGTAGGGGGAGCCCCATCACTTTCACTAAAATCTGAATCTTGGCTTCTTATGCCAATTTGAGAATTCAATTCTCTATTCACATATTTAGGGGGAGGCTCTACACCCATGGCTCAAAAAATCTCAGTATTTATTTTATATCTTTTGTAAGCTCTAATTGGGTTGTCATCAATCACAAAAAAAGGAGAGATTAAAAGTGCAATCAAGCCCTAATTGTGGGTTTTGGTGATAATGACCATGCAATTAGAGAACTAATAAGATTTATAGATATGACAAGCAGGGAATTTATATTCGAGGATGCTACAAGAAATGGAGGAGTCTCCAATTACAAATGTTGATGGCTTCAAACTCAAAGGAAGTTCAAATTCTTTTATATTTTAAATTTGAGTATAGGAAAAGCCATACTATAAAGGGGGACACAATGCTTAAGCTAACATGTGCTACCAAGTGCTCAAACATACACATGCATCCTCAGATTCACAGCCAAGACAGCCTAAACTTCACTCTTACCCTTACTGTCTTGACTAGTGCGGCACTGCCGCACTTGAAGAGAGGCTCTGCCGCGACTTAAATGACTATTGGGGCTGAGGGGGTATTTATAACCATCCTCTTCCTCCCCAATGGCTATCTTCTTCCTCTTGCTCATTCCAGCACGCCCAAAACAGAAAAGGAGCCTTCTCTCTCTTTCTCCATTAGTGACCTTGAGCCCTCAAGCAAATCTATTGATTTCTCCATCAATCCTTGAGAGAAAAGGGTCCAAAACTCTATTAGAGAGCAGCTCCATTGATTCCCCAACTCAAAAGGGCACTTGGTTCACGTTTTGGCAGGCGGTTGTGTTTGTTACTCTTGGAGCTTGGCTCCTAGCCGGCTAGAGCATCGCCCGTGGAGCTTGCCAACTTGTGTGGCAGCCCGGGAGGTTTGTAACCATCTCTTGAAGTTAGTATACTCACCCCTTATCTCAAGAGTTAAGTCTCTTGACTTGAGAATGAGAAAGGGTTGAAAAGCCCTAAACCTTAGTGGCTAACCTCAACAACGTAGAGGTAGGCAAGCCTTGGTGACAAGCCGAACCACGGGATAAAGCATTGTGTCACTTGTGCATAATTTACATTACTTGCATTTCATATTGTTGTTTGGGGTGATTTCTAGGGTTTTTAGTCGATCTACTTGTGTGTGGTATTCCTACAACTTCTAGCTCTTGATTTATGACTATCATACCTGCAGTAGGCTAAAAAATTTCTCCGATCTAAGTTTCCCTTCACTGGTTTTGAACTGACTCGAAGTTGTCTGCAGGTGCGGCAGTGCCGCCATTCTGGTCCAGCAGTGCCACAGTCCGGCAGTGCCGCCCTCCAGAGCGGCAATGCTGTAGGGTGAATTTGATAAAAGTTTATGTGTTTGTTTTGACAGGCCTATTCAACCCCCCCCTCTTGGCCAACCAAAGATCCTATATAAGGCTTGCCATTGACACCCTTCCCCAGACTCCGCACAGAGCGGGAGCTCTCTGCACTGGGTACACCATTTTTTTGTGGTCTTGGGGAATCCTGGAGGTACTCCATCAACAGATTTTCATTGCAAGATCGTAGCTGCCTAGCTAGATCATCATCGGCAATCTAGCAGCATCGTGTCACCGCTCAACATTAGGCTACCAATGCATTAATCTGCACCTGATCGCATTGAAATGAATCTGACAGCGCCATCTCTTTTCTGGAGTCTCAGCATCCAAGGCTGTGTTTAGTTGGGTGAAATTTGGGAATTTGGCTACTGTAGCACTTTTTGTTTTTATTTGGTAATTAGTATTTAATCATGGACTAATTAGGCTTAAAACGTTCGTCTCGCGATTTCCAACCAAACTGTGCAATTAGTTTTTTTTCGTCAACATTTCATGCTCCATGCACGTATCGCAAGATTCGATGTGATGGCTACTATAGCATTTTTTTAGAAAAGTTTTTGGAACTAAACAAGGCTCAATTCTCAGCAAGTGCCCATTTCAGCTTCAGCTGGTTAGGTGGCTTAGCTCCTAGCAAGGCTTCCCAGATGCGGCCTCCGGTTATTTGGTTTCCTATTTGGCTCTCTAGCCAGGCTTAGCTAAGACAAAAAGGCTCCTTCAGGGTGGCTCGCTGGAAACGCGAGACAGCTCCGTTTTCCTGGAGCCAGGCTTGTGCCAGGCTCGAGCACAAGTTCGCTCACCCCCTCGCTCGCGAGTCTGCTCCTCACCCCGCCGGCCTGCGTGCCTGCTCCTCCTCCTCCACCACCGTCTGCTGCCGCCATCGTGGGCTCGCCCCGCTCCCTGCCAGCGTCGGCGTGGGCTCGCGCTACAACCACGAGGAGCTAGATGTGGTGGAAGCGGAGAAGTGCTCCACGGGCGGCGTGTCCATCAGGAGCTCGACGCGGTGGAGGAGGAGGAGCTAGACGGCCGTGTGCGGAGGAGCGAGGTGGGCGCGCGGAGGACCACCTCGTATGGCCGGGTGCCCTTCAACCTCGGTGGGGACAAATCGCGCAACCGCGAGCTCGTCGTCCTCCTTCACCGCGAGCTCGTCATTCTCCTTCGCTGCGAATCGCGTGACCTCGTGGGGTTGCGATTCAGCGGCAGGCGCATCCGCTCGTCCTCCTCTGCGGCGATTCGACGACCCTGCTCCCCTCCTCCGCCACCCCACCCGCCGGATTTGGTGCTCCTCATTCAAGGCAAATCGGCGGCGGACGCATCTGTTGCTCCTCGCCTGTTGGCCTCCCGTTCTTTTCCAAGGTCCTGCCATGCTCGCCGCCCAAGGTGGGATGAAGGAGGAGGTTCGCCGGCCAAGGTGCTGCCATGCTCGCATGCCCACCGCCTGTTCGACTAAAAGCCTCAAAGGGTTAAACTTACCCGTTGAAGAAAGAGGTGATTTTATACGAACGAAACCAGGGAACCAAACCCATCGATTCCGTACAGGCAACCAAACATGTGTTGTTTGCATTATCTAGAGCTAGCCTGTCTTAGTTTGCTAGCTTGTCTAGGAAACGAACCAAACACACCCTACACAACATAAAGCTAGCATTTTTATCATCATTTACTATATACATCGGGCGAAAAACTATTAGCTCAGAATGATTACGTATTCACATAGCAACAGGATAAAAAATCATGCATTCTTTTCGTTGGTTGGGCGATCCAGTGGCGAATCTAGGATTTTAGATCAGGGTATGCCGCCTAAAAATTTTTATATATAATTTGGTAAATCCATATTAGTAATTCAGTAATAATTATAAAATCGACTACATGATTCGGTATAAGTGCACTAAATAATACAATAAGGCTTAAATTTATGGATTAGTTAAGTTAAAATCATCCACTAAATACAATATAAATAGTTCAAAAGTCATACCGATAATTGAAATATAGGAGTAAAAGAGTACAAGAGACTTACAACTCTATTTCTGACTATTTTATTTGACATTTTTGAAGGGACATAAATATCTTGATTATATCATCTTCACCAACTTCAAAGAAAATATTCCGCTCAGTGAAAGTGACTAGTCAATCATCTAAGAGACTATCTCCACCATATTTCGTAACTTTGTTGTCACTAAAACCATTGCAGAAAATACTTTCAACACTTGTCGTTGCCATGGGTAGAAGCAACACCAATTTGAGATGCTCATAAACCATTGATACACTTTGTGCCTCTTTATTTCGAAAAGTTTAACTGAGAGAGTTTCTCTTCAGAAGAGCATAAATATTAAAAAACACAATGCTAAATAATTAATCAATTTGTTGTTTGTGATGTTAGCAAATACTCCCCCTATTTTAAATTATAAGACGTTTTGGCTTTTCGAGATACATAAGTTTTGCTATGCACTTATATATACACTACGTCTAGATTATGCATAATAAAAGTAATGTATCTAAAACATCAAAATATCTTATAAATTGGAATGGAGGGAGTAGCTATGAAAGTAGATAATAATTTTCTATAATAAGACGAAGAGTAGAAGATTAAATTTTACCAGGGAGAAATAGTGAATCAGCGAGCCTCTGTGACTGCGTGGTCGTGCAAACTGCACATGAGGGACCGGAGGCAGCAGGGCATCGGCCACCAAACCAGGGCGTCACCGTCACGCCGGCATCAACAGTCAGTCAGGGGGCGGCAGGGGGTGGCATGTTCCGTGAACCGTGACTCCTCAGCTCCGATCGACGGATCGAGATTTTTTTTAACAAATCGACGGATCGAGATAACAGCCAAAAAGTGAAAGGTCCGATGATAACCTTGCCGCGAACTGGCCTCCTGGGCCTTCTAACTTCCTGCTTCCGTGATGGATATAGCGTCATCTGTGATCCAAGTGATTTCTTTCCTTTTTTAATACAAATACAGATATATAATACATATATGTTATTAGTACATGCCGGTCAGACAGGATATGCCGATGCATACCCGACATACCCTGTGCCTCCGCCACTGGGGCGATCAGGGCGTGTTACTGGTCCTTAGACTGTTGTCCCAACGAATATATTCTCCGCCAATAACATATATATTTACTGTAATATCTCTCTGATCAGTCCCATTGGATGATGATGATGATGATAAACTTTCAGCCTCAAGCAGATGATGGCCGCCTGCTGCAATATTTTTCTATTCATAATCAGCATGCATATATATTTATCGATGAAAAGACATGACGTGTCACAGGCGAGATGCATATGCAAGAAGCAAAAGGAAAACGAATATGGCTGCCAGGTACACTAGGACTCCACAGCACCGTCCCCAAATAAATCATGTCCTAGATCTATGTCCATCAAACTTTTTTAAGTTCGACTAACTTTATAGAAAAGAGTAATAACATCTCTGAAATAAAATAAGCATCTTATAAAAATATATTCTAGATAAATCTAATGATACTAATTTGATGTCATAAATCTTAATGAATTTTTTTTCTAAAAATTCAGTCAAAATTTAAAAAGTTTAACTTAAGATAACTCTAAAAATCTATTTATTCAGTAGCAGATGGAGTACATGCATGTTTAGCTTTTTTTAGACGGATGGAAGATGCTAGGAAATTTAATGAAGATGTAAAAAAAACTCAAACTTCATGCAACAAACATTGATATGATGCACCGGTCGAGTGTAATTTTATTCAACATATAGAAACCTTGAACATGCCATTTGGAGAATCCACTTGTCGGGTTCATAAATCCGGGGTCCCTTAGGGACCGGCTTCCGCGCCAAGGCTCGGCCCAAGAGTCTAAATACAACAGACCGGAAGGACAGCCCAGTCGCCGACCAAAAGGTCTGGACCGAAAGGAGCGGCGCCCGCTCGTCGACCCTTTGGGTCCACCACTCCGATCAAAGCACTCGCTTCGGCCTCTAACCGTCTCCGGACGCCCTCTCCGATCGGAAGGTCTGGCCCAAAGCGCTACTTCCGACTCTGACCCCACGTCCCTCTGACCGGGGCTCGTGGGAACCCTGCTCACCGCTCTTCTCCGACCGACGCACTCAGAGCCGATTGGAGCCATCCGACCGGGGACGCTCGCTCGGTAGGAACCAGAAGACGTGCGGAGAAAGGCAAGGCAAGGCAAGGCTCACAAGTCAAAACCACTGTACCAGGGACCATACCCTGCACGGAACAGTACTCTGTAGCCACCTAACACAAATAGTATTGTAGGCGCCGACATCTCCCTCTACAGTATTGTAGGGGCCGCTAAAACTCCCATACGGTAAGGCCCTCCACGTGCCTCTGGGCATCAATAGTGGTATGGGCGCCAGGATTTACCGTACCGGGTGAACATAGCGAGACTCCTCACATGCCTCTAGGCATCAAACAGTATTTGCAGGTACCGACGTCCACCATCCCTGAAAAGGCAGCACGACCCACCATATGCATCTGACATTCTACAGTGACATCAACAGTGTTGTAGGCGCCTACCATTATCTGGTACCCGTCGGTGTGGACAACAAGGCTCGGTAGCATACGCACCCTTTCCCTCTCACTTGTAAAGTTGTCCCCTTCATCTATAAAAGGGGGTGTGCATCCTCCAACAAAGGGGGAGATCGATTCCAGTTGATCAGAGTTCCTTGGATCGATAGCTCTCAACCACAGAACCGCTAGGTTCGGACCTTAAGCATCCGCTTGAACACTTAGCTCATAGCGAAGTTCCTATCACTCTCGACCCCGAGTGGACGTAGGGCACGTTGCCTGAACCAGTATAAATCCTGTCATTGAGTGCTAGGACACCTATGATCACAACATACAGCAAAACTACAAATATTTACTAGTTGGTCATATTCTGCACCGACAGTTGGCGCCGTCCGTGGGGAAGACGCTGTACGTTCAACACTTTTTGGTCATCGGATGACCCATTTTTCGGCCACCCCCGTCGTGGCGGGCTCGAGCGATACGATTCGCTTCGGCTCGTTGGAGTTTCCCACACCCTCGCCCACCGGGATGCGGGTTCCACCCATCTTTGAGCCATCCTAGGCCTTCCTCTTCAGAAGCCTAGACTTCGTCGCCGACTGACTCGGCGTACTACACCTCCGCGAGAAGGCTCGCGACCCGGCACCCGTTGGAGGGACGTCCTCCATTGACTCCGGGACGCGTGACTTCGACGACGCGGCATCTACGCTTCATTCTTAGCAAACTCTCTGCTCAAACCCCACTGTAAGTAATATGCGTACTATTGTTCGCTCTTTATTTACTATCTCCCACCGATCACCCAAAGGGAATGTACCGCCCACGCCACAAACATCGTACGATCGGTTCCCCTACGGCCTCGTGTCCTCCATAGATGCATACGCTTGGGGGCTCCAAAGGATGCTGGTACCATCCCCCTCACGTCCAAATTCGTGGGAATGGCAGGCTGTGTTCCTGCCGTTTCCCATGAACTTCCAGATGGCGAGGGCGAGAGCGATGGTTCCAGCATCGGTGACGTGGCACCCCGCCACCGTCCGTCCCGGGAGTGCTCTATGGCGGACGCTCCGGGATAGCCGCCGGTGGTTGTGGAGTCTACGCAAACTCACACCCCTCCGGACCCGCATGGGGTGGCCCTCGCGTCTGCGCAAGCATACGCCGAGGAATTACGACAACAACGGCAGAACCAGCCGCCGCCTACGCCGGCGCAGTCGGTGCGACATGTTGCACCCCACAAGCCTGGCCCGGTGGGTGGCGCCCGGGGTCGCGCCCGTTAGGTCCAACACGACATCATGAATGAGGGGAGCGATCTCCCACAATTCGCTCGGGCCGGCCAGAACATTGCTGCTACGGCAATGCATCTACACGGCGTTCCCAAGCCCGTCGACCCCCAGGAACGCGCGGTCTCCCGAAACCTCCAGGTTCTGGTAGAAGCCACCGACGTCCAACAGGCGGAAAGCTCCATGTCGCAACTCTGACCCGTGCCCTCTCTCCCCATTGGGGGAGTGGGGATGCACCGGACGGGTCACTCCATCCGCTCGCCACTACAACCGTCAGGCGCGGCTCAAGACGCGGCAGTCGCGCCATGATCCAACCCGGCGCCCACTCCACACCAACCGCCGATACACGAGCGGCCCGATCTGCACCAGGACGCTCATAGCATCGTCAGCAACTAGCATCGGGCCCGACACGATGGTGATCTCCGCTGAACGACGGCAACCGACACGGATCTCGGCCGAACCGTCGAGGAGAGCGGTGAAACGCACCCCAGGCGCGGTCATCGGCTTGACGATTGGAGCCCTAGCCCTGAGGGCTCAGGGCCACGGGCCTTCAGCTGGCGCATCCGGAGAGTGCCATTCCCGCAGCATTTCCGACCGCCCACCAACATCACCAAATACACCGGGGAGACAAACCCAGGCATTTGGCTCGAAGACTTCTGACTCGCCTGTCGGGCCGGAGGAGTGGATGATGACCATTTTATCATTCGATACCTTCCTATTTGCATGGGGGAACATGTTCGAGCATGGCTTGAATTCCTTCTGCACGACAGCATCCGCGACTAGACAGACCTCAAGAGGGTCTTGGTTGGGAATTTCCAGGGGACGTACGTCTGCCCGGGGAACTCCTAGGACCTCAAGAGCTGTCAACAGGAGCCCAACGAGTTCCTATGGGATTACATCCGTAGGTTCTCCCAACGATGCAACTCCCTCCCCGATGTTATCGACGCAGACATCATCAGCGCGTTCCTCTCCAGGACGAACTGCGAGTCCCTGATCCACAAGCTTGACTGCTTGAAACCCCGTACCACCTGCGACCTGCTCGACATCGCCACCAACCACACCTTTGGTGAGGAGGTGGTCGAAGCGGTCTTTAGCGGAGGCCAGGACAAGGTCAAAGCCAAGTGCACAGACCCAGACGAAGACCCCTCCACACAGAGGGGCAAGAAAAACAAAAAAGATCGACGCCGGTCGAACAGCTCCGCGCTGGTTGCCGTGGCCGATCGCACGGCCAAGCAGACCCAACAGGGACTGCCTAACCACTTCAACAAACTCATGGACGGTCCATGCACCAACCACGCCTACCCCGTCAAGCACCTCTACAAGGAATGCGAGCTCCTCAAACGCTTCCTCTGATAGGCCGGCAGGCCAAAGGAGGGAGATGGCAAAGAGGTGGCAGCCAAGAAGGGGGGCGCGGCAGGCAAGGACGGAGATGGCTTCCCGAGCCTAAGGAGTGCATCATGATCTTCGGTGGATCCGACGCTGTCTGGTCCAAGCGCCAGCACAAGGTTCGCTATAGAGAGGCATGCGCCGCCGAGACGGCCGTCCCCTCCTTCCTCGGCTTGTCAGAATCTCCGATCACCTTCGATCAGAGGGATCGTCCCTCCCACGTTGTGAGACCAGGACACTACCCGCTCATTGTCGACCCCATCGTCTACAAGAAGCGCCTTACCAAGGTGCTGATGGACGGAGGCAGTGACCTCAACATCCTATACGTCAATACCCTCGATGCCATGCGCATCCCCCGATCGGAGCTCTGCCTGGTGGGCTCCCCCTTTCATGGGGTAATCCTAGGAGCGCAGGCATACCCGCTCGGACAGATCAATCTATCGGTCACGTTCGGTAGTCGGGCCAACTTTCGCTCAGAGATCCTCACCTTCGAGGTGGTGGACTTTCCAGGGTCCTACCACACCATCGTGGGGCGGCCATGCTATGCAAGATTCATGGTGATCCCCAACTACACCTACCTCAAGCTAAAGATGCCGGAACCAAACAGCATCATCACCATGAGCAGAACCTTTTCGCATGCCCTCACGTGCGACCACGAGCACTATGAGCTCGCCACCATGGTTGTCAACTCGTCCGAGCTCCTGTAGCTCGGGGAGTCATCGGCTTCAGCAGTCCCAGACTACAACAAACCAACTTCATAGATGGCCTTCCGCCTGCTTGAAGAAACCAAGGCGGTGAGGATTGACCCCACCAACCCAACCAAGACGGTTCAGATCGGGACCCAGCTCCTGACCAAATAGGAATGCGAGCTCGTCGACTTCCTGTGCGACAATCACGATGTCTTCGCATGGCAGCCCTCTGACATGCCAGGGATACCGTGGGAGGTCACCAAGCACGCGTTGCGTCTTATCCCGGGCTCAAAGCCCACAAGCAGCATCTACGTCGCTTCGACGACGAGAGGCACAGGGCCATAGGCGAAGAAATCACTAAGCTCCTGGCAGCATGATTCATCAGAGAGGTCTTCCACTCTGACTGGCTCGCCAATCCCGTCCTTGTCAGGAAAAAGATAGGAAAGTGGACAATGTGCGTTGATTATACTGGACTCAACAAAGTATGTCCGAAGGATCACTTTCCTTTGTCACGCATAGACCAGATAATCGACTCCACCTCGGGTTGCGAGATCCTCTCCTTTCTGGATGCCTACTCAGGCTACCACCAGATCGCGATGAAAGAATCCGATCAGCTCGCAACCTCGTTCATCACCCCGTATGGTACGTACTGCTACATGACCATGCCCTTCGGCCTGAAGAATGCTGGCGCCACCTACCAAAGGTGCATGCAGCAATGCTTCGCCGACTAAATCGACCCTCCCGATCGGTCTGATCAGGCCGAACGACCGAAACCAACAATCGCCGTCTATGTTGATGACATAGTGGTCAAAACGGCTCAAGCTTGTGACCTGATCGTGAACTTGGCCACGACATTCGCAAAGCTCCAAAGGAAAAACACAAGCTCTCTCCACCATGGGAAGGGCCCTATACGGTGATCGAAGTAATCCGACCGGGCACCTACCGACTGAAGGACAACAACGGCAATGCTCTCACCAACACTTGGAACATTGAACAGCTATGTTGTTTTTCACCTAAATTGGGTCTAACCACCTTTTCTTTTTACTATCACATAATAAACAACTTTGTCCCCAAACAAAAACACAATTCATGTCTTTGATTACCCTATGTAACTCTGTTCTTACTCCCAACCGAACGCACCCCGCCTTTCCCTACGGATACAAGCAGCCGAGCCCCGCGGGCCATGCCCTGGACTCCCAAGCTCACACCCTATAGGATAAACGGGTAGGTACGAGAGAGAGCGGATAAAAAACAAAGATTATGCTAGGATATAAATAGAGAACGGATATCGTGGTTCTGTCACAAGGGCAGTACTGATGTATTCATTGATACAAAAAATTGTTCACACGGGGACTCACCCACAAACTTAACTTTTACATTTTCTACTACTGTGACCGCAAGGGATCCGCTCGGTTTCGCTCCCTCGGCTTCGACAAGCGCAACGGGTACCTCAAGGGTGTCGCACCCATAGATGCTTAGTAGAAGAACATGGAGCTCCTGACCTTCTCATGCAATCAAGGCAGCTCCTGGGAAGAGGCGTAGCCACCAAGGCCATACCGACTCTGTCACGAATGACGAGCATGGGTCCCACTCGGACATTTCCGACTGAAGCTCTCTGAACCTCGTCACTCAGGTCATCAAGGTGAGCATGTGTTCATTAATACAAAAACTATTCACACAAGGGCTCACCCATGATTGACGAGCGCAGGTCCCGGTCGGACATTTCCGACTGAAGCTCTCCAAACCCTGTCACTTAAGCCATCAAGGTGAGCACTACCGAACCCCTCTATTTCCTTATAAATCATTTCATACATCCATATGCACATCTCATTCCATACGCCTGTGCCTCCCGGACGATTCGGGCCCCAAACCGCCCGGGGGCTCAGGAACTAAGCATCGCACGTGCAGCGAAATGCACCACAACGCTCCGTGTTGCGTCACGAAGTGGTGGTTGCCTCATTCGACATGAGCAACCAATAAATCCATGGGAGAAAACCATAGATGAGCCCCGTGCGGCCCTCGCCCGGTCTGGCAGACCAGATCATCTCAACCTTCTCGTTCGAACCTGAACCTCTCACTAGGCCCACAGAATCTCCATCGAGGGGAGGCTGTTAGGCCACCCGGTTCGGTCTCCGGAATGACCTAGGCATCTGCCAGGTTGTAGGTAAAGGAGTAGTGGAATGCCACAAGGGGGCTATGCCGACCCCGTCACGAACGACGGACCCGGATTCCGCTCGATCACACCCATTAGCGAACTCACCGAGCTAGTCTTCAAGCCTGAGCGATCGGGACAAGCGACGAAACTCAGCCCCTCCGGTTGTGAGGAACCGAGGATGGGGTAACACACACAACTCACATTGACCCCCATGAAGGCCCGACAGGGCTCGGGGGCTCAAGACAAACGCCAAAAATCCAGGGACCGTGACTCCAAACTCGCGTAACGGCTTCACTTTCGACTGCGCTCCAAAAATCTAGGGACCGCGACTCCAAACTCGCGTAACGACTTCACTTCCGACTGCGCTCTAAAAAATCTAGGGACCGCGACTCCAAACTCGTGTAACGGCTTCACTTCCGACTGCGCTCCAAAAAATCTAGGGACCGCAACTTCGAACTCGCGTAACGGCTTCACTTCCGACTGCGCTCCAAAAAATCTGGGGACCGCGACTCCGAACTCGCGTAATGGCTTAACTTCCAACTGCGCTCCAAAAATCCAGGGACCACGACTTTGAACTTGCATGAAAACTAACTACCTCGGCTGCCCAGGCTGCGCCGAGGCCGAGATCCACGACCCTAACCCGCTCGATCGCACGGCGCGCACCGACGCCAGGACCCACGGTCTCGGTCTCGTCCGACCCCTAAAACTAACTATTTAGAAACCACGGCACGCACCGACGCCAGGGTTTGTCTAAACTAACTCCCTCACCCGATCCCACGGCGCGCATCGATGCTAGGATCAGTGAGCTCTCTCACATCCGAAACTAACTGCCTCACCCGATCCCACGACGCGCATCGACGCGAGGATCAATGAGCTCTGTCTCATCTGAAACTAACTACCTCGGGCGCCCAGGCCGCGCCAAGGCCAAGATCCATGACTCCAACCCGCTCGGTCCCATGGCGCGCACCGACGCTAGGACCCACGGTCTCGGTCTCCTCCGACCCCTAAAACTAACTATTTAGAAACCACGGCACGCATCGATGCCAGGGTTTGTCCAAACTAACTCCCTCACCCGATCCCACGGCGTGCATCGACGTAAGGATCAGTGAGCTCTCTCACGTCTGAAACTAACTGCCTCACCCGATCCCACGGCGTGCATCGATGCCAGGATCAGTGAGCTCTGTCTCGCCCAAAACTAACTGCCTCACCCAATCCCACGGCGCGCATCGACGCTAGGATCAGTGAGCTCTGTCTCGTCCAAAACTAACTGCCTCACCCGATCCCATGGCGCGCATCGATGCTAAGATCAGTGAGCTTTGTCTCGTCCAGAACCCTTGATTAACTCCCTCGCTCGATCCCACGGCGCGCACCGACACCGGGATCCACAAGCTCCCTCTCACCCAATCTCTCAAAACAAACTAAAAACCGCCTCGGCTACACAACGATGCCTTGGGCGACAAAATTCCATCTCAGACTAAAAACACGCACACACGCCCACCAGAACAACACCCCCCAGACGGTTCTGCCCGAACCGCCCAGGGGCTCGGGGGCTACACCCGTGGGTGCGCTCGCGCGCACCCGTCGGCAAGACAAAAATCCCCCGGACGATTCGACTCGAATCGCCCGGGGGCTCAGGGGCTTCTGTCGGGTTCATAAACCCGGGGTCCCTCAGGGACCGGCTTCCGCGCCAAGGCTCGGCCCAAGAGTCTAAATACAACAGGCCAGAAAGATGGCCCAGTCGTCGACCAGAAGGTCTAGACCGAAAGGAGCGGCGCCCGCTCGTCGACCCCTTGGGCCCACCACTCCGATCAGAGCACTCGCTTCGGCCTCCAGCCGCCTCCGGACGCCCTCTCTGATCGGAAGGCCTGGCCCAAAGCGCTACTTTCGACTCCGACCCCGCGTCCCTCCGACCGGGGCTCGTGGGAATCCTGCTCACCGCTCTTCTCCGACCGGCGCACTCAGAGCCGACTGGAGCCATCCGATCGGGGACGCCCGCTCGGTAAGAACCAGAAGACGTGCGGAGAAAGTCAAGGCAAGGCTCACAAGTCAAAACCACTGTACCAGGGACCATACCCTGCATGGAACAGTACTCTGCAACCACCTAACACAAACAATATTGTAGGCGCCGACATCTCCCTCTACAGTATTGTAGGGGCCACTAAAACTCCCATACGGTAAGGCCCTCCACGTGCCTCTGGGCATCAATAACGGTATGGGCGTCAGGATTTACCGTACCGGATGAACATAGCGAGACTCCTCACATGCCTCTAGGCATCAAACAGTATTTGCAGGTACCGACGTCCATCATCCCTGAAAAAAGGTAGCACGACCTCCCGTATGCATCTGACATTCTACAGTGACATCAACGGTGTTGTAGGCGCCTACCATTATCTGGTACCCGCCAGTGTGGGCAACAAGGCTCGGTAGGCGTGGACAACAAGGCTCGGTAGCATACGCACCCTTTCTCTCTCACTTGTAAAGCCATCGCCTTCATCTATAAAAGGGGGTGCGCTTCCTCCAACAAAGGGGGAGACCGATTCCAGTTGATCAGAGTTCCTTGGATCGATAGCTCTCAACCACAGAACCGCCAGGTTCGGACCTTAAGCATCCGCTTGAACACATAGCTCATAGCGAAGTTCCTGTCACTCTCGGCCCTTCCGACCGGAGCCGACCGGACCTCTTGTACACCCCATTTTTCTCCTTTTCGTTTGTAACCCCACTGCAAACTTCGAGCACCTAGGCTCAGGAATTAAGTCACCGACCGACCCCGACTGGACGTAGGGCACGTTGCCTGTACCAGTATAAATCATGTGTCATTTAGTGCTAGGCCACCTCCGATCACAATGGACAGCAAAACTACAAATATTTACTAGTTGGTCACATTCTGTACTGACACCACTCAAATCGTAGCTTTCTCTATTGACGGTGGCATGCATGCATGCATCCGAAAGCATGCAATAAATTTGGAAAATCCTTGATTTTAGGAAGCCCACTTGCGCATATTACCGGGAGAAGCCAGTTAACAAACTTTAATCGAAATTTAAATGTCTCAAGCAGAGTCAAACTCACAATACAATAGATGAAATCAGTTGTGAAGTGAAACCAGCAGCCAGAACGTGTGGCCTGTTCGGCTGGTATTAAAGCCGGCTGATAAGCCGGCTGAAGCTGTCTTATTGTGAGAGAAAAATACTGTAGATTCTAGCTGATAAGCCAGCTGATAATACTGTGGAAAGAGCAGATCCAGATATGAATGTCCATGCCATGCATCCTAGGATGACCGAAAGCTGGAACAGGCTGCATTGGAGAGACGATTAAGGGCTGCAGTAGTTCATATCTATCTCGAGCAGGACGACCACACCTCCAGCGGAATATACTGCTGCCAATGAGCCTATTGCTAGGATCTGTAACAGACATAATTACATCATATTCTCATTTTTGAAGAAAAAGTGGAGCAATAATATGGCATTGCAGCATCCATTTTGAAACATATATATGCCCGAACAAGAAAATGGGTCTTTGATAATATATGTAATAATTACGTCCCTAATAAATGTCTAAAAGGAAATGGTTTCCGAACAGTTAATAAACAGAAGTGCCAACATTGGAATAGATGAAACAAACGAACTTACCAGTCACCTATGAGATACATCCATGCATTTCCAGTGTTGTGTAGATCCCAGTTTTTCATCAAAGAGAGGATATCTATGCCGCTAAGGGTTAAACCCCACAGAGACAACATTGTCATTTGATAAGAGAGGAAGCTGGAAAACAAAAGAATTATATATATTAGGATAATCTATCACGAGAAGGAAAATCTAATAAACACATATGTGACATATAATAATGCATGAAAATAAGATGACAAAGAAAAATAATGTGATACAATGCCTGAAAATAACAAAAAAAAAAGAAATTACGTGACAAGTTGCATGACATGTTGTTACAAAAGAATTAACATGACATAATAGATTAACTTGATATTTGTAAAATAATTGATTTTAGACTAAAGATGGGGACGTTTCAAGTCGACCCGATGGTTCATCGATCCGACCCATAAAATCGAACCTAACGGGCCCCTTTTACTATCCATGAAGCCTGCTTGGTCCAATGGTTCAGAGGCGCTCGAACCTTACGGCCGACTGGATCGATCCACCCTCGCGCTCGCTGGTCGTCACGGCCGCGTGGCCGATGCCGGGCCCGAAGTCGGAGTCGAGCGCCTCGATGTGGAAGAAGCTCTCGTCGGATCGACGACGTGGAGGAGAACAGAAGGACGAGAGCTTGCCGAGGTCGGGGCCGGCGTAGGAGATGCTCTCGCACGACAGCTTGTTGGACGACGGCAGGTAGTTGGTCGACGATGACGCCGACGAGAGCGCCGGCGACGCGGTGGGAGACGAGAAGGAGGTGTTGCTGCCGTGCTGGTGCGTGGGGCTCCTCGCGGCCGCAGGTGCAGGGCATATCCCGTTTCCAGCGCGGCTGCCGCCTCGGGCGTGGGCACCGGAGCCCTGATCCGTCCGGCGCCATTGGTACGAGCCGGCCGTGGTTACACCACTCGCGGTCGCGGCTCGCCGCCGTGCCCGCTTCGGGTCAAATCCACCGAGGGCGCCACGAATCTACGCCGGCTCGAGGGACCGAGGTAATTGGTGTCAGCAACTATCGAAGATCAATCTTGAACCACGGGCGGCTGTAGAAGCATGGCGTGGTGTTTTTTCGGCAGCCATGTAATAAGCAAGCTAGAAAATCGATCAGGCTGTTAAAGTGATGTTTTTTTGTTTGTAAGCTGTAAACAAGCTGCTTTAGGCAGTATATGATCAATACAAATTCAGGTGACATAGAAGTATGGCCAACTGAGTTCAAATTTGGAACCCAAATCCAGTGTGGGTCGATGTGCTCGGGGAGGCCTTTGGCTCTGTATTGTGTTGTTTGGTGCCTCCCTCCTGCTGGCTGGGAAGCCCCTGTGAAAGCTCTCTCCTCTTTGTAGATGATGAGACACTTGCTCGACCAGCGACCAGGCCCAGGCCCATGCATGGCCCATGTGCTGACAGGTCCTATCGCATTGAAATCAGTCTCTGACAGCGCCATTTCTGGCGTCTCAGCATCTGATTCATCAGTAAGTGCCATTTCAGCTTCACATCAGACGGTACGCGACGCAACCTACCCAGCCCAGCCGAGCCATAAAGCTAGCATTTTTACCATCCCTTATATATCCGGCGATCGATAAAATCACGCTTGCAAAAATTCGTGGCGTTTTTTTCTTTCTTTCTTTCTCTTCTCCCATTCTCATGTTCTTCGGTGTTTATCTGGCTTAGACTTATCAGCCGATCAACAATATTTTTTTCTCGCACCAAACCCAGCCAGCCTTACAAAAACGGTCCAGCCGAAACGAACCCACTGAAAACAAAAGAAAAAAGCAGGGATCTTTTGCATTCGATTCGATGATCTCCCTCCCGCTTGCAAAAACACCGCAAGCACGGAGGATCATCATCATACCTATCGAATCGATCGCAGTCATCCATCCCTTGTCTTGTTGTTCTTGTTTGGTTGGTTGTGGCTTAATTTCTCCTCCTTCCGTCGCCG
Organism: Miscanthus floridulus; assembly: GCF_019320115.1. Taxonomy (NCBI): domain Eukaryota; kingdom Viridiplantae; phylum Streptophyta; class Magnoliopsida; order Poales; family Poaceae; genus Miscanthus; species Miscanthus floridulus. The sequence goes on from NC_089593.1 coordinate 88,735,338, forward strand.
GGCCGGGCCTATTTACAAAAATATTACAGCAGCAGCAAGAGCAGGGGATTTGGATTGTCTGGGGTGGGGGGAGGTCGCCGTCGTCAGCCATTGCCTGATTGAATTGATTCGATCACCGTCACATGCTGAATAACCGATCATCCAATTCATAGCTCCTTGGCTGTGGCAGCGCCGGCGGTAACGGCGCCACCGGCAACGCCGCCGTCGTCGTCGCAGACGCCGCGCTTGCCGTAGCAATGAAGGAAGACCCAGAGCAGCGCGGCGTTGAGCAGGGTGTTGAAGACCCAGGCGCCAATACCGCTGCACCCACCACCGACGGCGCCAAAGTGCATCCAGACGACGCCGACGTGGCAGGCGAGGTTGCACCCGAGGAGTCCGAGCTGGCAGGCGAGCGCAACGGGGCCGGCGCCAGACCTGGCGGCGGGGAGCCCCGCGCCGACCCAGAACCTGTACCCGAGCGCGACGGCGTGCGCGAGCGTGGAGGCGAGGATGGCGAGCACCTGGAACGACTGGGAGAACTCGAGCCACAGGAACGCCATGGCGACGGAGGCGGCGTGCGCGAACACCCGCGCCGCGGCGCCCCGCCTCCGGCGCAGCACCGCGAACACGCCCCGCGCCGCGTGGAGGTACCGGGAGAGGTAGTAGGCGTAGGACCAGAAGAAGACGCGGCCCGAGGAGCGTGTGCCTGGGGGGAAGCAGAGGAGCCACCGGAGCGGCGTCGTGCGGCTCCGCCCCCGCCACGACCACCGCGTGTCACGTATCTCGGCTACCGCCGATAGCAGCGTCCCCGCGAAGATGGCCGACGACGCGGCTGACATCAGCAGCGCGTGCGCCGCGGGCAGCGGGCCTAGAGGGACGGCGCACGGCGCGCGGCGGCGGTTGGGAGAGCAATGGGCGGCGGCGGCGGCGGCTGCGAGGCTCAGGGCGGCGTCCAGGGCGAGGCAGAGGAAGACGTAGGCGGCGAGGGAGCCTAGGAGGAAGGCCCAGGTGGAGAACCACAGGTGCGTGGGGCTCCACTGGAACCCCACGATGGCTGGGTGCTCCGCGAGCCAGTACGCGGCGGCCGCGGCCATGGGGGGGGGGGGGGGGGGGGGGGGGGGGGGGGGGGGGGAAGAACGGGGACGGGGACGGGAATGGTGGGAGGACGGTGGGGGTTGCTGTGGCTGGAGGTGGAGGAGACGTGTGGACGAGGATGGAAAGGGATTTGGGGAGGAGAGAGGCGGATATATATATAGCTGCCCGCCATTGAAGGAGGTTGCTCTGCTTTCTTTGTGCTTGAGAGATTCTTCAGCCTCGCCGTCGTCGTCCTCCTCTATGTCGGTCAACATGACAAGCCTCCTCTCCTCTCCGCGTTTTCTTTTTCTTTTTTTTTTCGTTCAATTTTTATTCAGAGCAAGCAGCATGTGAATGTGATTTTTTTCTTCCACATTCCGAGTCCAGTCAGCGCCGGTCCTAAGATTTTTTTTTACCTACAACGAAGCTAAAATTTTAGGCTTTTGATATAACCATGATAATAGTACTAGTACTATCATATATATACACATATATAAAATGTTACTAATAAGCAGTTAACCGAATGTAAAAGCAATATTCATATGAAATAATTTATACACATATTAAATTACCTCAAAAATTTCTTCTAACATTCCTTAATGCGAAGTCATCGATGATGGTGTCAATATCAATCTCCTTCTTAATGCACAATGTAGGGATTAAAACAATTAGTAACTATAATTTTATAAAGTAGGGATCGAAACAATTAGTACCTAAATTTCAGATTCCTACCCTATCTTGCTGGTTGCTACCGCCTGGCGCCTGCCTCCTCGGCTGGAACTGCCGATTGTTGCACAGGGAATCAGGGATCGGATCACGTAAGAGGTGAGATTAGGGCCCTTGTGAGGTGTGATTTGTCGTCCGCTCTGTCGCTCTGCTCTGCTGGGAGTGGACGTCGCGTCGCCGCCAGGCCCCGCCACGCGCCATGCGCCCACGCATGAAAAGGAAAGGCCAAAGGTCGTGTACTCGCATGACTCTAGGCTCGCGTCTTGCGTGCCGTGGTCACAGTAGTCGAGGAGTCGAGTCGAATTGTTGACTTTTGTTCTTCTCTTAATTATGAATCATTTTCTAGAACTACTAGTAGTAGTGCCCTTTCGTTAATTTTAGACCAAACAAACAAATGAATTCTAGATGAGACCCTTTTGTGGTCGTCTCTCTGTCTCTGTCTTTGAATATAGTGCGTCAAGATAGACGTATACATGACACCTATTCTTAGGCAAGAAAACACGGTTCGCATGTTATTTTTGAGTCTCCGTAATTACTTAATAAAAAAAAATAGAAACACACACGGGTTAGGGTCATGACAAGTTTGTGTATGGCCATCCGAGAGTTGTCCCTGGAGATGGAACACTGAATGTTGCTTCTTGAATCTTTAGGGCTAGAGAAGAAAAGTTTACAAATGGCGTCATGAGGTTCGGACTTGGACCCGATGCAAAGAGAGGTACACAAAGTTGTGTTTATGTTTTCTTTTGCCCTACATGAAGATACATTATTATATGAGCTCTGCATCCTTGAAGATATAATGTATAGAGAATAAATAAACAAGATCACAAAATCAGTTGGTAATAATGGATCAACATGGAATCTTCTCCAGGGACAGGAATATTTCCAACTCCAAGACGGCGGGCTACTGCTGCTGCAACTGCTAATACTATATTGTAGCTGATACTCCCTCCGTCGATAAAACAAAACAATTCTCGGTTTTTAACGAATCAAATGATCTCAAGTTTGAATAAAATTTTATAAAAAATACTAACAATTACTATATAAAATAAGTATCAATAAATTTATTATGAAATATTTTTTTGTAATAAACTTAGTTACAGACATAAATATTAATACTATATCCACTATAAATTCGGAAGTTAAACTAGTTTGATATGCATCCTATAGTTATATTCTTTGGTGGGCGAAGGGAGTATTGTTTAAGGAAATCGATCCAATCCAATCCAATCAGTAGGTGGTGAGGTGAGAGTGAAAGTAGAGTGAGAGGAGGAGAGGCTGTGGTCGGCGGCGGCGGCGCCTGTAAACTGCATTCTTTTCCCATACTACCCACTACTATAATCCCCTGCCCTCGGTTTAATGACCCGGCAAATTAAACTGCCGATGCTGATTAATAATTAAGTGCAACTCCAAGAGAGTAGCCATTTGTATCGTGAAATGCTATTTTAGACATTTTTGGAAGAATCACGGCTCCGACAGCTATTCTATCATGTTTTCTAAAATAACAAATCATCCACCCCGCACTTCTCGCTGGGTAAAAATAGCATGCCATAAAGGCTCGCTATATGCATGGTGGTGTGCAAGCAAGTGGCTGGAGTATAGAAAATGGAAAAATGAACCAATCTTAGCTTGGCATGTCAGCTTTAAAAAAATAGATAATGAGAAATTTAGAAAGGTGGTTGCATTACTCTACCCTTTTTAGATGATGTTCTATTTTAGAGAACGACTAAATCATGAATTTTAGACTCTTACTTTAGGCAATATCTTGGAGTTGCTATAATCCAACCCGTCACCATCAGCTGCCCTCCCTCCGTTACCAGTTTCCACAAATTAATTAAAAACAATTCAGCCGTTCTAGACGCCGCCTGACGTACGCCACACCAGACACAAGTACTACGTCAAGTCTGCATTGTATAGAATTTGTCAAACCAAACCAAAACATGCGTACGTGCAAATACTAATACGTAGTACTACATGGAATGGTAAAGATCTGTCTGAATGTTGAGCTCTGTTTGACCCTCCAGAAGAGCTAGTAGGAAAAGGACAGCAATGGAGGAGGCAAGCAAGGCAAGGCAACAGACATCTATCTATCTGTTGGCTTGGCTGCCTCCGACTCTCAATCTGCATCTCAAGGCAACAGAAATGAAGTACTCCCGTTTTTGTCCCAACACTCTTCATCATCATCTGTCCGATTCCGATCACTCTGTTTTTGTTTTCTTCTTCCCGTCCTTTTTTTATGCATCTATATATATATATACTCCACCTGAATCGTGTGCACATCAAGGGAAAAGAGGGCACAATCGATCCACTTGTTGTATTGTATGTATGCCACGGCGCCGTTGTAGAATATGGATAAAGGGTGCCGGAGCTTCAGTTCACTGGAAAGCTGGCCTGAAACATGAGGAATAAGGAATCCCCCCTCTCGTCGTCCTTTTGCTCGCTCACAAGTCACAAGTTTCTTCTTTGCTGCCTTTGTTAGTTGCTTTCTGCAGTAGAATATGTAACGAATGGAACAGGTCTCGACCTGACGAACCGGATGATATTTGCCAGCAGCACTGAGGATGATGTCTAAAATGCTGCTGCTAGCATGTTCGTTTAGCTGTGACTTGTCGTAAATGATCGTAAATTTCTAGCCGGAACAATATTTTTCTCTCACACAAACCAGCCAACAGTATTTCTTCATGAACCAACAACGATACGAACCAGCCAACCGAACAGGCTGTGGGTGGGTGGAAGGTACGGTCGACTGGTCATAGACCCAAACACTAAGTTTAAATTCTCCTATTGGCTTGAATTTCGATGGGTATTTTCTCTTTCTAATAATAAAAACCCACCTAGTTCCTCCTATGTTATTTTCTCTTCTTAATAAAAAAAAACACCTAGTCCTCTTAGGTTGGTTCTCGTTTTTTTTTACTCTCACTGTTACGGCAGTTAGCATACACCGCTGGTACAGGTACATACCTACCTGAAGAAAGATTATATGATGCTCCAGCTAGCTAGCTATCGTCCGTCTGGGTTTCAGTTTCAGTTTGATGCAAAGAGAATTGATGGAGACCCTGCAGCATCTCCATTACACATGCAATGGGGGTACTGGTACTACTCCTATTCATGCATGACATGACATGAACATTGAACAGTATGGATGGTGCTGCTCTACCAACCTTTATTTCATTCGCTAGAACTTTTCATGAGGAAAGGAAAGGAAAGGAACGGCGCCCAAACGGAAAGAAAAAGACCCTTAATTAGCTTGCCGGGATCCATTTGAGAAATAAAGCACATTGGCTTAACAGCTTGCTTTGGAATATTATTAGGTTGGTTGTGAACGAGGTCGACAATGCAAGCAGACAAAGTGTTAGATTACCGCAAACCGCAAAGTAAGCGTAGGGAATAATGGAACAATTTATCTTTTTCACATGCTTGGACTTGACTGGAGCATATATGATGTCTGCGTAGTGTCATTAATTAAGGTACCAACATGTGTCATTGGTTTCGTCTCAAAAAAAAAAAAACGAACTTGTAAGTGTCCTTTGGTGTGTGGTCTGTGGATGAACATTTTATCCATCCTACTAATTACTTTTGTGTCGACTATTAGAATAAATATTCATCCTAATGTATATAAGTACATAAAACAGTTGGTCTATATTGGGCACGTTTGGATTGCGTCGCCGCATAGTCCTGGAGTCATCCGAGCCTTTTGTTTCGTTTGGATTTTGATGCGGAATCATCTCGTCCATCACCCGTCGATCCTCTATAACTAATTTCGCAAGTCAATAGTGTTTGCTTCTTGGTTTCAGTCAGGGCTTATCAGCCAGCCAACAGTGTTTTTCTCTCACAATAAACCAGCATCAGCTAGGCCTATCAGTCCAGAAACCAACCAGCGAACAGAGACGGGGTCTACTCATCGGCGGAAAACAAGGCATGACCTCGTCCGGAATGAAATCGTTCTGCTGTGACTGAACCTGCAAACCAAACACGCTGATCATGTTCATGAGGAAACCAAAGGAAAGGAACAGCACCTGAACGGAAAGAAAAAGACCCTTAATTAGCTTGCTGGGATCCACTTGAGAAATAAAGCACATTGACTAATACAATTTGCCTTGCCGGAGCCTATTACAGCAGATGGTGACTGCCTGCCTGAGAGCAGTCGGATAGTGAGAGAAGCAGGATGAATAACAAACTGCTTCGCAATCCCAGAGAGTGTTCGGTCGGTATTAATTTTTTTACTGTTTATATTAAAATTTGGTGAGAGAAAAACACTACTCCGGCTAAAAAAAAAACCACTCAGCCAGCCGAAGCTGACCAGCCGAACACGCTGCCAGCTCCAACAGGCCACACAGCTTGTGTGCGTGGCGTGCTGCACATGCATGCATCACCAACCAGGCAACCACCAGGTTTGTATACGTTTACCAGGCAACCACCAGGTTTGTATACGTTTTTTCTTCGTTTTGCAAAAGCGACGACGTGTCCCTATCAAAAACACATAAAATAAAAAATCAACGTGTAAAATTTAGTATATCACGCTGGGCTGGTGTGTTTAGCGTGCATGATTCATTCGCGGATGTGTAAGAATGTCCTACATGCATGGATTTTGTCACAACCCAGCAGCATGTGTACGAATGTCGCGTTTCTTTCTTTTTGCTTGCATTGCCAAGGAAGAAACCAAATCATTCGTTGTTGTTTGTCGCAACTAATCCTGTCAATTTAGACAGCATGTAAAACACTCCCGTAAATTAAAACAGAATTCAGATTTTTTACAGATACATAAAACCAGGACAATAAATGCGTATATAGGAGAGTAGTATAAACGAATTAAACCATCGCTGATGTAGGGCCATTCGGTTATTATGGAATGGGGCTAGAAACCAATCCAGCTAATCAAACAAATTATTTTAGGTCTTGTTGGGATGTAGTCAGATTCGCATCAATTCATATGTGTTAGGATGGATTGGAGTTGAATTTAAATTAAATTCCACCCTAATCGACCCAAACACATATAAATTGAGATGAACCCAACGACATCCAGACAAGACCTCAGCTGGGATAGTTTGATTCCAGACAACTGAACAAGACCGTAGCCTGTTGTGAATTGCCTGTTCGCTTGCTCGTATACGATCGTGAATTATAAAAGCTAGAACAGTATTTTTTTCTTACACCAAATCAACCAGCAGTAAATAAATAATCTATGATCATTTACGACGAAACGAACAGGCTGTTGGCAATTCCAGCCGGCCGGATCGGAGCCGGTCCCGGTCCCGGTCCCGGTCAGACAAGGACGACTGCTGCAATTCTCTGCCAGTAGATGGTCTGGATTCACTGGACGGTCGTCGTTCAAGATCGTCGTCACAAACTTGTACTAACTGAAATTCGTTAGCCCGGCCCTGCCGTCATTGCTAACACACGCACATGACTAAGTCAACTCACTTTTTAATAAAAGGATATAACTAAGCTGATTTCTTTTCGGGCAGGCCACACTAGCGCTCTCTCCCTCCCCTTTTCATATTCTTCTTCTTTTCTTTTTTTAAGAACATTCTTTTCTTTTCTTTCCCTAATAACACGCCGTAGACTTGACTTATGTGGAGCTGCACGACTCGGTATATAATTAATAATAATATAATGCATGTATGGTTGCACATGTGACGGAGCGCGTTGCATAACTAATTAACATGGAGACGGTAAAAATTAAAGGATTATCCCTACCATGTCAACAACTAACTCCAGTGCATCATTCCAGGACTTTGTGGGGGAATCGGTAACTAGAATATATATGAGTTTTAATATATAAAAATTAGGGGGTTGATGTTTCATATTATTAATTCGCAAAGGAGAACAAAGCACCAAAAAAAGCATAATCTTCATCATAAAAGAATGTCCAACACAAAAGCAAAAAAATTATGCACAACAATAGGCCCTTGTTAGGATCAAGCAAAATCTAGATACAAATTCGGAAGGGATAATCAAGAATTTGGGAAGAACTAGAAGCAGGTCCTGAAGAAATTTGGGAACTCAATACACGGCCGTTTCTTCCGGTAGCAGTATACCATCACCGAACACACACCACACTAGGCGCCGTTTGAACCCCACTAGATTATGGGAATGGGAATCCGGATAAAAAGAATCCCAACAGGTTTATTGGATTTAGATATATTCTAAAAATCCATGAGCTAAAATCCCTCTAAAATATTACTACCTCCGTTTTCGTTTACTTGTCAGCAATTTTGTACTGTAGCAAATTTGACTATACGTTTTTTCTGTAAAAGATTTTTAGATACATCAAGTTTTCACATATATGATTCTTTATTGAACATACTTCATTAGTGTTATATACATTGAAGTATCTAAGATTTTTTTAGAAAAAAAAACATATGATCAAATTTGCTACAGTAAAAAATTGCTGACAAGTAAATAAAAACGGAGGTAAGTAGACCGTTTGGATGAGAATTAGTATTGTGGGATTTATTTCTATCCGCATTCTCAAATACAAACGGCGCCTTAGACCGAGGCCCACTATACATGTGTCAAGAGGCCCAATCCAATTGATTACATCTCCCCTTCGATACTCATGACAGCCCAGTAATAATCATGTCACCGCTTCACCGTCCGTGAGAACTTGTGGTCATAGTGAATCCAAAATTTTGATTTTTTTTTTGTTTTTTCTTTGAGTTTTTTTTTTATTAGGAGGCTGATCCTGAGTTATATCAGGTCTGTCCCAACCTCACAAAATCGGTTATCAAAAAAAAAAACTCACAAAATCTCGAGGTGCGTGAAACCAAAAAAGAAAAAAAAAAGAAAGGGGGAGAAAATGACAGAAAGGCCGGAGCCCACAAAAGAGGCCCATACAGTCCACACGACGCGGGGTAGAGGACGCGAGCGGATCGTCTCTGGGAAGAAGGCAGCAATGGCGACGCGGTGCCTCGCAGGGTCTCTTCCCCTACTCTCCGCATCCACAGCCGCCGCGGCGGCCAGGGCCCAGCCTCTCCCCTCCGCCGCCGCGCCCCGCCGCGTCCCAACACGCCTTTCGGTTGCCACGGGCGGGGAGCAGCAGCTCATCACCGCGCAGGATCCGGCGCATGGTGAGTCGTTATTGCTTCTTGCTGTCGCCTGCTACTATACAAAATGTTAGATCCAATCCAATTGATTATGTGACAAGGGATGGAGACTCTTTCTCTGCATAAATGAATTAGTATTACTTAGGTGATTCCGGTATTGGGTAATGGTTGGATTACTAATTTACTCTCTGGTTGCTGCTATTTTGCTCCAATTAGAATGGTCTCTGAATAAGCGATGGGTAACACTCAGACATCTGTTAACTTCGGAAATTTTGCCGTCACTCTGAACAACAAATTGTTGTTTGGTGGCAGGGAGAAATGTCTCCCTCTCTAACTGGGGCCTGCTCCGGTTCCAATAATCTTGTTGCATCATAATCGTGTGGCTAGCTCCGCACTAGCTCTATGAACTATTTCCTTACTGAACGAAAACTGGACATTAGATTTCTGTGGCTGCTCATCTTTTCCAGTAGGAGAGTTCGCAACCATTGTGTCCCATTAAGCTAGCTGTTCATGCTTTGAGGCGAATAAATGTCAACGTATACAATTTTTACATTTTCTAAATTATATTATATGTTTATGGAAAAGCACATCAAAATGTGTTATGTACTAGTATAATTCGTGACAGTGTCATACCTACTAACTCAGCCAGGCTGCTGAATTTACTGTTTTTAGTCTTCACAAATGAATGCACAAATGGAGTATTATTATGATGGTAGGCTAGTGCATCCATGATGATGATGTAACTTATGTAAGCGCTAACCAGGCCTTCACTTCTCTGTACAAGGCAACTATTATTAGCTTGTTGCATACGGTCATGGAGTTGGATCTGTCGAAGAAATGTATATTTTAATGAAGTTCCACTGACTAGATTCAATCCAAATTAACAAGATTGTTGTCTGCTCTTCGGTGCAGAACCTGACTATGGAGTCGTTAGCATTCATCATGTTGGAATTCTGTGCGAAAATCTTGAAAGGTCAATGGCATTCTACAAGGACCTCCTGGGTGAGTTAGCTTGCTTTCTGCTGTGTACGTTGTATTTCTGCTGTTCTGCCGTGGTTGCTTGTAAAGCAAACTGACGCATTGCTTAATCAGGTCTGAAGGTGAATCCAGCTAGGCCAAATGACAAGCTTCCATACAGGGGTGCTTGGCTGTGGGTTGGTTCGGAGATGATCCACTTGATGGAGCTACCAAATCCTGATCCACTGACAGGACGCCCCGAGCATGGTGGACGTGATCGTCACACCTGTATAGCAATTAAAGATGTTTTGAAGCTGAAAGAAATATTTGACAAAGCTGGTATGCCTGACTCTTTACTTTCCTTGCCTGCTACTTAAAAAATGCACACTAGGTAATCACTTTTTTTGTCTAATTGCACTCTGCTATGTGATATGATCTTTGTCGTGTGATTATATATGCCTTGCGCCATCCTAGAAGAGCTGCTTGTAATGTCAATGAAATAACTCTATTTATGGCTTTTTTGCAGCTGGCTTGCAAATCTCTCTCTCTCTCTCTCTCTCTCCAAAAACTAACAACCATGGTTTTACTCGCCATTTTCTTACAGCTGTTCAGAAGTAGCTATATTTTTACAGTCAGCTCAATAATGATGTGTGTATAATCTATCAGAAACCTGCTCCATAGATTTCTTATGATCGCTTTAAGTTAGATCCACATGACTTTATTTTTGTGTGTTGTGTCCGTTATATGCATGAGACTTGTTTCAGCTTTTATGTAGGACTTCTCTCTTGTACTAAACATAAACTCTTCAAACTTATGCCTTTATCATGATATGATCTGTGTTGTCGTCTGTTTTTCATCAAGCCAGATTATCATGAAAGTCTGACAACTGTAAGTCAGCATAACGTATGCCATTCTTTTACCAACCGTCTGAACATATGGTTGCCTTGCTACTAAACAAATAAATGCAGGAATCAGCTACACACTAAGCAAATCCGGGAGGCCAGCGATCTTTGCAAGAGACCCAGACGGGAATGCCTTGGAGTTCACCCAAGTGTAGCAACTGGAAGACTCCTTTCACGCTGTAGAACATCTCGTAGCCTTACGCAGTTACGCTTGTTAGGCTACAGTATACCTAGAGGTCCTAGACTTTGCTGCTAGTATTTCTTGTAGCTACAGAATAAAGACCTGGCAGATAAATACTGCTTGTACATATATGACATATCGATCAAGTATTTGAGGTTGACGGGTTTCATGGTAGTAATTTATACCTCCAGCAGATGCAAGTGTGCGAAAGGTCAAAAAATGGATTTCTGTTATCCAGGGCATCGAACTTGAGACCTGAATCTTGCAATCATACCTTGCATATTTGCTTTGTTGAGATGATGTGGCTCCACGCATCGAGCCCAGTAACCATCTGTCTGGGCCGGGCTCACAAAGGCCCAACATACATTGCACGTGTACTGGATACGCATACGCCCCGAGACCGAGAGCAGTTCACACTAAAGATGTCAACGGGGACCCGATCCCCGATTCCCCGTGGGGAATTCTTCCATTAGGGGATGGGGATGGGGGGAAATTAATCCCCACAGGGAAACATTTGGTAGGAAGGTTGTCCCCGTCGGGGATGGCGGGGACGGGGATGGTTGCCTGGTCCCCGACCCCGATCCCCGCCATCCCGCCCCGCGAGGCCGCGAAGCATGCAGCAGGCAGCGATGCCGGCCCATGTAAAGGCCCAGTCGTGGAGGTATATAACGCGCCGTCGGCCGTCCAAACCCTAATTCCTCACTCCAACACCCCGCTCACGCCACGCAGGCGCGTAGCTCCATGCCCGCCTCCTCGTCTCTGCTGGCCCTCCCTCCCTCTCGAGGCTGCCCCTCTCCCTCCGACGGCACAGGCGCACAGCTCTCTCTCGAGCCCATCGACGACGACGCAGGGAGGCTCTCCCTCCCTCCCGGATCCGACGGGGGAGCAGAGCGGTGGGCGGCGGTGAGCGCGGAGTAGAGAGGAAGAAGGGGAAGCAGAGAGAGAGAGAGAGGGAGCTCGGCGGCGCTCTGTGGAGGTGGAGCAGAGGAGGAGAGGAGAGGGCGGAGCAGAGGGAGAGCATGAGCGACGGTGGCAGCCTTGGCTCCGGGGAGGAGGATGCCAGATCCACCTGCGCTGGGGAGGAGGATGCCGGATCCGCCGCCGAGGACGAGGTGGGGGCTAGATCCGCCACTGGGGACGAGGTGGGGGCCGGATTCGCCGCCGGGGACGGGGTCGAGGCCAAATCCGCCGCCGGGGAGGAGGTGGGGGCGGATCCGCGCCCCCACGCGCGCCGCCGAGCGAGACGGGCCGCGCTCGCCGCCGTGGTCGAGCCGCGCCACCGTGGTTGGAGGGAGAGGGAGGAGGGGCGCCGCCATGGTGGGAGCGAGGAGGGTCGCCGGTGTGGTTGGAGGGAGAGGGAGAGACCACGTGGGAGACTGGGAGGGGGAGGGGTTGATGCGGGGATGGGGATCCCGTGGGGATTAAATCCCCGAGCAGGGACGGGAATGGGGAAGAAGCGCTTCCTGTGAGCTTTCACGGGGGCGGGGATGGGGAAAATTTGCCCCCACGGGGACGGAGATGGGACAGTAACCCTGACGGGAAATTCCCCGTTGACATTGCGAGTTCACACGTACTCACCGACACCGTGATTATCATTAATTTTAAACTAATTAATAAGTTCAGTTAAAAAAATGCTACTGTACTAATTAGTGGCGGCGCGTCCAGGTCCAGGCAAATCCCGTCCCCGTCTGCCTGCCCTCTCGTCGCACGCCTCGAAAAGCTTCTCGCATCTACTGGGTGTTCCGTCTCCGTCCGTCTCCCACGCCACCGCCGGTAACTTCCGCTGACACTCTCCCTCTCCTCCATCCCTCCCTCTGCTTGCTCCCGCACGGCTGGATTCCTCCTGCTGCTGCTACAGATTGACTAGCACTAGGACTAGGAGTAAGTCAGATCAGAACGCCGGCTCGCCGGATTTCTTGCGTTCCCCGCCCGATTCCGGTTCCGTCCGTCGGCTGTGCCTGGGCTGGGCGGGCACCAGCCGCTACGTTAGCTTTCTTGCTACTTGTTACTACGAGTCAGATCGGTCGCCTCGGCTGTTGTTTTTCCTCGATTCCTGCCGCGATGTCATCTCCTCGACAGGAATGGGATGGGATGGGGGTTTCAGATCTCTTCTGCTAGTGCTAGGGCTCCTTCCACTCCATCCATCTCTCCCTGGGTGGAGCGGAGCACTCACCCTCACTTGCGATTTCAGCTCTAATTTCCACCATACTGTAGTTTCCGTTCTACTCTAGTTGTTTGCTTCCTCCTCCATATGCGCAACAGCAGACGGCATCCATCATTTCTGCTTCGTTATGCTGCTGTTATAGTGCTCGTGCTCATGGAGTGCCAACTAGAGCTGATTGCAGGCCTCAGCCTCAGGTTGGGGACTGAAAGAAAAACAAAGCTCTGTTTCATCAGTAAAGTACGCAGTATTTCTGTCCTAGTCTTAGTAGTTCCTCTGCTTCCCTATTCTGTTCAAGTCGGTACACCAATGTGCATACAGTCCCTATGTGCCATCATGGTTCCAAAGGCAGCTAGACGGCCAGGTGTGTGTTGGGTCTGCCTGGATGCCTAGGCGGTGCCTGGGGGTGATGCCTAGGCGACAAGGTGACACTGTTTCACAAGGCGAGCTGAGTACGCTTGGATGCCTAGGCTACACCTTTGAAACAGGTGCGCCATACATTTGTTTTTACTCTTTTTGGACATGGACACACTTCTATATTTGCTTGCTACTGTCTCTAACGCAGGCAGTAGTTTGTACCGACAGAAGAAACAAAAAGAGGAAAGCAAAAGACCTCGAACAGTCTGTAAGACATAATCTGCTGTTGATCTCTCTCTCTTGCTGCAGTAGAGTTGGCATTTGGTCAACTCGGCTGTCCAGTCTCTACTGCTGTAGCAGTATGCCAATACGCCACCTCTAGTACATTAGTTGGTAGCTATTACATCAGTCATGTTTTGGTAGTGGGCTGATCTAAGCATTGTACTGCTAGTATTAGGAGTAGTTGGTGTACCTTAGGAGTAGGTAGTTGGTGTACTCACCAACAACTATGTACCTGGTAGAGGTATTAGCACTTGTATATATATCACACCTAAGGCAATGCAAAAGAGCAGTTCAGTTTGCCACATCCAGAAGCAGAGCTTTCGGTCAGCGCTGGACTTGTGCTGTGTGTGTGAGCTGTTCTCAATATCTTCTTCTACCTCTAGCCATAGTGAGTGAGTGTGCTGGTAAGCTTACGGCTTATCTGTGTAGGGCAGCTGAGGAACCAACAAGTGGTATCGGAGCCGTACAAGCGTCGTCGCCGGACAAACCGTTGGCGATGACGGACGGTTCGGAGATGGGTGACAGCAGTGTTGCTGCTGTGGCTGCCCAGCCACGATAGGAGGTCGTCGTGCGCACGGTGCAGGAGGTCAGCGGCACCAGTTGGGTAACGCTGACTCGCACCAACTATGGCGAGTGGGTGGTGACCAAGAAGGTCAAGCTCAGAGCCCGACGACTCTGGAATGCCATTGACAAGGGCACCGACAACGAAGAAGACATGTCAGCATTGGAGGCTATCCTCGCTGCTGTGCCAGCGGAATACAGGGAGCCGTTGGGGGTGAAGAACTCTACTAAGGAAGCGTGGAAGGCCATTACAGCGATGCGCGTCGGCTCCGACCGCGCAAAGAAGGCGACGGCCCAGCTGCTGAAGCAGGAGTACGTCAACCTCAAGTTCAAGGATGGTGAGTCGGTGGAGGACTTCTCCCTCCACCTATAGTCGCTCATCACCAAGCTGAGGAGCCACGGCGTCACCATCGACGAAGAAGAGACGGTCTCCAAGTACCTCCACTCCGTGCCGGTGAAGTACATCCAGATTGCTCTCTGCATAGAGACGATGCTGGACTTGTCCACCCTCACCATTGAGGATGTGACAGGCCGTCTGCGGGCGGTGGACGAGCGCATGGAGCAGGCCATAGCAACGACGGACAGCGGCAAGCTGCTGCTGACAGAGGAGGAGTGGGCTGCCCAGATGAAGGAGAAGAAGTCTGAGGAAGCCTCCTCCAGCCGCGGTGGTGATGGCAAGCGTCGCGACAAGGCTTCTTCGGAGAAGAAGAAGAAGGTCGAGCCCAACGTTTGTCGGCGCTGCGGGAAGACGGGCCATTAGGCAAAGGAGTGCCCAAATCGCAAACAGGAGAAGAAGGTCAAGGCTCATTTAGCGCAAGCTGATGAGGATGATGAGGCCACTCTCCTGATGGCGATGTTCTATGCACTGCACGACGTTGAGGCCAAGGAGAAGGGAGAGGTGATGGCGGTGGAAGGGCACGGCAAGGCTCTGAAGGCTGTCAACCTCGACGAACCGCGCGCCGAAGTCCACCTCGGACGTGTGGGCAGCGAGCAGGAGTAACGGTGGTACCTGGACTCCGGCGTCAGCAACCACATGACGGGCTCCAAGGAAGCCTTCTCTGAGCTCGACGGCAACGTGACCGGCACGGTGAAGTTCGGTGACGGCTCAAGGGTGGCGATCCGAGGGCGCGACACCATCATCTTCAGGTGTCAGAACGACGAGCACCGCGCGTTGACGGATGTATATTACATCCCGCAGCTACGTTCAAGCATCATCAGCATTGACCAGCTGGATGAGCGCGGCAGCGAGGTATTGATCAAGGACGACGTCCTTAGGTTCAGGGACCGGGAGCAACGACTTCTCGCCAAGGTGAAGAGGTCCCGGAACCGGCTGTATCTGCTCGACTTGAAGGTGGAGCAGCCCATCTGCTTTGCTGCACGGCACACGGAGGAGCCGTGTGAAAGGTTCTTGTGTGATTTTGGTAATTGAGTGACAACCTAGGTGGGCTAATTGTGTTTATGTGAGATACACAGGTGATTAGTCCACATGTACATATATGTGAGCAACATATGCTATGAAGGTGAAAATTGCTTGGAGATGTTGCAATGCTCACACATGTGATGATGAAGGAGCTCATTGCACATGAGACATGACATTGAGTCATGTGATCAAGGTAGAGAAGATCAAGACATGACTTAGCTTGATGGACCGGTTGCAAGCGTGAAGTACAAGTTGGAGGCTTTGGAGCGATGGACCGCGTGGCGGTGAAGCTTGAGCAAGACTTGGTGTCGATGGACGAAGGCAACGGTGAAAAGTAAGTGAAGTCAAGATCGATGAACCAATATGATCACGTGATGATATAAAGTGGATCATCTCATTGTTGATCGTGTTGTTGCATGTGTTGCATCGACATTGGAGGAGATGGAATGGAATACGCAAGTCAAAGGTATAACCTAGGGTATTTTATTTCACCGGTCATAGGTGTGTAGATAAGTTGATGACCGGGTTTGGAATAGATGGCCGTACTATCAAGAGGGACAAACTTGTTTGTATATAGGTTATCTAGTGCCAATCGAGTGATCTAATTTTTCATTGTCGTTAGGATCGAGTGACGTGGCAAGTTGAGTGGCTAATCCTTTGGAAAATGATTGTGAAAATGCTAACACACATACACATGGTGGTGTACAATTGGTGGTGTTGGCACATTTACAAAGGAGAAAAAGTTGGAGTTGATATTGATCAACTCGGTGAAGAAACCAGTGTTTTTAAGGCGTTGCTTAAGCGCCAAGGCGCTGCACGCACGACGCCTTAGCAGACGACTCGCCTTAGATTCGTGTGGCGTCCGCCTTACAGCCGAGGCGTGCAAAAAACGTCGCTTTGGCATCCAAATCGCGCATGGCGGGCGCCATACGAGGAAGCCTCTGCTCTGGACAGTGGGAAAACGCAGGAGAATCAACGCGAAAAAAAGGAAAGAGAGAGCGCGAGCGCATGAAAGAAACAGGCGCACGCAGAGAGAGAGCTAGCCCGCGGGAGAAACAGAGCGCAGAGAGAGCAGGCGCGCGGGGACCCTAGTGAGCGGGTGAGGAAGAGGAAGCCGTATCTCACCCGCGTCGCCGCATTCATCCTCGCTGCTGGTGCCGGGGGAAGTTGCCGCTCGGCCGTCCGCAGCCGAGCCATGCAGCCGTGCCCTCTTCCATCTCAGGAAGCCATGCAGCTGCGCCCGCATCTGGAAGAGAGGGAGGGAAGAGATAGAGGGAGGGGCAGAGGCCGGAGGCGGAAGTCAGAAGTCAGGAGAGTTGCGGCGGCGCTGGAGTCTGGAGAGGATTGGGGATTTGGGAGCAGAGAGATGAAGACATGTATGGTGGGTGAGGGGCGCATGGGCTGGCTGATGGGCTGGGCCAGACCTATTCTTACTCCTCCTCCTTTCTTTTTCCTTTTTCCTTTTTTTTCTCTTCACCATCTACTGCTCTGAGCTGCTGTTTTAAATTTTTCTTAAGCTGTTAAGGCGTCGCCTCGCCTTACGCCTTACTCGCTTAAGCGTAAGGCGGTAGTTAGTCACCACGCCTCGCCTTACTGCCTTGAAAACATTGGAAGAAATGTAGGCGAAAGGAGGTTACTGTGAGTGACCGGACGCTAGCCTTAATTGGACCGGCGCGTCCGGTTAGTGGCAGCAGTGAACGCGCGGTCTCGGTCTTGTGACCGAACGCTGGCGCGAAGAGTGACCGGACGCTCAGGGTCTGCGTCCGGTCAGTGCTGACGTACGCTGACATGTTGGCGTGAGGAACAACAGTGACGCGTGGCAGTCGGAGAATGACCGGACTCAGGTGCTGCGTCCGGTCGTGAGGGAGCGGACGCGTCCGGTCGCAAAACAGAGACTCGGGGAGCTCTCTGGAAACGACTGGACTCTGGCTGGTCTGTGTACGGTCGTGCAAGAGCGGACGCGTCCGGTCGCGTGTGAGTGGTGCCGAGCACTTCAGCAGCAGTCCAGCAGCAATGCCGACCACTCCAGAGGGGGTGCCGAGTTCTCCAGCAGTGGAGCCGACCACTCTAGGAGTGATGCGGACCACTTCAGCAGTGGATCCGACTACTCCGGCAGTGGTGCCGAGCGGTCCAGCAGCGATGCCGACCACTCCGGCAGAACAGGGAGGCCATGGACCACCGATCGAGTTCACCTCTCCACCCACCGACATCGACGAGTACATGGACGCTTTCCATGACGGCGAGGAGGTTCGGTTTAGGTGGGTGGGCAACATCGTCGGCAAAGGGGGAGCTCCTGGGTTGGCGAGTCGGCTGCTCGACGATCCAGAGCCGCTTCTCATCAGTGCAGAGGAGCCACCGATGTTTGCAGTGGCCGAACGCGACACCAATTGGCGCCGGGCGATGTTGGAAGAAATGAAGACCATCGAGGACAACGGGACATGGGAGCTAGTGGATCCACCGTTGGGCTGCAGGCCGACGGGTTGAAGTGGGTCTACAAGGTGAAGCGGGACGAGCGCGGCGCCATTGTCAAATACAAGGCTTGGCTCGTCGCCCGCGGCTTCATGCAGCGTGAGGGCATTGACTTCGAGGAAGTCTTTGCTCCGGTGGCGTGAATGGAGTCCGTTCGCTTGCTGTTGGCCATGGCAGCAGCGAAGGATTGACGCATCCACCACCTCGACGTCAAGTCTGCGTTCCTCAACGGCGAGCTTGCGGAGACGGTCTTCGTCAAGCAAGCTCTGGGCTTCGCCGTCATGGGCGCTGAGCACAAGGTGCTCAAGCTGTGCAAGGCGTTCTACGGGCTGCGGCAGGTCCCTCGGGCGTGGAACGCCAAGCTCGACGCCACCTTGGGCGAGCTTGGGTTCACTCGCTGCGCCACAAAGCACGCGTTGTACATGCGGCGACGAGGGAAGGAGCTCGTCGTCGGCGTGTATGTGGACGACTTGATCGTCACTGGAGCGCGGGCGGAGGACATTGATGGCTTCAAGCGCGAGATGGCTGCTCGTTTCAAAATAAGCGATATCGGCGCGCTCTCCTACTACCTCGGCATTGAGGTGAGGCAGGGGAAGGAGCACATCTCCCTGGCCAGTGCGCCTATGCGGAGAAGCTGCTGGAGCGCAGCGGCATGGCGGAATACAAGCCGTGAGTAACTCCAATGGAGGAGCGGCTGAAGCTGTCCAAGCACAGCATGGCGGCGAAGGTGGACGCGACACGCTACCGGAGCATCGTCGGAGGGCTGCGCTACCTCATGCACACTCGGCCGGACATCGCATTCGCGGTCGTGTACGTCAGCCGCTTCATGGAGGACCCGCACGGGGATCACTGGACGGCGGTGAAAAGGTTGCTGCGCTACGTCAAGGGGATGCTCGATCAAGCTTTCATCTTCCCCAAGAGTGGCGGCAAGGGTGGGTTGCGGCTCACGGTCTTCAGTGAGGCACCCCCCGAGACAAAGGAAGGTGAGCCGGAGCTCACTGTCTTCAGCGATGCGGACATGGCAGACGACATTGATGGACGACGGAGCATCTCCGGCGTGCTCGTCTTCCTTGGAGCGACCCCCATTGCTTGGCAGTCGCTGAAGCAAAAGATCGTGGCGCTGTCGATGTGTGAGGTGTAGTACGTCGCAGCAGCCACGGCGATGTGCTAGGCTGTCTGGCTGCACCGGCTCCTGGGTGAGCTAACCGGCGAGGAAGCTAACCCGTCAGCTCTGATGGTGGACAACCAGCCCGCCATCGCCCTCGCCAAGAACCCTGTCCTCCACGATCGGAGCAAGCACATTGACATCAAGTTCTACTTCCTCCGGGACTGCATCGATGGAGGGTAGATCGTCATCGAGTTCGTCGAGACCGGCAGACAGCTCGCTGACATGCTCACCAAGTCACTCGGGCGCCTGCGGTTCATGGAGCTGAGGAAGATGATTGGCATGGATGAGGTCAAGGCATCGATTTAGCAGCTGGATTAGGGGAAGAATTGTAATACATAATCTGCTGCTGATCTCTCTCTCTCTTGCTGCAGCAGAGTTTGCATTTGGTTAGCTCGGCTGTCCAGTCTCTACTATTGTAGCAGTATGGCAATAGACCACCTCTAGTACATTTTTTCTGGAATATGCAGGAGAGTTGCCTCTAGTACATTTTTTCTAGAATACGCAGGAGAGTTGCGTATCATTGCATTAAGAAAGGGGATAAAAGGCTTATATAGCCATACAACAGCATACACACCAACTTTACACACCGTCTCTAGGTTACCACCTCTAGTACATTAGTTGGTAGCTATTACATCAGCCATGTGTTGTTAGTGGGCTGATCGAAGGTTTGTACTGCTAATACTAGGAGTAGTTGGTGTATCTTAGGAATAGGTAGTTGGTATACTCACCAACAACTATGTACCTGGTAGAGGTACTAGCACTTGTATATATATCACACCTAAGGTAATGCAAAAGAGTAGTTCAGTTTGTCACATCCAGAAGCAGAGTTTTTGGTCAGCGCTGGGCTTGCGCTGTGTGTGTGAGTTATTCTCAATATCTTTTTCTGCCTCTAGTCATAGTGAGTGAGTGTGCTGGTAAGCTTACTACTGACTTGTGTAGGACAGCCTGGGACCAACACAGTCTACTACCGTTATTTGTACTCAGTTCTACCTTTTTTGTATGAACCAAACAACTAGGAACATGTAAACATAGCTCTTCCTTTCCACCTATTATCGGCCAAGTAGACTCGTTGTACGGATGGCATGCATGCGCTCTAGGAAGTGTAAATAGTTGTCTGGGTATATCTTAAGACAAGAGTATGGGCCATGGAGCTCCTAGCTCTCCAGTACTAGCATAAACTGCTCTGATGGATGCCAAGACAATTGTTCTTCAAGAAATATGCTCCTGATTGGTTGGTTGGGCGGCTGATTTCCGAAAACATCTAGATTTTTTATGGTCTAACTAGTGGGTTCACTGTGGCTAATCAACTTCCCGGATGGCTTTTAAGAGCTTTGCCTCTAAAATACACACTGGATGGTAAATTCCAGTTCAAAACCAACACATTACATACATGGTACTATGACTGTATAGGACAACACCTAAAAATAGAACGGATGAGTATGTTAGCTGCCGATCACTGCAAATACCCTGAGCGAACCTCCCTGACAATATATGTACTTCTGAATTTTGCAATTCGATTCCTGTCTTCCAAGAGGAATTGTGTGCCTGACAATTGTGGCAATTTCCATCTGTTGCAGGTAGGTAATATCAGTTCCAAGAGCACTCGACATGGCGGCCAATGTTGGGGAATCAACAAGCGGTAGCAGCAGTGGCGCTGATGCTGGGGGTAGCTTCGAGTGCAACATATGCTTCGAGCTGCCACAGGAGCCGATCGTGACGCTGTGTGGGCACCTCTTCTGCTGGCCGTGCCTTTACAAATGGTTGCACATCCACTCGCACTCCCCCGAGTGCCCAGTGTGCAAGGCCATCGTCGAGGAGGACAAGCTCGTCCCCCTTTACGGCCGTGGCAAGGACCGTGTCGACCCGAGGTCCAAGAACGCCCCCGGGGCAGACATCCCCGACCGTCCGGCTGGACAGAGGCCTGCCACGGCTCCGCAGGCCGATCCCAACACCCACTTCCCCAACGCCAACCCGAACCCGTGGTTCATGGACGGGGGCATCCCACCGGCGAACGCGCGGTGGGGGAACTACACCTTCTCGGCTGCGTTCGGGGGGCTGTTCCCGCTGCTCAGCTTCCAGGTGCATGGGTTCCCGGATGCCACCGCCTATGGCCAGCCAGCCGGGTTCCCTTATGGATACGGTCACGGCCATGGCCACGCGTTTCATGGCGGGCACGCTGGAGGGCATGCCCACGCCGCCGCCGCTCCTCGGCACGGTCAGCACGGACAGCAGCAGCAGCAGCAGGCGGATGTGTACCTCAAGGCGCTGCTCATCCTGGTCGGCGTTCTGGTGATTGCGAGCCTCATCACGTTCTAGGCTTTGCCTGTTGGTTGGTGTCATATTGTTGTTGCCTTCCTGGTAACAAGGAGTAGTAAGAGAGAGACAATTGCAGATACGTTGTGATGCTGCTGTGTGCATTTATCTTGCCCTCTCCATATACAACACGACTGAAACTGAATTATTCAGAGCAGCGCGTTTACATGGAAGTGTTGATAGCAGAATTGTTGTTGTACATACTGTTTGGATGTGGTTCAGTGGACACCTACATGTATACTGTGGTTTTGAACATACATTTACATTGTAATGAATAATAATTTGGAGGCTGTGTTCGAATGACATGTAGCAAAGGCTTTTCTTTTTTCTTTTGGCCACCGGACGGGGAGGGTATGCAATTGTTGAGAGGAGGGGATAAATTTCAACCTCTGGTAAGTTATTCGGGCCAGCGTTTATAGTCGCAGTTGTTTTTGTGTGAAATGGCGCTAGCTAAAGCCCTGAGCTTAGGTGTTTGCGTATTTTGTTTAGTCATAGGCAAATGGTTTTGCAGCAGAGTGCATGATCCTCATCCCAGCTGCTGCTGATGGCAGGAAGTAATTTGTATTTGTTTGTTTTTTATTTTTAAACTGGGCATCACTTCATTACTCATTGGCTAACAAATCGTTAGCGATAATTACATGTATTTGTTTTGGTACAAAGAAACAATGAAAACATTCGTGTCAAATGCGATTTGATCCCAGTACCCAAAAAACAATGAAAACATTCGTGTCAAACGCGATTTGATCCCAATTTGAAAGGATGAATGCAACACCTTCCTTGAGTTTGTTTGGCTTGTGGGCCACGCAACTCGAAACTTTTTTAAATAATATTTTTTAATGATTAATAGCAAATCTAGATATTGTTATATAAAAATTTAATATATAACAGCTTGTCGGCTGCCCAACGGTCCTTGGAAGGCCGACAGGTCAGGCGGGCCGCTCCCTGTCGGCAAGGCCGAGCACAGGTGCCACTGGGTACGGAGGTATCGACAGGATCCTATCGGCTCACCAGATGCCGATAGGTACTTAGGCTTACGATTAATCATTAAAAACTATTATTTAAAAAAAATCGCTAACCCCCTGTTCCAGAGGCAGAGCCACAGAGGGTGGGAGCACACGTGTCGAGCTCGCACTGCCCTCCCGCCTGTCTCCTCCTTTTAACTCACTGCCCACCCCCATACCCCAACCACTCTCTTCTCCGCTCGCTCGATCGATCCATTCGAGGCCGCCCCGCCTGAGCCAACCCTAGCTTGCCGTACCGCTACCGGAGAGGAGAGAGGATGCCGCGCCGGGAGGTGTCGCTGCCGGACGCCTTCGACCTCGTCCTCGGCAAAGGTTCGTCGTGTGCTTTGCTTTTGCCTTGCTCCCCCGATCGATTTTTTTCTTCTTCGGAATCCGCTAAACCCTCCCCATCTCACTCACTGACTGCTGCTGCATTTGCGATTCTGGTTCCGAGCAGATTGGGATAACTGGCCTCCCGAGGCGGGCCTCCTCGTCGCCGCCTACTACGGTGACATCCGCCGCCTCAAGGGTACGTGCTGCCTGCGTAAACCCCCTCACCCCCCGGTACACCGCGCCACGGCTCAGGGTTTTGCCTTTTTTGCCTTTTGCGTTAGGGGAAGTGTTGCTGTCAGATTAGGGGGTTTAATCTTTACACGGATCGATCGATCCATGTGCTGTGTTGGGACTTACCTAATTCCAAGCACACGGCTTGGTGCATCTCCAGTTCTCCACCACAAGTTATATGGCCGCAATGTAGGAAATGAAATGAACAAGTTTGCTAGTTATATACGGTCATACATACAGATGTTTTCTTTTGATCATGTATGGTTCAGTTATTGCAAAAAAAAAAAAAAAAAAAAAAAAAAAATCACAGCTTGTACTGCAAACCACAAATGCATCTTAGCTACTACAGTGATTGCCTTGAACCTAGCTCTGCTCCTCGACATGGGACTTAGGAGAGTTTCATTTTGATTGAATGAAAATGGGGTCTTCAAACAAAAAGTTAGGGCTTTCTGGTTTGTATGCTCTTTCCATGATTCGTCCCTAAAAGTTAGGGGGGAAATGCATTGGATTCGTTCCATCTGTGTGTTACTGTCAGATTAGGTGTTTAATCGTTACACTGATCAATTGGTGCATGTGTTTGGACTTTCCTAATTCTAAGCACATGGCTTGGTGCGTCTCCACCAAAATTTGCATGGCTATCATGAAGGGAATGAAATGGAGAAGTTTGTTAGTTATATATGGTCATATGGATGTTTTTCTTTTGCTCATGTATGCTTCAGTTACTGTAAATTTGACAGCTTGTACTGCCAATCACAAAAGCATCTTAACTACTAATTACCTCGATGCTAGCTCTGGTGCTGCACATGGCAGAGTTTCGTTCATTTTGATTTGAATAAAATTGTGATGTTTAAAGAAAATGTTAGTGCTTCCTGATTTACATGCTCTTACCATGATTCGTAACTAAATTATTCCCTTTTCCTGTTTTCTCCCCCTCCATCTCATTCTTTTCATCACTGAAGAGATCGCAAAGATCATTGACACTGAGGGGAAAGGGCTTCAGGACACCTTGGCCAACACCCACTTCCTCGGCACGTACGCCCTCCACGCCGCTTGTGACAGTGGCTGCATGCCTGTCCTCCAGTATCTGGTCAAGGATCTCAAAATTGACGTCAACAAGGCTGATACCCTGCGAGGCTTCACGCCCGTGATGCATGCCATGCTATATGGGAACCTGCCAGCCTTGCGGTTTCTTGTTGATCACGGCGCTGATGTTCATCATCAGCATAAAGGAATGAGTCTTTTTCATTCAGCTGCAGAGGGCGGTATGGACTTTACAAGCTTTTGTCAATTAATGTGTGCATGCTATATTGTCTTCAGAAAGTGTTTTTCATATTTGTCACAGCATTTCAAATTGTCTGCCCTCAATTACATAAAATATTCTGTTTGAAATCTATGTATCATCATTTGTAAGCACTGTATTTCTCAATTAATTCATGTGTCTTCCGTCAGGATATTATTTTTCATGTGCTTGGTTCTAGTTACTGAAGCTATAACTTTCTCTTTCACCCTCAAAGAAAAAAAAGCTATAGCTTTCTCTTTGCTTTGAGAAAAAAGATGCCTTTTCTGTAGATATAATTCATAATTTGTTAATCTAGTAGGATAATCATTGGTTTCCATCATTCCATGTATGTCCTTCAAGGAATTGTGATCGAAAACAGCTTATTTGTTGTAGCGCCATTGAAATTTGAAACTTATTTCCCCAGAAATCCTTTATTAACTATACATTCTGTGACCATCTGTTTTTTCATATGTTTCTTCAGGGCGGTCTGAAATAGCCAAATTCCTGCTTTCTAAAGGAGTTAGTGTTGATGGGGAATCAAGTCGCTTGACCCCACTGCTCATTGCTACTTTCAGAGGATATCCTAGCATTGTGAAGATTTTATTGGAGCATGGTGCAGATGTATGTGCTAACTATAACTCTTATTTTTATTTGCTCTGGAAGCTGCACGGTTCACTGCTCTCTCCCATTGTTCCCAGTTGTATTCTCAGTTTCTCTGAGCTGCTGATGTGTGACCCTGATCAAAGACATGGGTAACTGGGCACCCAGACATAAGCAGCTCTGAGGTCCTGAAACTCAAATAGGACATTAGGAACATATAACCTACACTTCAATAGGATACTATTGTTTTTTTCATCTGAAATTTTATGCTTCTTTGAAGGGCGGGCCTGGTGCAAGCGGTAGAGTCTTATCGCCTGTGACCGGAAGGTCCCGGGTTCGAGTCGCGGTCTCCTCGCATTGCACAGGCGAGGGTAAGGCTTGCCACTAACACCCTTCCCCAGACCCCGCACAGAGCGGGAGCTCTCTGCACTGGGTACGCCCTTTTTAAATTCTTTGCTTCTCAAGTGCGGGTTTTTATTTTAGAATTGATATTGATTTTTTTTGTTCTTGCAGCCCAATGAGCGTATGAATGATGAAGTTACACCATTAAGCATGGCATTAAAACACTCTTCTATGCCTTGTTTGAAACTTTTGGTTCAGGTAAGCTGTTTGCTGCATTCTGACTGCAATAGAATTTCCGTAACTGATGCTGGGTCTAGTTATGTAATTAAGTCTGTGTTAGTCATCGGTTTATGGAGAAAGCGTATGATTGCCTTGTCTTAAATTACGTTTGTAGGCTGGAGCTGATGTGAATGGTTTTGGATCTTATAATCCTTTGGCAAAAGCTGCAGAGAAAGGTTTGACTGAAGCTATCAAGTGCTTGTTGGAAGCTGGTGCAAATCCAAATGTTCCTGACACAGTGAGATTTGCTTCTTGTTGCATGCATCACTATAGTGATCTGCTTGATTTTATATCTTCCATAGCGCTGTCTAATACACATATGCAATGCTGGTATGATGTAATACGCAAACATGATGCCATGCAAAAGTGCTCTTATGACGGAACAAGGTCTATGTGTTATTAGAGCTTAGAAGTAAATAGTAAGGTGTGGTCTGACTGTTTTGCTGGCTTACCTATTTTCTGCATAACCTCATTACTGTTTTGGCGAGTCTTTTATTTTAGTATGTCAGGAATATATAGATGGTTGCAGCATAATAGGTTTCCTTAACCTGCTATGGCGGTAGTGAATTAATAGTCATTGCATTGGTCTGCGTATGGAATGGATTCAGAAGTGCTTGCATTCTGGATCAGTAAGTACTTTGTTAGGCGATTACTTTGATTGTGTTCAGGATTTAGAGTTGCTGCTGCTGGAGCATAGTTCTTCAAGAATTAATAGTATTTAGGGCGATTACTTTGATTTTGTTCAGGATTTAGTGTAGCTGCTGCTGGAGCATAGTTCTTCAATAATTAATAGTATTTAGTTGGAGAAGGCTCAATTTGTTATTCTTTTTCTTTTAAAAATTCTATACTTCATCCCCTCAATATGTTTGTTTGCTCAACAGTTTGGCAGGCTGCCAATAGAATTGGCTGCTGAGTATGGTACATGGGAAGATGTTGAACTTCTATTTCCTGTCACTTCCAAAATTCCAACAGTGGCAGATTGGAGTGTTAACGGAGTAATTAGGCATGTATACATGGAAGTCATGCAACTAGAGGTATGCCATCAACAAGACCATGCATCATCAACACTCATGTGCACATTCATTCCCTGTACAATTATGGTCATAACTTTGCATACTTGAGAAATCAACAATCAATGAGTTTCCATTGACCTGTCAAATGTGCTATGCATGTGTGTTTAATAGCATGAGAGATGTATCTGAGCTGCTCCCTAAACTCCTATTTGATTGAATGATGCTTTCTTGAATAGGTTTAGGAGATTCCTTAACTCTGATACTATTCAAAGGACCATGTAGACCAGTTTTCTTTCTTACACATACTCAAATGATTATTTTTCTGTCTGGAATTGGAAAGTAAGAACTGGGACTGTTACAGCGATAAGCAATACAATGATAAAAAATGTTTCCCTTATCGTTCCACTTCACCTTAACAACTTGTTATACCATTGACTCTTCTTGTCTACATGCACTGGATTGTTTGACCTATGTCTGACTCAGTTTGCTGTGAGCTGTTTAGGATGATGCATTTGTCAAAAAGAAGAAGTCCGAGCTGAAAAGACAAGGAGCTGATGCATTTAGTAAGGAGGATTATCTAAACGCGTCAGTATTCTACACACAGGTATGTTCTTACACATCACTTTCATTTGGAGGTAGATCCATGGATCATGTTCTTCCTTTGGTGTTTCGTTGCCTAGTGCCCTCAATGTACGATTTCCTGTGTTTGTCCTGCCTTTTTTTTTGGTGGGGGTCCAAAGCTGTTCATCTTGACTCCCTTTCCCTTTGTTTGGGTGATCTTGTTATAAGTTGACTTATCGAAACTTCCCCAGTCACATCTTTATATTTATACTATACTACCCATGCGGCTCCTTAAAAAGACTAGAATCACCTCAGCAATACATGATACCTGATACCTGCTCTGGTTTCTTTTGGAGCAATTCTGCATTTGAGTTGCCATTCTACATGGCATTTCAATTTTGTCCATCCTACCTACAGAGCAAATGGCAAATGACTGTTCTAAATTAAGTGGTGGTTTCTAGGATGTGGCGACAGCAAAAGAACTTGATACTGTCTTGTTGACTGCAGGCCTTGAAGGTTGATCAGTTCGACGCTACATTGTTCTCAAACAGGAGCCTTTGCTGGCTTCGCCTGGGTGATGGAAAGAAGGCTTTGCTTGATGCTATGAAATGCAAACATCTGCGCCCGAAGTGGGGGAAGGCCTACTACCGGCAAGGAGCTGCCCTGATGTTTCTGGAGGTCCAACAACCGAAGATTACATACAGATTAACAATCTCTGCTGTTCCTTATCTGCTATCTAAATGGACTACGCACTTGCCTTGCTCAGGATTATGACAGTGCTTATGATGCATTCAATCGTGGCTTGGAGTTGGACCCTGAAAGTGAAGAGATGGAGAAATTGCTTTGGTAGGAGATCCAATCCATGTTTTCCTCCTAATTTCCTAGAATGATATGGATGTGTCTGGATAGTATGTAGCTACTAGCTGTTGCTCCACTGTGCTCCAATACCTTGTCTGAGTCTAGGCATCCTCTTTTGCTTCATGTCCTTATGGTCAACTAACTGGTTGTTGCAGGGAGGCGATGGACCTCAAGACCACCTGAAGTAGTTGATGCCTTCAAGAAGCTGACGCAGAACTGGAAGCTCTTCAATTTTGTTGTCGTAGAATTGACAAAACACTCGGATGGTTGCCTACTTTTACATCGACCTAGGTTGCTAGACCTGAAACGATGCTACTTATTTTCTGTAGTGTATAATTCACGGAGGGTAGCGGCAGTTTAGACCACCATATGCTGCTAACTATCTTGATATGATTGGGGTAGCCGCAGCTACAACGTTCTCACGCCCTGCTTGTGTACGGAAGCATGCCAGTGCAGGTGCAGTGCTTGATGAAGCTGTTAACTGAAGTGATGAATTCACAGAGATGCTTTTGACGACATGCCTGACCGCCCTTTATATATTTTTTGCTTGCCTTAGTAGTTTTGTTTGATCGGAGCAAATTACAAGTAGGAAGTGTGCCAAGGGTAGCGTTATTGAACTTTTCTAGTGCAAACGAACTGCGCAAGGTGCGGCCTTTTCCTTTTGCTGAGGTGATAGAATTGACACGCAACAAGCTGGCCTGAAACTAGAAGCTCGTCAGTTTTGTTCTCATAAATATGGCCAAATGTTTTGCTTCTTGCATTTGCATAAATCTCATAGGTTGCTAGACTTGAAACAATTGCACCTTCTTCTGAGATATGCAACTCATAGATATGGCACAGCTTGGAGCAGTGCAGGTTTCTAGCAGCTGTTATCTGAACATGATTCTTGAGTCTGCAGCAGCTAGAACAATCGCACACTAGATGTGATGAATTCACAGAAATGCTTTTAAATCTTGATTGCTCCTCTAGCTGGCTCGGTCCCATTCGAACATTCATCATGTACCAATATATTCCTGGAGCCTAAGTAGCCATTACTTTACAGTATGGTGACCCCAAATCACAAGCTTTTACACGTATAGTATAGTGTGTTTCATCTTTACAAGATCCTTTTTTTACCCTATCACCCCAACCACCTACGCTATATTACATTTCCTGCTATACCTCCAATCTGTATCCAATTGAAACTACAGGCTACAACCCAACAACGCTCCTTTTCAGGCATATATATGTATATATATATTATTCACCCGGCCGGCCGGCCGGCAGGTGCTACAAATCATCTGATGTATGAGCAAATGAGCATTCAGGCCACAAAATCATGCAGAAGGGGTGACTGCGCGAACCGCTGCCGTTGATCCATCTGGTTCATCGACTCGTAGTCCGAAGACGCCACGCTGACACCGAGAGGAGCGGTGGCATTGTAGATGTCATCGTCTCCGACACCGACACCGGGGAAGCTCTGCTGGGCGTTCGGAACCGAGAGGCTGCTGCTGGAGTGCTGCAGCCCCAGGGTGAGCGATACATTGCCGTTCCCGTACCTCCCAAGTTCCGCCAGGTGGTACGCCATGAACCGGGCGTTCTCATCTTGGTGCTGCGCCACAGCATTGTGGAGGAGGAGGCCGCCATCTTCTTCGTTTGATCGTTGGTCCTTCAGCATCAGGTTCATGAAGCTGTCGTCAGGGTTCGGCTCATTCTGGAATCCCATGGGTGCTCCACCGCTGACGTTCATGGTCCTCATGCTGGCTCTTGACTCGCTCAGCTGGCTGCTCTCGCAGACCCGAGGCGTAGAACTTCTCAGGTCCTCCTTGTCTTCAGAAGATGCCATCTTGCCCTTGCTTCTTGACGCGTTGTCGGAGGAAGAATTGGAGTCTTGCTCGATATCTCCAATCTCTTCTTTGTACATGTCCTCGATCATCGGTTTCCAGAGGCGGACACGGGCATTGATGAACCAGTTTGAAATCTGGAGAGGCATGAAAGTACAGTCAGAATATAGAGATATTGAATAGTAAAACCCAAATAACTTAAGCAGATGTTAATCTAGTAAAAGGGTATGTTGTCCTCTGTCAAGATGCATCGATGAAATCATACAAGTAGCAACAGTTTCAGGATAGGAACATCAAAGGCAAGAATAACCATAATGCTGAACAGCCTCTGGCATTTGACTACATGTTTGAGGCGCATTCAGCATTCAGCAGTACTATATCAGCTGCTATGCACATGTGAACTGGAATATGGACCAGGAAAAATACGAATAAGAAACATTACCTGACTCCTTGTCAAGCCTGTTTGCCTTGCTAGCATCAATTTTTCAGAATCTTTAGGGTACCTGCAAGATAATGTCATGACAGATGGTGAGGAACAAGAAAAAGAAGAACACAAGGAATACTGAATAAAGCGCCACATGGGAAGCTGCTTACGGGTGAAGGAAATGCTCAAAGAGCCAAGCACGAAGAATGGTAACAGAGTTTTCAGGAAGCCCTCTCTGTGGCCTCCAAGCATTTTGTGGGATCATGCCATACTGTTGGAAAGCTCGTTGTTGCCTAAGCTGTTGATCGATGTACCGGAGACGAGTTAGTTTTCCCTCCTTGCCAGATGAATTTTCTTCCTCCCCGAGCTTCTTCCTGATGACATTAATCTCATCATTGATAGCATCCTTGAGGCACCGGAAGTGTCGTGAGATTGTTTGGAGAGCAACTGCAGTGTAAGGCTTGGCAGCTCCAGGCCCAGCTACCATATCAAAAGACGAAACCACACTTTGCATTTGGTGGTAGTAGTGCTTGTATTTCTGGTCCACCTGGAATATGTTTCCTCAGCATTAAATGGTTGTTAAATAAAAATAAATAAACGTTTTATCCAAAGTCTTACAGGATGAACTCTACGAATCCATGTTCTAATCTCACTAAGCTATGAAACGCTGTATCTACAGTAATAAAAAAGAAGTGATGTTGACTGTTGCAGTTTTATTGCAAAAGAAAAGCACGTGATAGTGGACAAATAGTGTCACCCACCTCATCCAACATTGCCATCAGCTTTGCCATCTTGTTCTGAAGCTCTTGCTTCTCAGCAGTAGAAAGCTCCGGTGCTGCATTGGCGCCAGATTCCTGCGGATTAGAGGACACACCCTCACTTTTCGGCCCTCCCTCGGTCTCTTTGCCATCCGTCTTTCCTGCTTCTACCTGTTCTCTCTGGGCTTTCTGCTTGATGTTCTTCCAAACGTTCACAACTTCATCAAGCAGCTCTTGAGCTGCTTTCAGATACCTTGAGTTCCGGATTGCCCGTGAGAACTCGGACTGCATACTCTTCATTCGGATGTCATCGACTCGAAGACTATCATGGTAAGAGTGTGGCGACAACATATCTGGTTTGACAGACCAGTATGACAAGGAAGGTGCCAGGATTTGTGTGTTGAGGCTGAGAGATAAACCTTGGCCTTGCACCGAGGGAATGTTCGACGAGCCGTGGTTGTTCAGAACACCAAAATCAAGCTGTATACCATTTTGGGCATCATCATGGATGAGATCAGCTGCACTGCTCTGTGATCCATCCATCATATGCATCAACATCTCGTTCTTCATATCTTTGACTAGGCCGAAAGAGCGCTGCCCCTGGTGGGAACCAAGCATGTCGGACTCCCTTGCAGATGAGTCTTGGGACATCACTGAAGGATGGCCAGGTTCAGGCATCTCTATGCAATTCTGCTGGGACTGTAGAATGCCACTGAACTCTGTGTATGGTCCAGAAGCTGGTCCAGAAGCAGGATTGTTCAGATAAAGCAAGTTCCCTAGAGCCGATGGCATCGGATAGGATGCATTGCCGGGGTCTCTAGAATACATGTTCTGTGAGTCCCTTTCACTGCCCTGGCTCGAGTAATAAGTAGCCATCATACAGTTCTGGCCGCTCGCTGATCAAGATTACTGCAAAAGATACTGCGTATGCAGAACCACCTTGGAAATTGACTGATGAATCAACTTTCAGCAGCCGACAGAAACCTTTCGCTTACAGCTTTCCTGCAATTGAGTGAAGCAAAGTGGGTCAGATAGGAAGCTTTAATAAAATTCAAGATTGATAAGGTTTATCTTCTCTGCGGTTTAAATAAAATGACACACCAATTTATTTGCAAAGCAGTTCAGTGAAACGGAAATGGATTCAACAGAAACTTTGTACGCAAAAGGGTTTAATACAAAATTTGCAGTAGAAGTGAGAACATATGGACTGAAAATTCGATGAGCCGATTGGCAGGCTGGAGGCACAGGTGGTCCTCTTTCACTTTTAGATTGGATCGAGAGCACTGCCTCCGTTATCATGATAAACAAGAGTATATGCTTGTGAATTCCATTTGTTATACCAAGATAGACAATCACACGTCGCAAGAAACCAAAATCAAATAATTGGGCCAATATTATTTAGAAACACGGCTGGATATAAACTTTTTTTTAATAACGGAACAAGAGGCTGGATATAAACTATATCTCATGGAAAGGAGAATTGAACGAATAGCTTGTTGGAGTTTGAAAAGCAGAATCTTGAGAGTACTGCTCATTTCTATGCAGTACCTTGTTTAATCAATAGACTGGGTCCTCACGGGCGTGTTACCAATTCGAACAAAGCCTTTTCTGATCAATCTGGGAGAAGAGATAAAATTGCTTAGCCTCCTAGTCCACAGTTTTGAGGCAAAAAAAAATCTTTCTAGTAGAGACTATATTTATTTACGACATAAAAGGGGGTGAAACCAGGAGAGAGCTCCAAGGCAAAAACTTTGCTGTTACAAGCTAGTACTAGTACTAGAGAACAAAAGCAGCAGTTAATTCTGATGAAAAGACGTAAGATTTCCTTGGTCGAAAAAGCACTTGGGGTGCAGTAATTCCAACACAACACAAGAAGTACCACAAAAAAGGTTAGGAGTAAAGGGAACAGAGCTTTAAGAGCTTGGCTTTCATTCATGCAAACATCCAAAGAGGAACGAGGAAAACTTGTAAAATTCAGTCATAAATCCAACTCGAAAGGACCAATAAGTTCAAATTATTAGCCAAGATACCCAACGAAACGAGTGGGTTGCCAGTTGGAAAAGAGGACGCTAGAAACAAAGAATTCAAACGAATCGGATATGTGGTTCGCGAGCATCAGTAGTAGTTGGTAGAGCAAGAAAGGGAAGAACTTTGGTGAACGCATGTCTCCTCAATGTAAAAAAGGAGCATCTTTTCTCCTTGGGAGCTTTGGATTCTACAAGAAAACTCAACGCCAGCACAAGAAAAGATCATCTTATCATCCGTATCCAACTAAAGTAAAATCAGAGCTCAATCTTTTCCTCCAAATTCAGAGAGAAGAAACAGCAGCACCCTACCAACTCTGCTAATCCAAGTAAGCAAGAGCAGCCCGGGAATCCAAGAACAGCAAGAGAACCAGAATTCAGAGTGTTTTTCATCCGCGAACCGGAGATAAGAAATTCGTCTGCTCCTGCTGCTGCGGCAGCATGGAGCCATGGAGGAGGTGCAGATGTTACAAGGCGAGGCAATAAGAAAATGGGAGGGAAGACGAGCTGGACCTGAAGGTGTGGTGTGCTCCTCTCATGGGGAGCACTGGAGGAGCAGGCAACAAGGCAGGCAGGCAGGGATTGCCTCCACAGCAAAGCTGATCTTGTTGAGGCTGAGGGTCGAGGGGAGGGTAAGAAGGGGAGAGCTGAGAAAGATAATCAATCCTCCCAATATGGGAACAAAATCAGATCCTTCCCAGGATAAAATAACAATTCCAGAAAGAAAATGGAGCTCCCTTCTCTCTCTGTTTCTCCCTCCTCTCCACCTCCTCCTCTGCAGCCAGCAAGAGTCTGAGCTCCCTCCTTCCCTCTCCTCCTTGAGTGATATGGAAAAGGGTGGGAGAAGAAGCTGAAGCTGTGCTTGGCTAGCAGCACCCACTAACAACAGCACCAAATATGGAATAATGCGTGCCTCCCTCCAAAAGAAATGTTTTTTCCTCCTTTTATTAAATGAATTGGTTGCTGTTGGGCTGAGCAGGCCAGGATTACACTGCCTTTAACTAACCCCCTTCCCTACTGTTCGCAGCTTGGAGTTATTTGCTGGTGTAACCACCACAGGAGTAGGAGCCCTCGGCAGCTACTTGCCGAGTTGTTTCTTTACGACAAAGCCTAGGGCCTAGGCATCTCTCATTTTCTCTCTATCTATCCAGCTCCAGCAGCACATAGCAACCCTTGTGCTGCCTGCTTATTTAGGTGGATTTGTCTTGTGCATTAAAAACAAAATCAT
Organism: Miscanthus floridulus; assembly: GCF_019320115.1. NCBI lineage: Eukaryota > Viridiplantae > Streptophyta > Magnoliopsida > Poales > Poaceae > Miscanthus > Miscanthus floridulus. Next base: position 88,769,685 of record NC_089593.1, read on the forward strand.
TCAGTTACTGATCAAGGATGAAAACCTGCAGATTGCATTGGAAATTACTAATGACTTCTTCCATCAGTGCTCCTAGTGCATCTGGCTTTTTGGGGGGTTTTGATGCCAGCTAGCTGATGGGCGAGATACGCAGAATCATGACATCATTTGAGGACAAAGGCATGGAGGCAAGGGGATTTATCACGTGTGACATCAACGCCCCAATGAGAGAAGTCATTAGTGGTGGGGGCCAGCCGGCCAGGCCATCTCTCCCCCCCTCTTCCTTGCATTGCCTCCTTGGGTGGTTCATGTGGTCCACGAGCTTACGCGATGGCACGGGTCCACCAACCAAACCAAACCCCCCTCATTTCTTTCTGCACCAAATTGCAGAGCTGGCTTATTAGCCGCACAATATTGATGTAATGTTAAATTGGAGCTTACTAGTAGTAATTAGCATATGGGAACATGCACCACCCAGCAGCTGCATTGAACATTAACAAATTCACATGTTATAGATGCAAATAAAGGGGGGAAGATATTCCAAAGAAAAAAAGCTACTAGAGCTTATCATGAATACTACAACAAGAAAGGCAATATATATATATTCCACAGCTGTGGGTCCAGTATATATATATTCTCGAATACATTTCTAGTATAGGTAGCAAAAAAGTTGTTGAGCGGAAGGTGATGCAATATAAGAGTCACCTCTCAATTCCGCCCCTAACTATTACTAGATAGTTTTTACCAATTAACTTTCAGTGAAGTCATATAAGTGAAATACTAGCACCACCTTTTTTTTACCCTGTTATCACACATCTTAACAATGATACCTATATTTAATGACCTTAGCACACGTGAACTATAACTTGGACATAATCCCAAGGCAACGGATATGATGAACCAGGACAGAGATATAGCGCTAATCAAGTACTGTTAACGGTGGATGATTTGGTAACCTCTCTTCAAATCAAAGGTTGCATGGGGAAGGGGGCTTGCTATGCACACGTTGAGGTTGGGAGTGGGTGTTGTGGTTAGGGATGGTCAGATGGACGGACGGATGGATGGATGCTCTTCATCTCATCTCCCAAGCTAACAACCAGTGGGTGGACCTAATATAAAAACAATCTATCCAGCCTTGTCTTAGACTTTAAATTACAAATCCATCCATCCACCCCCTACCTCTACCTGTAGTCTGTAGTGAGTGAGTGCATGCCTCCTTTTTATCCTACTGGCTACTTCTACAATCTACTACCCCATCTTTTTTACTTTCCTGTAACCACCCACTAATTAACCTCTTTTCCACTTTTTAGTTTGCTTCCTTGTGAGGAGGGTATGTATGTAGCATATTCTAAACCTGACAAATATCTGGTGAAGATGAGCGATCCCAGATTTGTTACATGAATTATATATCATTTTTTTGAGTGGATGAGCGATCCCAGATTTGATACAGGAATTATATAACATTTTTTGAGTGACTCTAGTAAAAGCCTCGCTCTCAATTACCCCACCATCACCTGAACAATCAGGTCACCAAAGTCATCAAAATAAAGAAAAAATACTCAATTGTTTCTATGGTATTTACTTGTTAGGATGAAGAAGATAATATTATTATTTTCAGTACTGGACTGCATAAAAAAACAGCACATTATTAAAACACGGCGAGTAAATAATAAGCAAATAACTGAATAATATGCAATATGGATGACAAATCTTATATATCTATGGTGCCTTGTTAGACCAGAGAAACACTTTGATTGGATGTTTTGTTTTTCAAGAAAAACCAATGGTCCTCTCTTACAAGTTGAAGCCAGTTCCAGCAACCATCCGCCATTGGTATCTTATTCAAAGGAGTGGGTTTTAGATAAAATTATCAGCATGGTTAGTTTGATCACTAACTTGTTCTTTGGATGCCTTGGTAAGCTCTCCTTTTGGTGTAACTAATGGCTGCTTATGAGGGTTTCTTATACAGGCTATACATACCCAAGAACATCCATGAAACTGCCAAATAGTTTCCACCGGTGGTAAATTATAGACTAAATTACACCATAGAGAAAAATAAATTCCCTCGGATTATAAGACACGGCGATATAATCTAGTTGTCAAAGAGTTTTGTATACCTTATGGTAGGCACTATTCTACTATTGATCTATATATGTTTCAAACTTATAGTAGGTACTATTGATCTATGTTTCGAGATTGCATTGTTGTGTACTTTCAGTGACAAGCTGGATCTGTCGTCAATCAAATAAAAAGAAGGTGCAGAATATATAAGGGGGGCTTCAAAATTTGCAATGAGCACATTATATATACAGCTCTTTGATTAGCTAAGCTGTTGCTAATATCGCGGTGACGTTGCTGCTCAATTATTATTATTAGCCACACCACACAATGGTAGGAGAGTAGGAGTTGCTGTCATGGTCCTTGAATTTAGTGTGTGGGGGCTCTTGATCTGTTCCTGCTTGCTTACTCAGCCTTCTTCCCTCAACCATTTCTTTATTCCTAACCCATTTGTATTTGTCTCCATATTATATGTGTCTTCCTCTTTGATTGCTTTCAACCACAGAAGCTTCTCTTTGAATTAGGTGCCTAGGGAACGCCACGTGTCCGTTGCTTACCGGACAAACCAACCTTTGTCCGCTTTTAGTACTATTGTTAGTCTCCGTAATCAGTGATTTAATTAAATTAATACAAACTTACCAGCTGATCTAGACCTCCTTGTTGGTTTGGTTTCCCATGTGCGAAGCAAATCTTGTTCCATGATATGCCCCAGACAGATCCTCACATAAGAATCACAGAGCCTACACATGCATGAATACTTAATTGTCTTGGGGATATGCTTTCTTTTCTTATCCATGGTAATTAACTTATTATTTCGTTCACCTTATACATATCTACCGGCTTGCTATATAAATGTTTAATGTGAAGAGAACTGGACAATGAACAGAAAACGAATTTATTAATTAAATTGTGCAAGCAATTTGCTCCTTTTTCCTCGTCATTTTTACTACTCTAGTGTTTGAATTGAGAGAAGAGCGAGAAAGCACGGCACGCAGTATGCTACATACAAATATCTCGTTTGATTCATGCTGTGTAAGTTTGTGAATGGTTCCGGTGATGTGTAACACACGGTATAGACAACGGACACTAAAAAAACCCGCAATAAAAATCAAAAGTCCACATATGAATAACTTAAATTGACCTAACCAACTGGGTCACCATCTTAACCATATGCAATCACCCAAACTGCCAGCAGTTATATACTGACATAAAATAAAATGGCTTGTAGGCCGGAGGATCAGAAGGCTCTATAAAGAATGCACTGATTGTGCTCTTATTTTAGGGCACGCCTGGACAAACAGGTCTTGTCAAATGCTGGCTAAACAAATGCTTTAGGCCCTGTTTAGATCCCACCCAAAATCCAAAATTTTTCAAGATTCTCCGTCACATCAAATCTTGCGGCACATGCATGGACTATTAAATGTAGGTAAAAAGAATAACTAATTGCACAGTTTGCCTGTAATTGGCGAGACGAATCTTTTAAGCCTAAATAATCCATAATTGGACAATTTTTACTAAATACAAACGAAAGTGCTACCGTAGCCAAAAGCCAAAAATTTTCGCAACTAAACGGGGCCTTAGTGTTTGTGCCACACAAGCAAGATCCACTTCTTTATTTGCCTGCTATTAGCTACAATGGAAATTTCTTCCCATGGAATTATTTGTCTTGTTTAATTCAGCTTGGCAGCTCTAGGTGAGGGTATATCCAATTATTATCCATCCCTGAATATGCAGAGAGCAATTAAGGATCTTAGACTGTGTCAAACACTTATGTCCAAACTAAACAACATTGTGGGAAATATTTTACTAAAATAAGAGTAATCAAAGGCCAATGATCCTAGCTGTGGTTTAAACTTTTTCTTTTTTGGCATCCGATCCTTCCCCCAATGGCACCATACTCCTTTATTCCATTCGAGTTTGATTTTACCTAGGATGTGAACAAATTAAATGATCCATAAAAACTGAATAAGCTAATAACTACTTTGATTTCCCAAAACACATGGATGGCAGCAGGCCGGCTTTCATCGGCTAATTATATTAGTTTCACCAACTTTTAGCATCATCCACGTACTATAAATAAATTAACTACGATCCAAAAAATGTACTTGGCAATATTGCAATGAATTGGAATTGTTTTTAGCTTTTCGCAAAGTGAATTGCCATACTTAGGCATTGTCACTATCTACTTTGCTCACCTTAAAAATATATATTTTTGAAAGGGAGATGCATGGAAGCAGGAAGCCGGCCGGCCGGATGAAGGTCCTTTTGATGACTCCATCATGATTGGTGCCAGCTACTATACATTCCCGTCCATCGATCCACCTATATATCCATAAGCTGTCAAGTGTTAAGTTTCAGGTGTTAGAACAGCTACCAGAAAGCAGTATATATCATGGTGCGTGTACATGTCAATAATCATGGACGAAATGGACCTAACAATTCGGCGTCTCTGTACGTCGGTCGCCGGCACGGATGGGGATGCATGCATTTTGGGCACAAGATAAAAAAAAAACGTGGAAAAGTTGTTGCTTGTGTCTGGATAGAGACCAAGATGACAAGTTCCGGCAGTTCTTAGGCTTATTAGACAAAAACAAAACAGCTAGCTTTTTCGTTGCACCGACGGTGATAGATATGATGCATGTAAGCATGTGAACGCTCTCATGGCAAACGACTGAACCATCAACCCGACAGCAGGGTGCAGAGCTATCCTTGTTCATATCACTATATCAGTCAGCACTACAGTAAGCCAAGAAATGCAGCACAATGCATGACCCATGACGAAGGTTTTCAGACCCAGACCAGACATCCCTCTCCATCGATCTCTATCTATCTTGCTTATTTTTCTTTTTTGCAACAAGCACATCACTTTAAGTCCTTAACTATAAATATATGTATGCTACTCATGGACTAGAACTATTTGTATGCAACTCATGGAACCACAATATTTTTTTCTTATTTAATTGTAACAGAAGCATTTGTGTAAGCATGTGAGCCTGTGGTCAGTACACTACACCAGCAAGATAGAACATGCATTCCATTGCCATCACACTCAGGCCTTGTTTAAGTTCCTCCCTACAAGTTTACATCATATCCTATCAAATATTCGGACACATGCATAGAGTATTAAATATAAACTAAAAAAATAACTAATTGCACAGATTGCAACTACTTTACAAGACGAATCTTTTAAGCCTAATTAGTCCATAATTTGACAATAAAGTGCTACAGTAATACATGTGCTAATGACGAATTGATTAAGCTTAATAAATTTGTCTCGCTGTAATTTTTTTTTATTAGTATCCGAATATCCTATACGACACCCTCTTGTGATATCTGATATGATATCTCAAAACTTTACAACAAGAAACTAAACGAGTCTATATACGACACCCTCTTGTGATATCTGATATGATATCTTAAAACTTTACAACAAGAAACTAAACGAGTCTATCACAAACACGCGCTGCCTTGCAAAGGAGACAGGACAAGGAGGAACTCTAGGCGCTTTGCACTTTTACATTGGTCAAAGCTTCCCTCTTTGTGCAGAGCCAGGAAGGCAGGAACCTAGGCAAGTACTACAGTGGTGCGCATATACACCAAGGAGGATATGGTGACACTGTTGTTGTGCTCTGTCAGCATTTACTGCTCAACAAGATTGCCTTGCCTTTATTTGCCCCATCCAGGTGTGTTTAGTTACCTCAGAATCCAAACTTTGACACTATACAAAAAGAAGATTCTCCATCACATCAAACTTGTGATACATGCATAGAGTACTAAATATTGACGAAATCAAAAACTAATTACATAGTTTGGTTGTACTTTGCGAAACGAACGTTTTGAGCCTAATTAGTCAACGATTAGACAATTATTACCAAATACAAACGAAATGCTACGTTACACTACAGTGCGCTATATGAATTTCGGCGGCGCAAGTTTGGGCAACTAAACGAGGGCCCATTAGCATGACTGGTCATCTATCCATCCCCTATCCGTGGCTAGTGTTTACAGTCATCATTAATCCTCATAGCCATAGCCTTTTGGTTGGAGTGGAGCAATTGGTTTCTTGGTTATTGCACACATTTGGCACCTACCGTAGTTCCATTTCTACGTGTGAAATTGTTCACCAGACATTTTCAAGTTTCTAGGTGTGGTGTGAAACAAGTTGGTCACCAGACATTTCAAGTTCTGATGAGAACAAAACCGACGACTCTTTGTCCAAGACATATGGAGTATAGGACAAGGACATGTTAAAAAAAACCAAGGAAAAAGTTGAGGGCATCCAAGTTCAGCTTTGATCCGCTGGGTATCTGGATAATGGGGCGCCTATGGGGATCCAACGGGCATTTAAACGCCACTGTTTTCAGTTGGTCTAATTAAAATATAGTATTGTCTATTCAGAAACCACTATTTGGTCTGTTTGTTGATAGAAACCTACTAATTAGGTTGCATTTACCTCTGAAAGGAACAATGCATAAATAACCTGGCTTTGCAATTTGTGCATATATCAGTTCACCAGGGAAAAAATATTTGGAAGAAGAAACCAGAAACAGGCAGCCTGTTCGTTTCGGCTGAATTGGCTTATAAGTTATGGCTGAAAGTACCGCTGGCTGGTTTGGTGCGAGAGAAAAACACTGTTTAAGCCATGGATTATAAGCCATAAAACAAACATGAGGGTTGTTCAAGTGCAGGGTAACAGGGTAACAGAAAACCTTGGGTGTTATTTATGTACCCACCAGACCTTTTGCAGAAGTCAGTTTAGCTGATCAGAGAAGAGGATGTAAAGGCACACTAATGGACAGCTTTTTGCTGTGTTCATGGCAACATTCTGTTATGTATCGCAGCGAAGGAGGAAAAGGAGTCGCAGCAGGTAAGCTACAGTATGATCCATTGCAAAAACTGACGCACTGCAGCTGCAGCTTGGGTGCCTCCAAGACCTGGTACTGGCAGACAATGCAGAGAAAAAAAGGTGCATTGATACAGAGATCCTGACTGGTTCACGGGTCCCAATTGACACAATCAATGGGCCCGTCCGGACTAGTCTGAGCACGTACCCAGCTAGCTACAAATACTGTAGGCAGCTAACCACATAGGAGTAGGCACGCAGAGGCAGAGGCCAGGCATGCCATGCCATGTGTAGGTTCAGCCTTCAGCAAGGCCAGGCACTAGCATGATAGTAGGTAGGTTCACTGCATGCATGCATAGGCAGAGAAATGGACAGGCCAGTATCACCAAATCTCTTCTCTACAAGGCTAGCTAGAATGGAAAAACATGTCTTTTCTAGCCACACATTCTTCCAAATACATGATTATGGGGAGGCAGGTGAGAAGAATTACCAAAAGCCGGCCATGAATTAATTATCTCTTGCATGATTAGGTAACTGCTAAACTGTCCAGTGCTACAACCAGATGGAGCATCTATTGGGCATGGCTCTGATCATGCTATATTAGCCAGCTAGCTAGAGCTAAGAGTTTATATTAATTGCCCATTTGTCGATGACGGGTGTAGCTAATGTTCTTTTTGCAACTTTGCTAGGAACTATAATCAAGTGTGTATGTGTAGGGTTTGGTTTTGACCAAAAGTATGTGAATGAGCTTGCACAAGACCTTTGCATTGATTATTATTAGAACAGTTGCCAGCCCCGCGTCATCTTTTAACATATCAAAGATGCATGTATATGTTCTTCACATATGTGTTCGCCGAGAGAGGCAACCACCGTGTATATATATTCTGGTAATTAAACATCTTACAGCTTCCAGGGCTTTTTAAATGTCTACAGTTTTGAATGCGTAACCATGGATGTGTACCAAAAGTTGACCGGTCCTGTGATCTGAAGATCTCATATACAATCACCAAAAAGAAATATATCATCAATTTCATCAATATTTGGAAGAATCTCAAGGAAATTAGTATTGTGATATATTCTGCACGCAACATGTGTACATTTTTTGAGGATTGAAAGTGTGCTCTCCTAATTGTGTAAACTGTGTGGCTGTATGACTTGAGAGGATCGGATAAGCAGCTAACTCAGACGACGACCTTTAATTTCAGGATAAGCAGCAGTTAGGAGTACTATAGTACTGTGTGGTCGTCAGCCTTGGTGACTAATTAACAAGCGCATATGTAGCACCGTGGACTGCAGGATAATGACCTCTCACTTATTGTAAAGTGGTGCTACTGGCATTTTCGTTCCAAGCTTCCAATGCAAAAGGCATCACTGCATTGCTCTTTTTCTCAGATAGGTATAGTTAGAAGTTAGAGACCCAGCTGGGTCTTTATCCTTTCGTTGTGTGGGGAAAAAAACAGGCTCATTTTTCAGTGCTTCTAGTCTAGTCTTATATACACCTTTTCAGATTTTCTTTAATTCACAGGGAAACTAGAACAGTTGCGAAGTGCTGCAAATTTCTTATATATCGTACAGAAATTCGTTGGGCTTTAAGTATGCTAGAGAATATGCAAGCATGGGTCACAAAAAGATGATGGAGCTAGGCTCTTGTGCTTTTTCTAGGACAGAGTACAGTGTTGTCTCTTGTCTAGCAATCGTGAGGAAATCAGTAGTAGGAGCCCAATCACAACGACCGATGACGATGAGTACACCTAATAGAAAACCACTACTACAGGATACAGTTAAGAGATGGAAAAGGCCATGCAAACAGCTCCATCATCCCATATCAGTCTAGACACCAGGAAGATTATATTATATTAGCCAATATAATATGATCCTGACTGCTTTTTCTTGAACGAATGAACCAATTGATCCTGATTGAAAACTTCAGTTAGTTTGAGAGAAACAAAGATTATTATTACGACGACAGGTGCCTGTTAAGCCGTCTAGGAGGTTATTATGAATGCGTTTATATATGATGATGACATTATTGCCGCAGCTAGGCATGATGGACCATAGCCTGCTGGCCGGCCGGCCCCTTACCCTTAACTTTGCGTGAGGGAACCGGTCACCATTAGCTGCCTAGAGCGTGGAAAATACTGTGTGGTCCGTGGTTGTCTCAATTATTGACAAGAATCTAGCTGCACCAGAACATATAAGCCTCATCCGTCTTCTTTCTCAAGCAAAAAAGGAGAAGGGAAAGTGAAAGAAGAGGCATTGGTCAAGCTAAAATCATCATGGGATGGCCAATTCAAGCCTTACAGTTAAGCCCATCTGGCCCACCAACCCTGGAATGATCACATTTCATTATCCTCCCTTTATTCCCATTTCTGTGTCATTTACTATACTAGTTATTATTTTGTTCTAATTTTAGTTGCGTTGGCGGGTTAATTGTCTCACGTTTGGTTCTGTTTGCAGGTATTACAGAGACAAAAGGCTAATTACCATCCTAATGCAGTAAATAAGGATTCAAAATTTTGCTCAAAATTAAAGTAATGAAGGTTCAAGAATGAGGTAGCAGTACCTTGCTGAGTTGTGTTGTATCAGGCTATCAGCAGAGTGAAAAGAGGAATCCATGTGGACAGGTTGTTTCTTCTGTTCGTCACTGCGGATTAGTACAAGACAAGATTGAGGAATCCATGTAGAATGCTGAACGCACATAGCTTTGGCAGCAAAGCCTGAAACCTTAGCATCGCGGGGAGTGAAGTGATTCAGTTCCAGGGACATGCAAAATCCAAGATAAAGCATGCAGTCCGGATCATTGCAAAGCATCTTAGCTGAAATCCTGCTTCAGTTTCCATAGCAATCCGTGTTGACTGCAGGCCAGTTCTTGGTGTTCTTCTCCCCCGAAACCTGAAACCTTGCAGGAGTAGCAGCATGCCATGACAATGGCACGCTGTATGTACGTTGTGATGTGATGAAACAGGACGTCTTGTATTCAGCACCCCTAGCAGTAGTCAGGGTCCTATGATGGAGAAAATTGCAATTCTAGAACGCGAAATAATGCGCTTCGCTATTATAGGACTCCAAACATCGACTTCGCTAAAACGACCCTTGAAATATTGACACTTTGTTATACATAACATTTAAACTTTGTAATCACTTTTCTCAACTAAGATACATGTATTTTGTCATGATGTGACTGTATTACCCTCAGGGCTTCATTTGACGTGGGATGGGGCTGCTGGCCTCTCGCCTGGCCTGCCTGACCGACACAGTGGCGATCCTGCTGGAGTGGGTGATGGCGCAGATAGTGCTGCACCCAGGGATCCAGTCCAAGATGCAGGCGGAGCTGGACGCCGTCATGGGCCGCGGCCACGCCATCTCCAACGCCGACGTGGCCCGGCTGCCCTACCTGCAGCGTGTCGTGAAGGAGACGCTCCGCGTGCACCCGCCCGCCCCGCTGCTCTCGTGGGCGCGCCTCATCCCCGCGGGCACCACGGCCATGGTCAACATGTGGGCCGTCGAGCACGACCCGGCGGTGTGGGCGGACCCCTCCACGTTCTGGCCCGAGCGGTTTGAGGAGGAGGACGTGAGCGTGCTAGGCGGGGACCTCCGGCTCGCGCCGTTCGGGGCCGGGCGGCGCGTGTGCCCCGGCAAGACGCTGGCGCTCGCCACCGTCCACCTCTGGCTCGCGCAACTGCTGCACCGCTTCCAATGGGCGCCGGCGGACGGCGGCGTCGACCTGACGGAGCGCCTTGGGATGTCGCTGGAGATGGAGAAGCCCCTCGTGTGCAAGCCCACGCCCAGGTGGTGATCGCTGAAAGCACAAACTACGCATGGCTGGTGCGCGATCGAGTTCCATGCATAATTATATTATTAGTGTTTCATTACGCCGCATAATTTGTTTTTCTGGTCGAGAGATGGTGTTCAATCTGCATTTGAGAGATGGTGTTCCATCTGCATTTGTGGTTTTGTCTACGTCACAGACACCACAAAATATCGCTGAACAGAACAGAACAAAAAGTCGGGTCAGTTACAGGGACATCTGACAAAAAACTGAAGCTGCCATTTCGTGTCAATGTACCTTCATCTGATAAAAATCTCATCGTTTCACCGTGGCCAGCACCCAGCAGGGGCATGCATACCGAGACCTGCGGTAGCTGCCAAAGGCCAAGAATTCTCGTCTCGTCTCGTGCATGGACAAGAAACAGGAGAGAAGAGCAGTAATTCTTGACGTGGAATTGCACGCTTGCAACAACGAACAGTGACGCGACGCCTTGAGTGATGAGCGCCACAAGAGAGCGTAGCGGTAGGCCCGGCCTCGAGCAGGTTTCCACGCGAAATGCTTTCCACCGTGCTTGCTTCTGTCTGTCCACCTAGCTGCAGTTCAGACGAGAGAATGAGAGATGCTTCTGCTAAATCACCGAATCGGTCACAACCACCTGTTTCTGCTTGTTATTAAACGCAATTCTTTTGAATTAAAAAAATGAGAACACGTCAAGGGACCAGGGAGGAGGCATATGATAGAGTCAACAGTTGCAGTTGTTTGTTCAGAATCCATCACTACCATCTGAACTCTGGGACGCGTGCAGATTAGATTGAAACAGTTATGATCCAGTCCAGGAGATCGGCCATGCACGGAGTGCTGGCATTCAACTGGATCAAAGCAGCATCGTCGTATCGATCAATCCACCGACGTGCTTGCTGGAAAAAAAAAACAGTTCCATTGGACACGAACTCGATCTTGACCGGGTTTCAGATTAGCATCGCCCTGTATTTCCCTTGACATTATTACTTTCTGCAGCACGGCCACGGAGGCCTAACCTAACGGCGAAGCGAACCAAAGGACCGAGCGAGGGACGAAAGAGACCTGGCGGGCGCCCTCACCTCGGACGGGCCTTCGATCGCCAAGGGTCTGATGATATCCGGCGATCGCTCGAGCCCCATCTCCTCCCTTCCCCGCCCGCCCGCCGCCGCCGCCGATCGCCAGCGCTCCGGCTCGTGAAAAAGTTTTGCCGTCTGGTGATATCCGGTTTCTTTTTTAAGAAAAATGAGAGAAGGGTAAAGTATATTTTTCAACCCCAACTCATAGCTTAATCCAACTCTCATCCTTGAACTATAAAAACTAGATAATATACACCCCCAACTGTCGAAACCGGGCAAATTTCGTACTTTGGCTGGCTTCAAAAGTGTTTTTCTATTTTCTTAAATAAAATAATAAAAATCTAGTTTCAAAGGTGGTTTTCTATTTCCTAAACTAATAAAAATCTAGTTTGATCTTTCAAAAAATTCACGACTAATTTATTTCAAATCATAAAAAACATGAAACTTGTTCTAGTTTTCTTCTAAATTCAATAATAATACAGTATAGTATATAAGAGACAAAAGAGAGTCGAGAAACAAGATAAACTGGGCTACCAAAAGAGGACGCCCCCCCCCCAAAAAAAAAAAAATCACATGAGGCACCACACTTAAGAAAACAACAAACAAATCAAAGATAGATTACACCAAAACAAGCATCCTTCTCGATGTCTTCCTTTAATTTCAAATCAACCTGCAATGCTATTTGGAAAGTTGTTCTTAAAAATTCTTTGGTTTTGATCTTTTCAAATACTCCACACGATGTAAACGCCCAAGTCGTTGAAACAAATCTTCGTTGCTCTTTTCCAAGCTTTTAGGTTGTTCCTTCTCACCAAGAGCCGATGGACGATGAATCATCCACATGTTGGCATCAAAGTGTTCCCGGGCCAACACTTGATGCCAAACAAAGTTTCAGGGCAAAGGAGGCACGTGCGTAGGCCAGTCTTAAGTGGCCCATCGCACAAAATGCAACAAGTCCCGATGTGGCCATCTCCATCTTCTTGAAGTCAAATTATCTGCCGTGACAATTTCGCTCTGTATGAGTGTCCAAGCAAACAAACTACACTTGTCCTCAGTGTGAGCTTTCCAAATTATACACCAAATGTACATGCCTTACAGCTACATGGCTGTCATCCGTCGGAACCGACTAACTTCAGCTGCTTGTGGATTAGAGATCTTCAGAGTCCGTCAGTGGTGGTGGCACAGATCAGGATTGTGGTGCTCGCACCAGCTCCAGATGTAGGCTGAGCCTATAGCTGTACCATGCTTTATTGCCATTTCCCTTCCGGGCACAGCAGCAGCAGGAGGAGTGCCAGGATAACTCCCGTCGTCGACGGCGTGAAGGACGACGAGAGCGAGGCACATTCTCGCTGCAGGAGCTGATAGAGGACGAGGCCGTCGACGGCGTGAAGGACGCCGCCACCGGAGGCACGGAAGAGAATGCTGCTGTCCCTGTTCGTGAAGTTGCAGAAGGAGCTGCAGCAGGTGAGGCAAAGCGTCCTGGACAGGTGCCCGGAAGGAGGGTGATGGGAATCATGCGCCGCTACGTGAAGGTCCGGTCCATCAAGCCCAAGCGTGCATCGCCGGAGAACACTGCACCTGTATGCTGACGACGCTGAACTGTACCGTTCGCCTGTATGAACTGTGGATGAATTGGTTCATCTTGTGCAGTTTCTGTGCTTTTCCCCGTTACAGTATAAGAGAAAACGTAAGTGTGATGTTGATGATATGTTCTGGTTAGCTGTTGACTGTAATCAAAGCATGTAAACCATGTTGAGGTGAGAGTATACATGACACCTGCAAGTGTTCCTAAATCCTAATCGAGGTGAGTATAATGCTAACCCAAAAAAAAAAAAAGGCGAGTTTTCTGCATTGCTCGGATACAAACAAATATAGCACACAGATTGGAAAATTATAGGACCTGATATAACATCAATCATCGACGGAAGTTTATTTAATCATAAACTGTTTTACATGCATGCTCTTTATTTTATCTCTAAATGCAAGCCAACATCATTAATTCAGCTCTCACTTTATTCAATCATAAACAGTTTTACATCATCAAGATGTCAGCTTCACCATTTTCAGTTTGGAAAAACATTCTCCTTTAAACCACCACTCTTGACGTACTTCTCAGTTCCGAAGGACTGCAGCGTTCTTGCTTAGTATGAATTTTGCAGGCACTATGATTTTCGATCCACTCCAAGGTGCAGTGAGTCTCCAGTTTCTGCAAAGGCCATGTATACATCACTTCAGTAACAGAGGGGTATGATCAGGTATGGAAATCAAACAGAAGGCATCGATGCAAGAGGAGGACAGACCGTATGGAAATTACGTTACGAGCATGCGGTAGTAGTTGAGGGGTCCTGTGAAGCCAGTCTTCTCAAACTTTTCGGCATACTGTCCCAATTCTTCCTCTGTCAGCCAGGGAATTGGCGACGAAGGTGCCTGAAGAAAGTCTATGATCTCTACTCCAGGAGGAGCAATTAACTCATCGATTTCCAAGGCGTAGAACTTCTTTAGGACTGTCGCAACAACATAGTGAGCAAATGCCCTTTCAGCTCTTCCTGGCTCCTCACTACCGGAACTGGGTGTTTGCCGAGTGTAAGAATGTTTGCCAAGTACATTATATCAGGCACTGGGCAAAGAAGCTCTTTGCCGAGTGTTTTAAAAAAACATTCGGCAAAATAATTGTACTCGGCAAAAAAGGCAAAAAACATTCGGCAAATTTTGGCACTCGGCAAACTAGAAAAAAAAAAAACATTCGGCAAAAACTAGGCACCCGGCAAAGAACCGCCACGTGGAGAACCGTTAGTCTGTGTGCCGTCAGTTAGTACGTTTGCCGAGTGTCCGTTAGTGGAAACACTCGGCAAACAAATGCACTCAGCAATGAAATATGTTTGCCGAGTATAATTATTTGGCACTCGGCAAAGAAATATGTTTGCCGAGTGTATTTGTTTGGCACTTGGCAAAGAAAGAAGTTTTTTTTCTCTTCTGACCTTGAAACTTTTTTTGCTCTCCACATACAACATGTGGTACTCCATGTTAAGATTTGGTATATTTTTAGACCAGTTTGTTATATTTAATTAATTTATTGTATTTCAAGAAATTTTTTGGTATAAGTCAAATTTGAACTGCAAGTGATTCAAATAATAGAATAAAATGAGTAAAAATGATATTCATGTTATTAAGTCCATTGTGAGGCTTTACCCGCGAAATGAAAAGAAATTTCAAACATCTTGTTCAGGAAACACGACCACGAACATGTGGCCGAATAATTTTTAAATTCTAAAAAAGCAAACGAAGTCTAAAAATTATGACATTTGTCATGATGTGATGATATCATACGTGGAGGCCGTGGTAAAAAATTGAGAAGGTTTCACAGAATTTGTCACGTACGATGTTTACAAACCGAAGCATCTCAGAAGACGAATCGTAGCGTTGAGAAGGATTCGGTAAGATTTGAAGTCAAAGTGACGGTCAAATTAGAGTTTGGCTTCAAAACTTTTTGTATAGGCAATAGAGAACATAGATTGTTTCATGTGAAATTTTGGTAATTTTTTTGGATCCGTTTGATAATTTTAATTTATTAAGTGTAATTATAGAATTTTAATTGATATAAATTGATTGAGTTATAACTACATGAAATAATGGAATAATATTCGTAGAAAAATCAAATATATACTGTTGAGTGAATTTGACAAGGTATTTTCAAAGTATATCGGAACAAATTTAGGAAAACATGTTATGGAAAAGAAGGAAAATAAGAAAAATAAAAAAAACTGGGTTTGCCGAGTGCCCCTAATCTGGCACTCGGCAAACCTGGGACACTCGGCAAACCCCCCACCAGCCGCACACACGCACAGTGTGAAAATGAAAAAAATGGGTTTGCCGAGTGCCCCTGATCTGGCACTCGGCAAAGCTGGGATTTGCCGAGTGTCAGATCAGGTGCACTCGGTAAACCCCCCTCATATCCACCCCTCTCGGCCGCACACACACACGCACGCACACACACAGTCACCCGCACACATGCCCCCTGCCCCCGCCGCGCACACACACACACACCCGTCGCCGCCCCTTGCCCTAGGCCTGCCGCCGCCGGTGCCCGGCCCCCGCCGCCTGCTCCGCGCCCGCCGTCGGCCCCGCTTGCGTGCCAGCGCCGCCGGCACCCGCTGTCGGCTCCCTGCGTCAGCCCCTGCCCCCCCCCCCCCCGGAGGCCGGCGCCCTCCCCCCGGCACCCTGCCCCTCGGCGGCCAGCGCCCTCCCCCCGGCCCCCTGCCCAGCGGCCGGCGCCCTCCCCCGGTACCGTCTCATCACTTGATATTTGATAAGATAAAAAACACAATGTTAGTACATGTATATATATCTGAACTTTACCAGCTAGTTACAAATTACTTGATTATGTTTTTATCATTTCCGATCACTGTTAAATTACCAAGACTTATGAGTATATATCTTGGCAATCATGGAATTGAAATTTGAGTAAATTATATTACTGAAATGCTGATTAGTATTTCTAGTTTAGAAATAGATTAGTGTTTACTGATGCACATGCATGTGAGTACTACATTGACAATATGGCGTGTCTCATTTTTGTGGATTGGTTGCAGGAAATGTAAATCGAAGCTATGCTTTGCTTTGTACCGTGGTATTATTAGGGCTGCTATTTTTCAGCCAGCTATGCTTTGTACCATATTTTATATTGTGATTCATAGGAACAACAAAGTGTATGTTCACAGTGTCTGTTAGAATACATGTGAAAGTATTTGTGTATATGGTTGTTGGCCATCGTACCGTTGGTTTGTTGCAGGTTTTGGTTACCTCACCGTGCAGGGGAGGCGCTACTGAAATTTACAATTGACACTATTATGTTCCTTTGTTGCAGGAGAGACTATCATTCCCCACCGTCCTCGACTTGTCACTTTGCAGGACAGCAAGGGGAGGCATCTTACACCCCTCTTTCCATATGATGTGAAACATAGGATGTTCATATATCACGTAACCTAGCTAGGCATCTCCCGTTAGAAAGAGACATTAATACTTATTTATTCTGAGATTAATTACGCTTAATTTCATCTTCTTATATGTCATATACTTGATGACGTAGGTGCCTCTGTGGTGGTGCGCCTACGATCTGCAGTGTTGGGCCCGGATGGTGGACATGTGGTGAGACCCCGCGTGGGAGGAGAATCATAACGCTTGCCGGGAGCGGCGTTTGCTGATGCCGGGTGCACCACACCATCAAGGCAACCTCAACCTCTCAGAATACACGGCTAGATGGGTACGCGAATTCATTTCTTTATTCTAATGATCAATTCTGCATAATTTCTAATCATATTGTTTTTTTTTGCAGTCGGCGGCACATGGTGGCGAGCCTTGCTCCTAGTTCATGGCATATGCTTTGGCCCACAAGGGCAAGGCGACGGCCGACGTCGCCTACAACCCGGAGGACCCGCCCTCGGCGTACAGCAATGAGTCCGTCCACAGCCACCTCGATGGATACACATCGATGGCAAGGGCGGTCCATGGGCTAGAGTACGATCCGAGCGCCCATGACCTTGATGGAGAAGGGGTCATGAGGGCGGGAGGAGGCAAGAAGCATGGCCGGTTCTGGATTGGCGACCGCACAATCGACACGGCCAGTACCCCCACTCTCTCCTAGATTCGAGCACGGAGCACGAGTTCTAGCCCGGCGATACGCCCATGGCCGGACTCTACACGGTTCCAGATGAACACACTCTAGGTTATTTCTATTTTATTCATCGTTCATTGATTTTTACATACTTTTGCATTGAATTGTAACATTAGGATGAAATATTGTAGGCTCAGCTGGAACAAGAAACGAGGCGCCGGGAGGAGCTAGAGGCGAAGATGGAGGCAGAGCGGCAGAGGATGGAGGCAGAGCGGCTCTAGATGTTTAAATATATGAGGGGTGTTTATGCTGCAATTGGTCGACCTCCGCCACCGATGCCAGTCCCTCCTCCTCAACCTGCTCCAAATACTGTTCCAGTCACTGTGAGTCACTTCACAACCTTATAATCACCGTTTCTAGTTTATGCAGAATCAATCTTACAAAGATGCCCAGATACTAGAAACTAAAAACTAGAAATAAACTAGAAACTAGAAATAAATTAGAAACTATAAACTAGAATGATTTATAGTTTACAAACTAGAAATATTAGAAACTAGAATGATTTATCTCTTTTTCTTTGTGCAGAATCAATCAGCGGCATCGAATGAGCCTCATGACCCAGCGTGGTCACAGTGGACACTGTGGCCTCCTCAGTGACTACTTGTGATTTTATTTGTATTTGTATTTGTGGATTACTTGTGACTACTTAGTGACTACTCAGTGGACACCATTGCACTAAGTGAATTTTATTTGCATTTGTGGTTGTGAATGAACCTACTTGTGATTCTAAAGTTTATTTGCATTTATGTGTTGTCAATATATCTATATGAACTGCCTGTGATGCTTATTATGAACTATGTGTGATGACTGTAATGTTTATTTGAGTGGGGTATGTTATACATGACCGAACCATAAAAACTAGAAATATATGGTCGCTTTGCCGAGTGTTACACTCGGTAAAGAGGCTGTTTGCCGAGTGCCAAGATAAAAACACTCGGCAAAGAGGACACGTAGCCAAAATCTGTACATTCTAGGCCAGTCTTTGACACTCGGCAAAGCAGCCATGTTTGCCGAGTGTCTGGGATTTTACACTCGGCAAATCAGCCATGTTTGCCGAGTGTCAGTGCCTGGACACTCGACAAACTAGGGCATATTTGCCAAGTGTCTGGGCTTGGGCACTCGAAAAACATGGCTGCTTTGCCGAGTGTCAAATCCCGGACACTCGGCAAACGCGCCGTGACCGTCTCAGCGCCGTCGCGTTACTTTTTTTTGCCGAGCGTCGGTTTCAGCTCTCGGCAAAGTATTTGTCGAGTGCTCGATAAAAAAAACACTCGGCAAAGAGACGTTTACCGACACTATAGATGTCGTGTGCTGTTTGCCGAGTGTTTTTTAGGCTTTGCCATGTACCTGTGGCACACGGCAAAGCTACTATTTCCTGTAGTGCCTGCAAAGCATGTATTATCCATGGAATAAGATGTTGCGGTGAATAGCAAACATAGATCACCACTACAAGCTGTACTGCTTTAGCGCGTAGTAGTTGCATATTCATTTCCATGGAACCCTGCACACCGGAACTAAAATTACAAATTTGAAGCGAAATAGGCTAACTTGAATTTAGATCAAAGCACTGCTCCTAATTTTTGTACCTATGATGCAGAGAAGATGAATAAATGATTTAGTTTTAAGGACACAAGCTAGTCTGTGATCCCAATAAAAAATGTCAACTGATTTTTTTTCTTCCCACTAGTGACTGAGTTTAGAGAAAAGGAAGATTCATGAAAACATTTATAGTAAGCAGCAATTTATATGGCAAACCTGCTTCAGTAAGAAAATGGATGTCTCATGTCTGCAAACTATTATATGCTGTGAGCTGTTAGTATGATTTGTTAGATTGATCTCCACCCGGCTCAGTCCAACGACCGAGTCGGACCCTGACTCGCGCTCTGATCGGGGGCGCTCAGCCGTTCTCCTAGCTAGTGGGCCCCCATTGCGCAGTGCTATGAATAGGAGGGGGAGGCTGGGGCTCGAGATACGAGGTTCACCACAGCTGCTAGTGCCCCACCGACGTCCTAACCCTAGTCCGATCGAGAGGGCGCACTATGAGCGACGGGAAGCACCACCGCTTTTGCCGCCGCCACTGGATCGCGCCTCCACTGCACAGCTACCTCTACTCCGACACTCGAGGCCACGTCGCTGCGGCGCCATGGCTGCAACTGCACTTTGGGAGGTACATCGACAAGTTCTTTGTCTAAGTTAAGTTTCACCCGCTAGATATACACCTAGAGGTTCTATAAATGCTATCAATGGTATCAGAGCCAGGTTGGTGTGCGGATCTAGTTCGGGGTAGTCTAAGTTTTAGCATTTAGAAGGAGATGAATCAGAACGAACAAATCCAGTCGAGTTAAACCCTAACCCTAGAAGACGGACGGAGAGGACAGGGGCCTACCGAGGGGCATACCTATCGTAGTTGTCACCACCGGCGTCGCTCCGACGTTGTGCGGGAAGAGCACCTGAATCACCGGCGCCGGTCGGTCACGCCACCGCGTGGCCTCCGCATCGGGCTCGGGAGTCAAGGGCGTCGGCACAAGGCCTATTCAGTCACCATGAGCAGTCATATCAGTTCCCCTAGATCTACTCGCTATGGCTGCGGGGCTAGAACAGAAGAGAAGGGGAGTGTCGGGGACCTAATAACGGGGTACCCAATGAGGTGGAGCTAATAACCATCGAACATTGACGCTTCCGGTCAGACAAGAACGCTACTACACTTCTTGCCCGAACAACGGAAGATTAGTTTCACCTCGCCCGACCTCCAAGGGCTAGACTCTGCCTCGCCCGACGGCTGAGGGCTGGCTCCGCCTCGCCCGACGTCCGAGGGTAGGCTCTGCCTCGCTCGATGTCCGAGGGCGGGCTCCGCCTTGCTCGACGGCTGAGGGCTGGCTCTGCCTCGCCCGATGTCTGAGGGCAGGCTCCGCCTCGCCCGATGTCTGAGGGCAGGCTCCGCCTCGCCCGATGTCCGAGGGCAGGCTCCGCCTCGCCCAACGGCTAAGGGCAGGCTCCGCCTTGCCTGATGGCTGAGGGCTGGCTCCGCCTCGCCCGATAACTTCACCCTGCTCCTTCATAATGATGAACATAGGGTACGACAGGACATTTGAGTCAACCGCAGTACCGAGGACCATGCCCTGCACGCCTGTAGAAAGGTACCATCAGGATATGACGGGATGGGTGCTTTAGGCCCTTCCAGGCGTGACAGAGCCCAAACAGTGTTGTAGGCACCGACTTTTGGCTTATAGTGTTGCGGGCGCCGCCATCAGTCCTTGGGCGCGGATACTAACACAGGCATATGACAACCGCTACAATCCAAGGTAGAACTCACATCATCTATAGTACAGGCGTATAGTCATTTCCCCGCCTACTCCCCGTAGAGTCATGGCTCGGCACCCTGACACACCGCACCGTCCGCCGGGGGAGGATGGGACATGACCACTCGCTGAAATGAAGTCAGAGCCTGGCCCTATCAGGATCAGCGAAACATGCTATCCCTGGCGTGGTCTGCCATGTCAGTAGGGCAGGCTCAAGGAAAAAGGAAGACCCGACACCCTCGAAAGATCTTGTCTACCTTTGGTTTTTCCTCTTTCTCCCATCTGTAACCCCTGCTCACCCCTTGGTCTATAAAAGGGAGGGCAGGGCACCCCACTAGAGAGACCGATCGATTTCATACACAACACAATGGATCAATTCCACAAACAACATACAACCAAGCAGCAACTGAGCTCTTGGCATCATTTTGACCTTTCCATCAGAGACTTGGGACCTGTCCCTCTCTCGACCGTTTGTACCCCCTACTATGAACCTTTTTTGGTGCTAATAATATGAGCAGCAGCAGACTGGATGTAGGGATATTCTACCCAAACCAGTATAAATCTTGTGTCCTTTAGTGCACCATCCAGGCCTAACACGCAACAAATATAAATTTACTAGTTGGTGTTTGTTCGAAACACCGACAGTTGGCACGCCAGATATGGGCCTTTGCGCGTTCCAAATTAGGCCTCGGATGGCTAGCCACATAATCAGCTAAGTCCTAGGCGCACATGTGCATTTTGGTGACCTAGACTTCATTGTCACGGTGGGAGGAGAGTTGGCGTTGGCCCAAGCCGCCATCCAATCTCTCCCCTCCATCGGCTTCAACTACGGGAGGCTTGAGCACCAGCCCAGTGTCTCCCCTGGACCACGGCCATCCAGGGAGGACCTGCGCCACCTCACCCTCTCTCCAGAACATTCCACATGGAGCGCCCCGATGGTGCTTACGTTCGGTCTCCGCAATGCCGCGGTGACCATTAGCCACCTTGTGGCACAGTGCACGATCCTGTCCCCTGTGAACAACGAGTTCGTGGGGATGATCGAAAGCGTCACAGAATCCCTCCACGGTCTCCTTGCGAAGGAGCTAGGTCAGACTCTGGCTCTGACTCCAGCAAGGGGAGCCACCACCCCTCCCGGGAATGTTTCATGGCGGGTACCCCTGAGGGACACGTCGAAAGCATCTCCGCAGATGAGGCTACCCCGGCAGGCAACCTCGGTGATAGAACTGAAGGGGGGATAGCGACCCCACCTCATGTAGGGGTGGAGCAGCTAAGAGCCCAAAAAGCGGGAGATCAACGAAGCCGAACAACAGCTTGTTTGGGAATATGCGGAGGTCGATCGGGAGATCGAACGCCGTAGAGACGGTGGGCGCGCACGTGCCATGGCCCGTGACATAAACTGAAGGATCATCACCGATGATGAAACCCTTCCTCACTTCGCTCGGGCAAGCCAGAACATCGCCGCCACAACGGCCTTGCTCCATGGCCTTCCAGAGGCCGCAACGCCCGAGGATCGTCGAACCCACCACGAAATTCGCACGCTGCTCGAGCATGCAGCGGCGCAGCAGGCGGAAAGCTCATTGTCTCAACGACGTGAGCTCGACACTAGCCAGCGCACGCCCTCGGTGCATCCCGCCAGGGACGCATCAGTCCACCAGGCACCATAAGGCAGTAGGCAGCGCACTATGATCCCGATACATCAACATCTCGGCCACAACCATGACGCGCGTAGCACCCTCGACGCCTACAGATGCACGTATAGTGACCCGAGAGAAGGAGCCTATCGTGGCTATCACCCTCATCGTGGTGGATGCTATGACAGCGGCGAGGACCGGAGCCCGAGCCCCGGTCTGCCAGGCCCTCAGGCCTTCGGCCAGCACATCCTCAACGCTGCATTCCCGCCAAGGTACCGACCACCTACCAATATCCCCAAGTACTCTAGGGAGACAAACCCTGGAATTTGGCTTGAAGACTATCGGCTTGCCTATCAAGCCGGTGGTGCGGATAATGACGACTTCATTATTCGTAACCTTCCACTATTCTTGGCCGATTCAGCACGAGCGTGGTTGGAACACCTGCCATCCAACGCAATCCATAGTTGGGTGGATCTGAAGGAGATCTTTGTATAAAACTTCTAGGGCACGTACAAGTAACCTAGGAGCCCATGGGACCCCAAGAACTATCATTAGAAGGCCAGAGAGACCCTCTGCGGGTACATCCGGCGCTTCTCCCGACAGTGCAATGAGCTCCCTAACGTCGTCGACGCCGATGTGATAGGAGCCTTCCTGTCTAGGACGACCTACGAGTCCTTGGTCCATAAGCTAGGACGCAAGGGCCCACAAACCACCAAGGAACTCCTAGACATCATCACCAGCCATGCCTCAGGAGAAGAGGCGGTTGGAGCGATCTTCGATCGCCTCGAGGGCAAGGCAAGGCAGGATGAGGGCATTGGTGAAGGCACCTCTAATCATTCTGCCAAAAGGAAGAATAAGAAGCAACAGCGCGAGGACTCGCTCATGGCCGCTACTGACCGCAAGGGTGGTCGAAAGCCCGTAGAGGGCACTCCAAACCACTTCGAAAAATTACTTGAGGGGCCATGCCCGAACCACGCCTTTTCCTGTTAAGCACCTACTCAAGGCCTATAGCCTTATGCGGTGGTTCTTGTCTGGAGGCTCCAACAAAGGGGAGCTAGGGAAGGAACCTGCCCCCACTGCGGATGACGCCGAGGAGAAGGACGATGGCTTTCCAACACTGGACGGCTGCCTTATGATCTTCAGAGGATCAGTGGCCTATGACTCCAAACGTCGTCAGAAGGTCACACGCCGTGAAGTCTACATGGCCCAACCAGCCACACCTCCCTTCCTCCAGTGGTCGGAGTCCGCCATAACTTTCGATCGAACCAACCATCCGGATACCGTCCCACACCCGGGGAGGTATCCGCTTGTAGTCGACCCGATCATCGGCCTAAAGTGACTCACCAAAGTACTGATGGACGGAGGCAGTGGCCTCAACATCATGTACGCCAAGACGCTTGATGAGATGGGCGTGAACCGGACGTGCCTCCGCCCAACCTGAGCACCTTTCCTTGACATCGTGCTCGGGAAGCAGGCCATGCCACTCGGGCAGATCGATCTACCCATTACCTTCAGGGATCAGTTCAATTACAGGACTGAGACCCTCACCTTCGAGGTGGTTGGGTTCCCCAAAACTTTCCACGTCATCCTAGGACGTCCATGCTATGCGAAGTTCATGGCCGTCCCCAACTATACATACCTCAAGCTGAAGATGCTAGGCCCCCACGGGGTCATCACTGTTGGCACCTCCTTCCAGCGGGCGTATGAGTGCAAGGTCGAGTGCTGCGGCCACGCCACAACAATCGTCGCCTTCGGGGAACTCGCGGCCCTCAAGGAGGAGGTCTCCAAAGAAGCGCCCGATGCGAAGAAATCAATCAGGTCATTCGAATCGGCGAAGGGCTTCAAGGAAGTCCTCATAGATCCTAGTAGCTCCGAGGGCAAAACAGTACGCATTGGTACCACACTTTCCTCCAAATAGGAAAGCGCGCTCATCGACTTCCTCTGCGGCAACAAAGACATCTTTGCGTGGAAACCCTCGGATATGCCAAGCATTCCGAGGGAGGTCACCGAGCATACCTTGAAAATCCATCTAGGCTCCAAGCCAGTGAAACAACGCCTGTGTCGCTTCGACGAGGAGAAGCGCAGGGCCATCGGTGAAGAGATAGCAAAACTGTCGACACTGCCGGATTCATCATGGAAGTATACCACCCAGAGTGGTTAGCCAATCCCGTTCTTGTACGAAAGAAGAGCGGAAAATGGAGGGTGTGTGTAGACTATACGGGTCTCAACAAAGCATGCCCAAAGGATCCATTTCCTTTGCCACGCATAGACCAAATAGTCGACTCTACCTCGGGGTGCGAAACCCTCTGCTTCCTTGATGCGTACTCCGGCTACCATCAAATCATGATGAAAGAGTCCGACCAGCTCACGACGTCTTTCATCACCCCCTTCGAATTGTTCTGCTATGTCTCAATGCCGTTCGGACTGAAGAACACTGGGGCTATGTACCAGTGCTATATGCTCAGATGCTTCAGGGACCTCATTGGGTGGACCGTTGAGGCCTATGTCGATGACATCATAGTTAATTCTAAACGGGCTGACCACCTCGTTGCCGATCTTGAGCAGACCTTTGCAAAACTCTGAGCGAATGGCATCAAACTCAACCCCGAGAAGTGTGTTTTTGGGGTCCTAAGGGGCATGCTGCTCGGCTTCATCATCTCCGAGCATGGCATCGAAG
Source organism: Miscanthus floridulus (assembly GCF_019320115.1). Classification (NCBI taxonomy): domain Eukaryota; kingdom Viridiplantae; phylum Streptophyta; class Magnoliopsida; order Poales; family Poaceae; genus Miscanthus; species Miscanthus floridulus. Next base: position 88,794,706 of record NC_089593.1, read on the forward strand.
CCAACCCAGAGAAGATCTCAGCCATCACAAGGATGGGCCCGATTTAGAATATAAAGGGGGTTCAGCGAATCACTAGGTGCCTCACCGCCCTCAGCCGATTCATCTCGCGCCTCAACGAACGAGGTCTCCCCCTTTATCGACTCTTGAAGAATGTCGACCGCTTCGAGTGGACGTCCAAGGCCCAGGAGGCACTTGACATGGTCAAACTGCTTCTGACAAGTCCCCCGATCTTAGTTCCTCCAAGCGACGGAGATTCCCTCCTACTATACATAGCGGCCACCACACAAGTGGTCAGCGCTGCCCTGATAGTAGAGCGGGAGGAAGAGGGGCACGCCCTCAAGGTGCAGCGCCCTATGTACTTCATCAGCGAGGTACTATCTGACTCTAAAACCCGCTACTCCCAAATCTAAAAGCTCCTATACGTCGTCCTCATCACCAAGAGGAAGCTACGCCACTACTTCAAGTCACATCCCGTGACGGCTGTGACGTCATTCCCCCTCGGCGAGGTCGTCCAGAGCCAGGACACCACGGGAAGAACCGCAAAGTGGGCACTCGAGTTGATGGATCAAGGCATCACATATGCCTCCCGAATGGTGATCAAGTCCCAGGTGTTGGTTGACTTCATCGTAGAATGGACCGAGGTCTAGACACCACCGGTGATCGTCGATCAAGAGTACTAGACAATGTACTTCGATGGATCCCTGATGAAGAAGGGCGCCAGCATGGGGCTGGTCTTCGTATCACCCCTCGGGGTCTGCATGAGGTACATGGTTTGTCTCCATTTCCCCTCATCCAATAATGTGGCCAAGTATGAAGCACTCATCAACGGCCTACGCATCGCCATCGAGTTTGGCATCTAACGCCTCGACATCTGGGGCAACTCTCAGCTGGTCGACAACCAAGTCATGAAGGAGTCAAGCTGCTACGACACCAAGATGGCTACGTACTACCAAGAAGTCCGATGGCTGGAGGACAAGTTCGATGGCATCGAACTCAATCACATCCCAAGGTGCCTCAACGAAGTGACCGACGCACTTGCAAAAGCAGCGTCCGATCGAGAGCCGATGCCAACGGGTGTCTTCGCCAGTGTCCAACACAAACCCTTGGTGCTCTATGAAGGGTCAGAGTGGGCCGATGATAGCCTGTCTGATCCAGCCCCGAGGGCTAACCAACCGACGGCTCCGTCCGGCCCCAAGGTCATGGAGCTTGAAGAGGATCCAGTGATAGAGCCCAACCCTCTGATCGACTGGAGAACACTCTACCTCGACTACCTCCTCCATGACACGCTGCCAACGGACAAGATAGAAGCTTGACGGCTCACACGTCGTGCCAAGTCCTTCATTCTTGTAGAAGGCAAACTCTACAAATGAAGCCACACCAGGATCCTGCAGCTCTGTATCCCCGCCGAACAAGGGAAGCTTTTGCTGAGCGATATCCATGGTGGGTCTGTGGTCACCACGCCACGCCTAGAACCTTAGTTGGAAACGCATTCCGATAGGGCTTCTATTGGCCCACTGCAGTAGCCGACACCGAGCAGATCGTACACACCTACGAAGGGTGCCAGTACTACGCTTGGCAAACTCACCTCCTAGCCCAGGCGCTCTAGATGATCCCCATCACGTGGCCCTTCGTAGTCTAGGGGCTCGATCTGGTTGGGCCTCTCAAAAAGGCACCCGAGGGCTACACCCACTTGCTTGTCACCATAGACAAGTTCACAAAATGGATCGAAGCTCGGGCGATCTCTGTGATCAAGTCTGAGCAAGCAGTGCTGTTCTTCCTTGATATCATCCATCGCTTTGGAGTACCGAATTCCATCATCACGGACAATGGCACATAGTTCATCGGCAAGAAATTCCTTTGATTCTACAATGACCAACACATCCAAGTCGATTGGGCTGCCGTCGCGCACCCCCGAACGAATGGGCAGGTCGGGAGCTCAAACGACATGCTCCTACAGGGCCTTAAGCCTAGGATCTTCAACCGAGTGAACAAGTTCAGCGCACGCTGGGTCGTCGAGCTCCATGCGGTGCTCTGGAGCCTGAAGACAACTCCTAGTCGGGCCACTGGCTACATGGCTTTCTTCATGGTCTACGGTTCTGAGGCTGTCCTCCCAACCGACCTCGACTATGGAGCGCCAAGAATCAGAGCAAACGATGAATAGGGAGCCGAGGCATCCCATGAAGACACCATGGACCAGCTAGATGAAGCTCGGGACATCGCCCTCCTCCGTTCGGCCAAGTACCAGCAGGCGCTGCGTCGGTACCACAACAAGGACTGTCACAAGCTCTCCCTGCCCTGGGAGTGGCCATACGTCATCGCAGAAGTACTCCGGCCAGGCGCCTACAAGTTGAAAACCATCGACAGTGAGGTCTTCACCAACGCCTCGAACATTGAGCAGCTATGTCGTTTTTACCCTTAAATAAACACATACTTTTTCTTATCAGTTTTTGTCTTCAAAAATTCCCGATCTTCAGTGACATCCGACCCCTGCGAAGTGCTAGGGATCGGACCTCACTCGGGGACTGATATCAGTACGTTTATCTTGCAAACACTCTATATGTTATCTTTGCAAACATTCTCTGAGTTTTCCTTCTTTTCTCATGGCAAGTCCTAAGGGCTAGGATTTTGGGAACAAAATCTGAGTATAACTGGTAGGACTACGAGAAACCCACGCCCTAGCAGCTACGGCCTCCTTGCTCACCAGCATGATCAGAATTGGCTCGCCCGCACTTCGAGTTTTTTGTGACCTTAACTATGGGAAGGGTCGGAAGGCACCAAACCTCTTTTACAAAAAGAGGGAGAAGAGCTGAAAAGCTGTTTGCCATAACGAAAGTTGAAAAACTTGTTTTTTTGCACAAATTCATCGCTTACAAAGTGATTTCATCACAAAAAGCACTAATGTATTCATAAATACAAAAGACTGTTCACTTGGGGGCTCCCCCACAACTTATTCAATTACAGTTTCCGATCAGTTCTACTATGAGCACTACTACGGTCGCCGCGCCACGCTCTCCATCGGTGACATCCTACTGCCCCGCGGGATCCTCGAGGGCACCATCATCTGCAACGTCGAGCACCACATCGGTGACTGTGGTGCCTTCGCCAGGGTGTCCAGGGACTATGCCATCGTGATCAGCCGCAACCCTGACAACGGCACCGAGACAGGGGGTGCTCCCCGCCGAAGAAAGGCCGCCATGGCTGATGGATGTCTCTAACATCTCATCAAGCTTCATGAACTGGCCGATTTGAGTAGCAGCAAGGGCGCAACCTCCCATCGACACGGTCCTGCATAGCTTCCCCATCGACAAGACTCTCCCGTACGGCTCCATCCCGACGGAGGCCTCGCGGACGACGGCGAAGCCAACGACGCTCAACACCCTCCAATGCGTCTCCTCCTTCAGCAGAAGCGGCCCCTTCTCGGTAAAGGCAGCCAGCACCATCTCATCTACGTTGGATGACCTCCAGCTCAACATCGCACTCTGGATTCATGAACGGATCTATGAGTTCTCCTCTCCCTGGCATTACCCTCTCTCACTTAGGAACCGCTACGACGCACGAACGCATTTGGCGAAAAGGAAGGAGAGAAGGTAGCGGCTCAGGAACAGGAGAAGGAATGGGATGAGAACTCCCCTCCCCCTCCCTATTTAAGGAAGAGGCACAGCAGCTGAGGAAAGACGAAAGGTTGGGACAGAAAACCCTCTCCCTTCCCCAATTCAATGCATATGGGAAATCGATGCTGACGGGAATTTGAGGGGACGCGCCTGGACCGACGGGACACGCTCTGGTCGACAAGATGTCGCCCAGTCAAACAGGACATTGCCTAGGCATGGCCAATGACTACCGCACGTCGGGCACGAGAATCAGGGCGCACCCGCATGTAGGCGACTCTCTGCTTTCGTAGGCAGGACCATGGAACAACCTGACGACGGAACCTCCATCAAGGGGGCCCCAACGGGCCTCCTGGGTCGATCAGATGGCCTAGGTAAAACAATGAACGAACGACCATTGAAACATAAGCACCTCTATTTACTTACTCTGCGTGTTAATTTCATTACCGAGCTTCCGACCCCAGCAACGGCAGGGGCACGGACATAGCTTGGGGGCTGCCGAGAGTGTCTACTTGTCTAGACATCCTCTTCGCCCGACCCCTCCTTACGTTTAAAACCGGAGACATGGTGTGCGGATGTAAAACTTTGAGTAAAACTAGACGAACCGCTAGACCCTACGCCTCCGTGGCTATGGTGTTTTTTGTTCACTAGCATAATCGAATTCATAGTTCCTCGTACCCCAAGCGTTAGCATCTGCCTTCTCGAGAAGGGTTTAGAGGGGTCCGCCCATAGAATCTCCTCCAAGGAGAAGCTGTCAGGTTGCCTAAGTCAATCGAACGGCTCGGATCACCGCCGAGAGACAGAAACGGAAAATTATGATGCTCGTGCAGGTCACGCCGGCCCCGTCACAAATGGCAGACCCAAACCCCGCACGGACATGTCCAGTAAGAGTTTCTCGTCGCTCATGCCACCAAGGTAACATTACTGACCCCCGCTTTCATTTCAATTAAATCGTACATTAAACTCATACATCCAAACGTTGCATATGCAATCGCTACATCTCAATGCTTCATGTCACGTCATGAAGCGGTAGTCGCCTCATTCGATATGAGCGGCAACTAACCAACGTTCGAAGGTCGGCCCGCAAAGGGCTCGAGGCCGCCTCGCGTCAAATAGAGCTAGGGGAGAAAAACCGAGATGAGCCCCAGTGGCCTTGCTCGACCCCGCTCAAAAGTGGACAGGGACATCCTGACCTTTCTCATTCGATTCTAACCTCGAGCCAAACCCACAAAATCTCCGTCGAGGAGAGGCCAACGAGCCACCTGAGCCTATCGAACGGCTCGGGCATCTATCGGAAGGTGGGTTAAGAAGTAGTGGAATGCCACATGAGGGCTCTGTCGACCCCGTCAGCAAATGATGAACCCGAATTCCACACGAACATAGCCATTAGCGATCTCATTGAGCGTGACACTCGAGCCATCGAGGCAAATGTCGTCAACTCAGCCCCTCTGGTTGCGGAAACTGAGGATGGGGTCACGCGCAAAACATGGCCAACCCCTATCACACCCCAAGGGGCTCGAGGGCTCGAGCCGCTCGATCCGAGATCGAGAGACCGAGGTTCGAAGGCTGACCCACAAAGGGTCCAAGGCTGCCTCGCATCCAACAAGAGCTAGGGGAGAAAACGTAGATGAGCCTCAGTGGCCTTTGCCCAACCCGCATTGAGGTGGGAAGGGTCATCTCAACCTTCTAGTTCAATCCAGCCTCTTGCCGAGCCCATAGAATCCCCATTGAGGGGAATCTGTTGGAAGGTGGGTTAAGGAGCAACAGAATGCCACCCGGGGGCTTTGCCGACCCTATCACAAAGCAACGGGATCGGATTCCGTTCGAACATCCCCATTAGTGAGCTCATCAAGCACGTCACTAGAGCCATCGAGGCAAGTGACATCGCCTCAACCCCTCTAGTTACGGAAACCATGAACGGGGCGATAGTCGCAAAACGAGCCGACCCTTGACCGAATCCCCGCCATGCTCAGGGGCTCAGGGAAGGTCGGGCCAGCAATGAGACCAAACGCATGGTCATGAAATGATTGCCAAAATCCTAAGTAAGGGGTACGTGCAAATACAAGAGTAAGTTTGCCACCTTTGCTTCGGTCTCCAGTAACATCTGGCCCCAGCGACCGCAAGGGGTCAGATCTCACTCGGGGGCTGATAAAGGTATAAATACCTCCTTTTTCAAAATAGTCATTGCAGCAGACCTCTTCCTCATGTTAAGGTTAGTGGCAATGTTTGTGGGAGCAGATAAATGAGCATGCCTGGTAAGACTGCAAAAAGCCCATGCCCCGACGGCTACGGTAACTTTGCTCACCAGCATAATCGAAATTTCCCCCTTATACACCTCAGGCCCTATGGTCTTAACGAACGGAAGGGTCGGATCGCATAAACCTTTTTTCTCGATTGCAAAAGGGAAGAAAGTAAGCTCGAACGAACGAAACAAAATTGCAAAATGAAATCATGAATCTGTTCTCGGATGTGATCATACCAACACTTGTCCACATATTACAAATAAATGTTTTTCAAACTTATTCAACTAACTACTTCCTCAGAGGGAGAACTATGTCTTTCAGCCTGTTTGCCAGGTTCCGCGCATTAGGAGTAACTGCCTTCTCAATCTCATCCAACTCAGAGTTTGCATAGCCAGGCACGAAGCCAAGGCTCATTGCCTCCAAGTTGATCTCCTGATCATAATGAGAGCGGGCAATAGCAAAGGCTTGGGTGATCCTGGTGTGAAAGACGTTCTCCTCAAGCTGGCGCACCCGCGCCGTGATATCCACGGCACGGGCCGCAAGTGAGCCGGTTTCCTCCGGCCGCGCTGCCCCAGGTCATCGAAGACCACCCCGACGGTGGCGCGCAAAGGATCATGCTTGTCACTCTCGGCCTGAAGAATCCCCGCACCTCGGCAAGCTCCATGCCTAGCCCGACAGAGATGCTCTCGGCCTCCAGCCTTTAGGTCACCGCGGCTCCAAGATCCATCTAGAGGGAGTTGATCACCTGACGCACCTCGTCACGCTCTCGAATGGCCTAGTAGCACTCCTCATGGACCATGCCGCACTCCGAGCAAAGTCTTTCTACAGTCTGGCGCAGCTCATCTCGCTCCCTACGTAGCTGGGCAATCACCTCGGCGTCTAGATTCGCCCTCTGTTGTAGGGCCACGGACCTTTCCTCGGCTCCTAGCTTGAGGTCCCGCTCCCTCTCCAGCTCTTCTAGGAGCTCGACGGCCCGCTGGCTGGCCTCGATGTCCTAGAGCAGCTCGTTCTGCTCCTTTTGGATCCTAGCGGCCGCCTCCTCGTCCTGTTGCACCCTCGCCGACAGATCCTAGAACATCCCATGGACCTCCTCCGTGTCTCGACATGCCTCGGCTTCTCGCTGCTGGGCGGCGGTAAGCTGGGTGCTCAAATCTCCACGCAGCCAGGCCTCCTCAGTGAGATGGTCCCATTCCACCTTCTGCTCGTAGAGGAACCAGGATTTCTCCCGGCTACGAGTAATAAGGGACTAAAAAGAAGACCAGTGTCAAAAATACAAAAATACATGAAGAAAGAAGAAAGCGAGAGGGAAGATCAGGCGGATACCTGGCCATTGGGAATGATGACATCACGCAGGACAACCCTGGCCTGATCCAGGACATCCATCATCGCCAAAATCCCTTCTTCGAGACTCCCCCGCTCTATGCTCTCGGTAGCATCATCGAGCGAGAAGAGAGTCGACGTTGGGTCTCGAGGATCCCTCCATTGGAACGGCGGCTCACCCCGCGTGGGCGAGCGGCTGCCACCCGACATCAGGGCTAAGGGTGACCTCCTGCTGGTCCTCTCCACCACTGCCACGGTGCCCGAGGACCCTCCGGTCGTGTCCCCCTCTGTCCAGCCTGCCTCGGGCGCCGTCACCTGGGCCGCTGGAGGCGTGGATTGCGCCGCCCCCTCGGACACCACCGTGGCTACGTCTGGCTGCTCCTGGCTTGGCGTGGTCGCAGCCACCTCCACTTGCGACGCCGGGCCCTTGGCTTGCGGCGCCGCGCCCACCATGGAGGGTGTCACAAGCACGGGCGGTAGCTCCGTCCGCTCCGATGTAGGCGGCGGAGTCACCTCCGCCGTCGTCTGCTCGGCGACCCCCGAGGGCGCTTCTTTAGCCCCAGCACCTGCTTGACCCATCGAGGGCACGGGCACCACCGCAGGTGTCGCCTAACCGGCCAACGAGGCCGCAACATCGGCCCTGCTCCTACCCAAAATAGGAGCGACGTTAGGCGACGACACCTATTCCGCCTGAAGGGCAACACTCTTCTTGGGCACCAGCACCAAAGAATGGCCCCGTCGCAAGACTCTGCAATAGTTAAAAGGCATAAGGTCACGCCAAAAAATAGAGAAACATGAAAAATAGAGGAATCGGTGACTTATGCTGGCGCTGTTGGGCGATAGGAACGTTTTGGGGATGGGCGGGACCGTTTCGAGTCTGCCCCCTGCTCCCCGATAGAGGGGCTCGTCTCCCTTGCCTCTGAGGGCATGGCGGTGGAGCCACCCCTCTCTATCGGCACCTCGGGCGCAGCAGCAGATCCGCCTCTCCCCATCCACCAGTCCTCCACCGGCACCCCAGGTGTGGCGGTAGATCTGCCTGCTCCCACCGGTCCAGAGGATGGGCTAATGGTTTGGCCCGCCTCTATTGGCCTCACAGACTCATTTCCCTCCTCATGGAATGGGAAGGGTCCCCGCGTGGATGAGGGGGTACCTGTCAGTATATCCTCGCTCTCCAGGACGCCCCACTCAATGTCGACAACTACCTCGTCAAACTCCTCGTCGCCGTCATCATCGTCACTGCATGTCTCCTCTCCTTGCTCCCATTCTTGCTGCTTCTATAGCATCCTCTAACTCTTGAGCTCCCTCATCTTCCTATCCCACTCGACCGGGGTGCGATTTGTCGTCGTCACAATCTGGTCCTTCGGCAGCGGAGCCGGGCTATTCCCAAAGACGAGTCTCTTCAGCTGGTCCCGCTATCCCGAGGTCAGCATCAAGGGGTCGGGAATTCAAGAAAAAAGGGAGGCACGAGGAAAAAGAACTTACAAAATCGATGAACCCCAGTTCTGGCCACATTGGGGGATGCCCCGGCACCGGATACACGAAATCAAGGACAACACCGACGTTGTCCTTCAAAGGCTCCATCTCCTCCTTGATGCGCCGCGCCACTTTGGTGGGGCGAAGCGCTTCGTCGACAAGCGCCGTCCCTTTGAGCGATGCCCTAGGCGCCATCAGGTATAGGGGAAGCGCGCGGCTCATCAGTGGCGCCACCCTCTGTGTATGATAGGCGCCGATGATCCCTGATCCCTTCACGCCCCTCTCCTTCAGAATTTGGAGGGCGGCGAGATGGTCCTTGATCTTCTTCTTGTCTTTGTCTGGGACACCCCACTTCCACGGCCCTGGGACCTCTTCGATGATGCGCCCGGAGAACACTAGCAAGGGGGCGACAATGTCGTCCTTGATGTAAAACCAATGCGAATGCCACCCCTTGTTGGAGGTCGACAGACGCATCGATAGGTATTCATTCACCTGGTTGTTGCGGAGATAAATGCTGGCACATCCCATCGGCACGCTCAGCTCTTGCTTCCCAACCCACTTCTTCGATAGGTTGACGGCAAAGAGATACTGCCATAGGTCGAAGTGAGGACTAATCCCTAGGAACCCCTCACACAGGGCGACGAACGCCGCAATGTGCTAGACCCCATTGGGAGTAAGGTGCTGCAACTCCACCTGGTAGTAATCCAACAGCCCTCGAAGGAACTTGTGAGTAGGTATGGCGAATCCCCGCTCGTGGAAGTGAGCGAAGGACACGACATACCCTTCGGGCGGCGATGGCTCATCCTCATTGCTGGGTAGCCACCACTCCTCGGCGATGGTCAGTGGGCAAAGGAGGCCACGGCGAACGAGGCCCTCCAGGCGCTGAGGGGTGACGTCGGATCTGCACCATGACTCCATTGAAATGATTAGGAGGGGGGTCGATGCGAGCTTGATGACGGCTGCGATACGGGTGTGGGAGGATCAGGCAATTGGCGGCAGAGGTTCTATATGCGAAGGCGAAGAGGCAAAGTACGGAACTGAAGGGTCGATATGGCGGACTAGAGGGGGGGTGAATAGTCTTTTCTAAAATTAATCGCGTCGGCTAACCGATATAAGTGCGGAATAAAAACAATCGGTCTAGCCAAGACTACACCCCTCTATATATGTTCACTAGCACCTTGCAAAGATACTAATTATGCAACTAAGGTGCCGGGCTAGCTAGAGCTCTCCTAACCAATTCTAGGAGCAAGGTCACACAAACCTATGCCACTAGTACTTTAAGCAACAAGGGAGCTCCTACACATGCTAGTAAGCAAAAGCACAAAGCCAACTAAGCTCACTAGCAAAGCTCAATAACAAGGCAACCAATGCCTAATTAGAGAGCGCAAATACTTAGCTACACAAACTAAGCAATGTGACTAACAAGGTTACTAAAACCAAATTAGCCACTCAAGGGAGCTACTTCTATGCTACACAAGCTAGAAGGTAACTAGTGAGCTACACAAGCTAACTAATTACAAGAGCAACTACACAAGCACAATGTATGTGAAAGTAATTACAAGCTTGTGTAAGGGGGTTGCAAACCAACGGGAAGAGCAAAGTTGACACGATGATTTTTCTCCCGAGGTTCGCGTGTTTGCCAACACGCTAGTCCCCGTTGAGACAAGCTTCAAGGTTGCCGCCGGTCCTCTTGCTAGTGGTGACTCGCAAGTCACACTCTCCCACGTGGAGTGCTTACCACAAGCTCTAGCACTTGACCCGGCCGGACCACTTGTCTCCCTTCGCGTCTCGCTTTACTAGAGTTGCTCTTCGTGGCTCCCGCGGGGCGAGCACAATGCCCCTCACAAGCACTTCTCCGGAGCGCCGCACAAGCTTCTTGCGTGCTTCGACGGAGACCACCACCAAGCCATCTAGGAGGTGGCAACCTCCAAGAGTAACAAGCACCACCGGCTTGCAACTCGATCACCTAGTGCCACTCGATGCAACCTCACGATGCAATCGCACTAGAATCGCTCACTCACACAATCGAATGATCACTATCAAGTATATGTGTGATGGAGGGCTCCCAAGCACTCACAAGCATGGACACTAAGTCCCTTGAGGTGCTCCACACCAGCCATGGCCGAGGGCCACTTCTATTTATAGCCCCAAGGGCTAAACTAGCCGTTACCCCTTCACTGGGCAACGGTCGGGCCGACCGGACGCTCCGGTCGTGTTGACCGGACGCTGGACCTCAGCGTCCGGTCGCTCGCAGACGACCACGTGTCCTGATTCCAACGGTCACTTGACCTGACCGGACGCAGCAGCTTCAACTGACCGGACGCTGGACCTCAGCGTCCGGTCGTTTCCAGTAAGCTCCTGAGCATGACCGGACGCGTCCGGTCGAACGTGATCGGACGCAGCACCAGCGTCCGGTCACTCTCCAGCTTCTGCGTCATCATACGTCAGTGCGACCGGACGCAGCCTGCCAGCGTCTGGTGCATTCAGATCCAGCGTCCGGTGCTTAACCCTAAGCACTGTGCCGACCGACAGCCTGACCGGACGCACTACTTCAGCGTCCGGTCGTTTCGGACTCAGCGTCCGGTCACTGTTAAACAGTTAGACCGAATCCCTTTCTCCTCTAACTTCTTCACCCTTGCTCCAATGTGCCAACCACCAAGAGTTTGCATCCGGCGCAATAGAAAATAGACATTCCATTTTCCCGAAAGGGACCCAAAACCCATCTCACCCCTACAAACACCACCTCCTTTGTAAATGTGCCAACACCACCAAGTGTACACCATCATGTGTATGTGTGTTAGCATTTTCACAATCATTTCCCAAAGGATGTTAGCCACTCAACTTGCCACGCCACTCGATCCTAGCGACAATGCAAAGTTAGATCACTCGAGTGGCACTAGATGACCGATATGCAAACAAGTTTGCCCCTCTTGATAGTACGGCCATCTATCCTAAACCCGGTCATAAACTTCTCTACTCACCTATGACCGGTGAAATGAAATGCCCTAGGTTATACCTTTGCCTTGCGCATTCCATTCCATCTCCTTCAATGTCGATGCAACACATGCACCAACACGATCAACAATGATATGATCCACTTCATATCATCACATGATCATATTGGTTCATCGATCTTGACTTTACTTGCTCTTCACCGTTGCCATCGTCCATCGGCGCCAAGTCTTGCTCAAGCTTCACCGCCACGCGGTCCATCACTCCAAAGCCTTCGACTTGCCCTTCACGCTTGCAACCGGTCCATCAAGCCAAGTCTTGTCTTGATCTTCTCCACCTTGATCACATGACTCAATGTCATGTCTCATGTGCATTTAAGCTCCTTCATCATCACATGTGTGAGCTTTGCAACATCTCCAAGCCATTTTCACCTTCATGGCATATGTTGCTCACACACATGTACCTGTGGACTAATCACCTATGTATCTCACATAAACACAATTAGTCCACCTAGGTTGTCACTCAATTACCAAAACCAACAAGGACCTTTCAGGAACCCCAAGGGCAAACCCCATGGTTTTATAGGGACGACGAATGCGAGAAAAGCAACCGCTCGCCTTGGTCTCTGAGCCTGCCACAATACACCACCACGTCACGTCGCGGGATATGCGCCCGCGATCCCTATCCTTTCCCACCAAAATCACGCCAGGCGTTTCACCTTCCCAAGCAGACCAGGACTCTTTTCCCGTAGAGAGGATATGGGTCAAAAAGCTTTTCTCTGGCTCACCTAGGCCTAGGAGTTCGAGGGCTGGTCCAACAGTCTCGATGATCGTCCCAACGAGGGATGGGCCCACGAGTGGCCAGAACTCAGGCACACAAGCCTCAAGGGAACCTCGATCCGCAATCAAGTCCCAACTAGGCTAACCCTGGATGAATCCCCGCGAACGGGATACCAGGGTCTCCTTTAAACTGTCCAGTTGACAAAAACCAAATCTCACAGCCATACCCGCGAAGGGTCCGAAATTACCCCCCGGGCGATTCTATCCGAATCACCTGGGGGCTACACCCGACGGGTGCGCTCGCGCGTACCCTCTGGCGAATCGAAATACCCCCCGGGCGATTCTACCTGAATCACCCGAGAGCTCGAGGGCTACACCCGTCGGGTGCGCTCGCGCGCACCCTCTGGCGAATCGAAATACCCCCCGGGCGATTCTATCTGAATCACCCGAGGGCTCGGGGGCTACTGTCGGGGACCTAATAACAGGGTACCCAATGAGATGGAGCTAATAACCATCGAACGTTGACGCTTCTTGTCAGACAAGAACGCTACTACACTTCTTGCCCAACCGACAGAAGATTAGTTTCGCCTCACCCAACCCCCAAGGGCTAGACTCCGCCTCGCCCGATGGCTGAGGGCTAGCTCCGCCTCGCTCGATGTCCGAGGGCAGGCTCCGCCTCACCCAATGGCTGAGGGCTGGCTCTGCCTCACCCGACGTCCGAGGGCAAGCTCCGCCTCACCCGATGGCTGAGGGCTGGCTTCGCCTCGCCCGATAACTTCACCCTGCTCCTTCATAATGACTAACACAGGGTACGACAGGATATTCGAGTCAACCGCAATACCGAGGACAATGCCCTGCACGCATGCAGAAAGGTACCATCAAGATATGACAGGACGGGTGCTTTAGGCCCTTCCAGGCGTGACAGAGCCCGAACAGTGTTGTAGGCACCGACTTTTGGCTTACAGTGTTGTGGGCGCCGCCATCAGCCCTCGGGCATGGATACTAACACAGGCATACGACAACCGCTACAATCCAAGGAAGAACTCACATCATCTACAGTAACAGGCGTATAGTCATTTTCCCGCCTACTCCCCGTAGAGTCATGGCTCGGCGCCCTAACACACCGCACCGTTCGCTGGGGGAGGATGGGACATGACCACTCACTGAAACAAAGTCAGAGCCCGGTCCTATCAAGATCAGCAAAACATGCTATCCCTGGCGTGATCTGCCATGTTAGCAGGGTAGGCTCAAGGGAAAAGGAAGACCCGACACCCTCGAAGGACCTTCTCTACGTTTGGTTTTTTCCGCTTTCTCCCATCTGTAACCCCTGCTCCTCCCTTGGTCTATAAAAGCGAGGGCAGGGCACCCCACTAGAGAGACCGATCGATTTCATACACAACACAATGGATCAATTCCACAGACAACATACAACCAAGCAGCAACCGAGCTCTTGGCATCCTTTTGATCTTTTCATCAGAGACTTGGGACCTGTCCCTCTCTCGACCGTTTGTACCGCCTACTACGAACCTTTTTCGGTGCTAATAACACGAGCAGCAGTAGTAGACTGGACATAGGGACATTCTACCCGAACCATTATAAACCTTGTGTCCTTTAGCGCAGCATCCGGGCCTAACGCACAATAAATATAAATTTACTAGTTAGTCTTTGTTCGAAACACTGACAGGGAACGAGAAAGAAGAAGAGGAAGGATAGCCGGAACTACTCCGGCGGCGCTTTTCCTCACCGGCACAGACGGCCAACGTGACCACCGCTGATGTCGCCTCTATGGCGAAGAGAGAGGAGGGGAGGGTGAAAATGAGTTTACGTTTCAGGGGAGGAGGTAGGCGTCGGGGTTTTGTTCCTCCGAGTCTCGTGCACGATCGTCAGATCACGATCGACGGCTCGCAGCGCTCGGACCGAATATGGCCCAGGCGGGAGAGAAGAATTCCAGCCCAGGCCTAGGTTGTGGCCTAGGACGCGGAAACGCGCAGCGCGCGAATAGGCCATGGGCCGATTTCCAGTATGGGCAGCGCGCTGGACCATGTAAGCGGGCGCGCGGGCGAGATGGGCCACGGGCTGGTTTTTTCTCGATTGGGCCAAAATGAACAGAAGAGCCTGTTTCAAGGTTTATTATTTTTAGAAGCAAATTTTGATGAATTTAGATTAGTTTTTCATCTCTATTCAATTTTGAACCAACAGGATAAATTATTCAGAGAGTAGATGAGTATATTGAAATACTTCTGAAAAGTAGATAAATTATATTTTTCATGTTTCTGTTGTAAAGGTAATGATTATTATCTTCTCATTAAATTTGAACCAATGAGAGAATTTAATTTGAAGAGCAGTTATATTTATTCAGTAAATTATGATTATATTTATCCTCTAATTAAATTGGAACCAACGAAAAAATTTAAATTGGTGGAATAGTCCGATTTGTTTAAGTTTAATTATGATATTGTTATTTTTCTATGCAACGTTGATGATAACAATATTATAATGAGTTTAAGTTTGAAGTGTAAATCTCTGATAAATTTTATACCAACGTGGTCAATTTTTCAGAGAGTAGATAAGGACCAAGAAATGCTCCTGAACTAATAGAATGTATTTTATTATCATGTTTCCGCTGCAATGATATTGATTATCTTTAATTAAATTCGAACTAACGAGAAAATTTAATTTTAAAGAGTAGTTATATGTCCTTCAAGTTAATTTATAAATTTTATACATTAATTCTATTTTCTGCCCAATGGTGATGTAGAATTGATGCAGAAGCACCTTGTATGTTTTAATTTTAACCGACAAGATCACTCGGTTGCAAGTCAACGGGCTGCAATGTTAGGCTATGTGAATGAAAAGGCTTGAGTTAAGTCAGTTCAGGACTATTTTTTTAGTTTGCTAATTTTCTGATTAAATTGGAACAAATGGAAAGATTTAATTGGAAAATAAAGTATAAGTGAATGTTTTAGTCGTCGTGACTAAGTTTTCGTTATAGTAAATAGTATATATTTTTTCCATCATTATGATAAGAGTTGCAATAAGTAACATGCATGTCTAATTTGACCAACGTTGAATTAAGCATGCATGTTTGTATATAGATTTATCCCGCATGGGGAGAAGTTTGGCATAGTACTTATGCTAGTCAATCATGCATGGCGGAAGAAGTTTTGTGATGACTCATATGTTTTTATATCCCGCATAGCAAGAGAAGTTTGAGTAGCTCTTATGCCATCCTAGTATTGACCATGGCACAATAGAAATGCACCGTCATGGTCAATACTAACCAAAAGATAAGAAAAAGATGCAAGCGTGACTTGCAAAAGTATTGCTAATAAAAGACCTTGTTGAGTTCTTGAAGTGGAATGAGGAAAGTGTACTCCTATACGGATCAAGAAATAACTTTATTTGCATGACATAATCATGTGAATGAAGTAAGATATAAGTGTCTCCTCGTTCACAGGTTTTTTGAATAGTTCTCAAAATTATGGTAGTAAAGCTCATGCCATATTTCGAGGGGAAGAATTGTGAGATCAATTAAGAGTAAGAGCAAAGATATAATTAAGAAAGATAAAATAAAGATGTTGATGAATGTGACCGTCGATCATAGTAACGATACCCCTAAGCAGAGAAATAGCTAAATTCCTGGACCTTTTACAGTTCTGATAGGAAGATAGCGTAGTCAGCCAAAATTCATAATGGACGAGCCTTAAAGATGTTAAGGTGGTTCTTAAAGCGCCATATGAGGTTTTAACATATTAAACTCAAACAAGAAATTTGAAGATACACTATCTTTATAGAAGATGGGATGATCTGGGGGAGTATGGTATGTAGAGACCTATGACTTGAAGAGAAGCAGGACTGCGTACTCACTTCAGTGATTCAAAAACAATGAATTTCTCAATACCTATTGATGTTGTATGACTTATACAACACTTGTTGTTAGCTCTTCAAAAAAGATAAATAATGTAAAAAAAGGATCTTGTAATACAGAAGCCTGTAGAATCAATTGTCTCTTGGCAATGAAGAGCAACAACAGCCCCATATGAAAGTGCCAGTAGCTGAGGCCCCAGAAGGTCTCAAAGAATTAGAAAATTAGTTTTTTCTGATGACTATGAAGTCTATGTTAATGAAGAAATTTAAATAGGGGGGATCCCACCTCATTTGAAAAAGCCATGAGAAGCGTTTACTCGTCTAAATGGTAAGAAGCTATGGAAGCTGAAATAAATTTGATGAATAGCAATGATATTTGGAACTTAGAAGAAATTCCCAATAGAGCCAAAACAGTAGGTTGTAAATGGATCTATAAAATAAAACGTGACTCCAAAGAGAATGTGGAAAGATATAAAGCACGACTTATAGTAAAAGGCTTTACGCAAAGAGAATGAATAGATTACAATGAGAGTTTTCTCTCTAGTCTCATACAAGGATTCTTTTAGAATCACAATGGTATTAGTGGCACATTATGATTTAGAGTTACATCAGATGAATGTGAAGACGGCATTCCTCAACGGGGATTTATATAAAAACGTTTATATGGCATAACCCAAAGGTTTTGTCGTGGAAGCAAAAGAACATATGGGATGCCACCTGTAGAAATCCATTTATGGGTTAAAATAAGTCTCTAGACAGTAGTATTTGAAGTTGATGAAACAATAAGAAAGTTTGGGTTTAAAGAAAATGAGAAGGACAATAGCATTTATGTGAAGTTCAAGAATGAAAAATTCATTTTCTACATCCTGTGTTTAGATGACATCCTACTCACTAGTAGTGATGTTAATCTGCCATTGAAGAAGAAGTTTTTGTCCTCAAGTTTGAATATGAATGATCTTGGTAAAACGTCATTGGTTCTAGGAATTGAAATTCACCGAGATAGAAGAAAAATGGTATTAGGACTATCGCAAAGGCATACTTAGAAAAAATTCTAAAGAAATAAAATATGCATGCGAATAAACCTACGCCTGCTCCTAAAGTCAAGGGTAATAGATTTGGTAACCTTCAGTGTTCCAGGAACCAATATGAGATCGATCAAATGAACATGGTTCCATATGCTTCAACTGTTGGAAGCTTAATGAGTGTACAAGTAAGAACTTATCCTAACATAGCTCACGTATCCAGGATGTTTTGGTAGAATTCCAGTCCAGATATAGATTACTGGAATGGAGTTAAGAATGTCTTGTAATTTTATAAAGTATTATAGGTCTCATGCTGAGTAAGAAAGAACAAGTACTCTCAAATAGTTGTGGGTACAAATGTTAAACCTTGGCGAGATGTGTAGTGAAATCCACAGTAGTTGCTAACACTCGCAGTTAGAGTATTATTGTGAAAAAGCTCCAAAGAAACGGTTGTGGTATCATCAATGACGCATACCATAGTATAGCTTGGTATGAGGCTTCAGGTACACGCAAAAGTGGTTAAGGAAATTTTGTACCCGGAATTAACAATGGTAGACAACAGAAATAACCATTTAAAGCAAATCACTCCTATGACAACAGGTCAAGTGTGCTGCCAAACACATTGACATTAAGTTACATGTTGTAAAGGAGAAAATCCAGAATCATTTTAAAAGCATTGAGCATATAAGTACTGAGTAAGTACTTGCGGATCCCCTTACCAAAGGCTTACCACCCAGTGCGTTCAGAGAACACACAATCGACATGGGTTTATGGAAAAACCTATAATTTCTGGATACTAAGGACCTAGTTGAGAATCTATTTTAAAATAGAGATGTGTATTGTAGCTATTTGTCTAACAGTACTAACTGTTATGACGAGGCATGCTCTATGCACTAATCTGTGATGGAATGGGAAAAAGGACAAAGCGAACTAAGTTTTAAGTCATAAGGTGAGATCAAAGGGGAGAATGTTAGATTGATCTCCACCCGGCTCAGTCCAACGACTGAGTCGGATCCTGACTCGGGCCCTGATCGGGGCCCCTCAGCCGTTCTCCTGGCTAGTGGACCCTCGTCGCACAGCGCTATGAATAGGAGGTGGAGGCTGGGGCTCGAGATACGAGGTTCACCGCAGCTGCCAGCGCCCCACCGACGTTCTAACCCTAGTCCGATCGAGAGGGCGCGCTGTGAGCGATGGGAAGCGCCACCGCTTTCGCCGCCGCCACTGGATCGCGCCTCCACTGCACATCTACCTTTACTTCGACACTTGAGGCCACGTCGCTGCGGCGCCATGGCCGCAACTGCGCTTTGGGAGGTACATCGACAAGTTCTTTGTCTAAGTTAAGTTTCACCCGCTAGATCTATACCTAGAGGTCCTATAAATCCTATCAAGTTTTACAAAATAGCTTCAACTTAGTTTATACCATTGCTTTTCTTGAGGAAAGTTTGTAGGCATTGTATCCCACTTAGCACTAACAGCTAATTCGTGAAATAACAAGACAAGGTGTCAAGGTCATGATGCAAACATCAACATTAACAGCTAATTCTGCCGGCAATTCACTTGAACTAACGCATTTATTACAAGAAGTTCCAGTTATAACTAACAAGCTAAGCCAATGCCGCTCCAATCTTCATTTGCTCCAAAATATATGTGGTTTGCTTGAACTAATGTACAAGAATCCCATTCCCCGTAATCCTGTGACTAGGATATACACTATAATAATAAGATGAAAGGCTAGCGGATGCAAAAATGAAAAGGATTAAATAACGGAGCCAGCGTAACTGCGTAAGAAATCTCCACCTGGAACTGATTGATGTAAAAGCCACCGCCGAGCGCGGCAAATGAGTCCGTCATCGGGCGAGGACCGCGGGGG
Organism: Miscanthus floridulus; assembly: GCF_019320115.1. Classification (NCBI taxonomy): domain Eukaryota; kingdom Viridiplantae; phylum Streptophyta; class Magnoliopsida; order Poales; family Poaceae; genus Miscanthus; species Miscanthus floridulus. The sequence goes on from NC_089593.1 coordinate 88,813,840, forward strand.
AAGTAGGGAATCCCCAGGACAACGGCGGCGCGCACCCGGTCCGGCCGGAACAGGCAGAGGTGCCACGCCACCTGCGCGCCCCAGTCGTGCCCAACCACGAACACCTACAGATCCATCATCCATCCGTGGGAGATTGCGGCGCGCACAGCCCAAGAGGAAGAGGTTCAGTCACTCACGATCATGAGGTGAGAAAAGGTAAGATGACGGCCGGGAAAAAAAAGGCGGCACCTTTGTGAGTTGGAGGTGGTCAAGGAGCGCGACCAAGTCGCCGACGATGTGGAGGATGGAGTAAGCGGCGGGGTCGGTGGGCACGGACGAGTCGCCGTAACCACGGACACGGAGGTCGGAGGCCAGAGCGCGGAAGCCGCGGGCGGCTAGCGCGGCCATCTGGTGGTGCCAGGAGAGCCAGAGCTCCGGGAAGCCGCGGATGAGGAGGACCGCCGGCCCGTCGGCGGTGCCGCGCTCGGCGACGTGGAGCGAAATGCCGTTGACATCCGCGGTCCAGTGCCGCACCTCGGCGGCGGCTTCGGCCTCCATGCTTTGCTGCTCTGCTTGACGCGCTAGCTGCTCAATGAGTCCTGGCTCGTCCTGGATCACGGTGACTTGCATAAATACAAATTATCTAAACCTCCTGGCTCGGACATATTTAACTTTTTACTATTATACCGGATCTGCTTACGTGGCCGTGCCACAAGCCATAACGAGTCATCAGCTACATGCAAAAGGATCATCGTGTCCTTCTTCTTTTTCTTTTGCTTAGATCACTGATTAAATGATGGACGGCTCAGGACAGCCTGCACGTATACTTGTATTTTTAAGACATTTCTTCTTTAAATTTCATAGGAAAAATAGTGTATATGACGTCATCATGACGTCATGGCTCAAGAGCAGACCATGACGTAGGGTTCAGGTCCGGCCTTCGGCACGCTCGTACGAGCCACGACTTGGCCACGGACGACGACCGCAGCTGGAACCTGGGGCATCGGCGGATCGGCACGGACGCTTGACGAGACGCAGCCCTAGAGAGGCTGCACCAGCGCAGGGCCATCGTGGAGCGAGAGCGCGGCCGAGCCGAGTCCCAGCTGTCAAGGGCAACTAGCATGGCCCAGCAGCTGGAGCGGCAGATAGAGCAGGCCAACCCCACGGCGAGGTCTTCTCACAGAGTCACAGGTCGGAACTCCAAAGAGCACGTGCCCAGCGGCAGCGGTAGCAGCAGGAGGAAGATGCCGGGACTGGTGGTGGACGCCGAGGCACCCGGCGCTAACCAGCCTCAGGATCAGAGCAACACAATGCTCGTCGAGGTGATGCGGGAGCTGAACCGCGTCAAGAGGGAGCTCCGGGAGCTGCAGCGCGAGGTGAAGGCTGCGAGGGAGGCCAAGGCCAAGGCCGAGGTCGACGGGGACGCCGACGCCGGTTCGCGTCCCCTCGACAGCGCGGAGCGAGAGGCCGGCGAGGGAAACGAGGAGAGTGGCATAGCAGAGCTCGCCGTGGTCGGCGTGCTGCGGAGAGACAGGAGGCTCGGAGCTAGCGACCCTGACGAGAGGTTCGCCACCGCCTGCAGCTCCGACGTGGGACTCCAGTCCGCGAACACGGCGGTGGTGCCATCGACGGAGGACACGGACCACGCCGTGAACGCTGAGTCCGCACTAAGGTCGTCGCGGACGCCGTCCCGCGACTGGTGTGGATGCTGGAGGCCAAGCCCGCGCCCGAGCACGGCGCTGCAGCGCTCCTCACTGCGTCGAGCGGGTGCCCAAAGGCGTTCCGCAAGGACGAGCGCGGCGTGGTGAACGCGGTGGCGGTTCCCTGCGTCGATGCTGCTCGCTGTGGTGTAGTCCAGGCGGTGCCAGAAGCAAATGGTGGCCGCCGGCGCGTGTGGGTTCCCGCAGAGCGTCACCTCGCCCAAGCGCCGTCCGAGGCCGCCAACGGAAACCACGCAGCGATGAGCTCCCTGCCCAGCGCGGTGGAGAAGAAAGACGCCGGAGGCAAGGGCGGTCATTTGACATGGGTCCACTGACACATTAGGAGCTGGCGTGCCACGCGAGCAAACGTGGCAAATACATATCGAATTTCTCTCCGTGCTGTTAAATCCGTATTGTCGTTCCTAAGAATGCTATCTCAGGAGGCGCCGTCCACTATAATAGTAAAAAGTTAAATATCCTCCTGGCGCGTCTTGGATCACATGTTCCATACCCATACGTGCACGCGTTGATTACACCTTCTGCCTACAAGCCTGCAATGGCTACCAGAAGCAACACAACCACGCAAGCTTTCAGCACCAAGTGTTTTTGTCACATGCTCTTTTTATTCATATTCATACAAGCAAGCCAGCAAATGGCTAGCTGACTAGCTCACATGTATTCGGCTCTTCAAGACTTTTTCAGTTCAGAAAGAAATGGAGGCCCATCGTACACCTTTTTTTTTGTGTCAGGCTCAACTGAGCAACAAAACATCAAGATGATGGCTCCTGGCTAGTAAACTTGACGAGGTAGGAAATTATCTCCGAATTCACCCTCTCGGCCTGCTCTTGCTGGAGAAAATGGTGACCTTCAATGATAGTGACTTCAAGATCTGGAACAATGGACTTGAATGTCCCGCTCTTGATGTAGTTCTCAATCCCAAAGGACTGGACACCGATGTCCTTATCACCAGCTATGAACTTCACAGGCACTGTAATCTTGGCTTCGTTCCAGGGTGCAAGAAGTCTCCAATTCCTGCAGTTACCACACCTTAATCACATATAGTGTAATAAGGCAATAATTAATAAGACAAAAATAGGAAACAAGGTAAGGAAATTACGTCTCCGCCATGCGGTAGTAGTTGAGGGGTCCAGTGAACCCAGACTTCTGAAACTTTTCAGCATACTGGCCCAGATCTTCCTCACTGATCCAAGGAAGTGGTGATGGAGATGCCTCGAGAAAGTCTATGATCTCCACTCCAGGAGGAGCACTGAGATCATCTATTTGAATGGAATAGAACTTTTTTAGGACAATCGCAACATCATAACGAGCAAATGCGCTTTCAGCTCTTCCAGGCTCCTGCAAATATGAATCTTGAATTTTCAAACAGAGCACCAGAAGCCAGACTGTAGTTGAAAGGTTTGAAGCTACTGGTGCAGACTGCAGACCAACTTGGTGTTTGAAAAAATTACTATTGAAATATCTGGACCTATTTTATTTCCTAAATAAGAAGGTGAGCTGCTGCTTCAATTTTGAGAATATAAGGTAAAACAAAGATTCAAACTGAAAATGCTAACTGAAATTTTGCAATGCCCCCAATGGCTGAGCTTAGAGAAAAGCTCTCAACCATATGCAGGTCTGATACATAGCACAATCATATCTAAGCAAACACACATGCGCACGTGATCTTACGAGGGTTTGTTAAAATGTTCTGCAAAAGAAGTTTGAAGGCATCACACATCAAATATAATCATACGATCAATCAAATCACCGCACTTTGCTAAAAATCATCTTACAAATCTCTACAGTTACTGTTCAACTGGCATGGGGTAAACTGCTACTCAAATCTTCAGCTGCTTCAAATTGTATGTATTTTCTATGAACTAATGTATTAGAACAATTCGGTTCTGCGCAATCCAGCAACGACAAAAAGATTACTCCAATTTATTGATGGATGCAAAAATTGCTAATGCTAGTACAAAATTAGGCAGCACCTGGAACTGATTTATGTAAAAGCCATCGCCAAACGCCGCGAAGGCCTCCGTGATCGGGCGAGCGTGACGAGCGAAGTACGGTACCCCCAGAACGACGGCGGCGCGCACCCGGTCCGGCCGGAACAGGCAGAGGTGCCACGCCACCTGCGCGCCCCAGTCGTGCCCCACCACGAACACCTGCATCCATCCAGGGCAGATGGCGGCGCGCACAGCTCAAGAGGTTCAGTCACTCACGATGGTGAGGTGAGAAACAAGAGCACGGCAGGGAAAAAAAAAGCGGCACCTTTGTGAGTTGGAGGTGGTCAAGGAGCGCGATGACGTCGCCGACGATGTGGAAGATGGAGTAGGCGGCGGGGTCGGACGGCGCGGAGGAGTCGCCGTAGCCGCGGAGGTCGGGGGCCAGGGAGCGGAACCCGCGGGCTGCGAGCGCGGCCATCTGGTGGCGCCACGAGAGCCAGAGCTCCGGGAAGCCGTGGAGGAGGAGCACCGCCGGCCCATCCTCGGGGCCCCGCTCAGCGACGTGGATCGAGACGCCGTTGACGTCCGCGTTCCAGTGCCGCACCTCGCCCGCGTCCATGCTCTGCTGCTTGCTGGACTCGCCGGTCGCCGGTCGCCTCTTTGTTTCCTCTGGTTGCTATGTCAGTCAGTCACATGTGCACACTGTCCACGTTTCATTGTTAAGAAATGGCCTAAGGTCTAAATCCTTTACCAAGCAAATAATATATAAGTTTTTAGGTTATTATGTGAAATTCGTTCTTCTGCACCACGTGATACCATGTCATCCATACAAGTCCGCTATGCATTTGCAAGATGGAGCTTTCTTGTTGGACAAGGTGCGCGTAGACTTTTGGGGGCGTTCGGCTGATATAGTTCCAGCTCAGCTTATTCTCTCTCACTTATTCTCTCTCACAGAATACTATTTAATCATCCGAAACCATTAAAAAAAACACTGTTCACCGGACATCCGACCGAGCTCATATGGAACTGTTGGCGCTAGCAAACAGTCTGAAGACTGACTTCAATCTCCACAGAACTGTAGCCCTATTTTTCCTCTAGAAGCAATCTATGAATGAATTAGAATAATTTCATTTACGCGTTGAAAAAACGAGCAGGCCTCAACGACGGCCGCCGCCAGCCATGAATTCTGCAACCAAAACTTCCATTGGCAGCATTCTACATGACCCGCAGCCGATGAATTCTGCAAACAAAACTCCCAGCCAGCCATGAATTCTGCTACCAAAACTTACATTGGCAGCATTCTACATGGGAGATCTTGAGAATAGGACACCATTGCAGCTCACTCAGCGTCAGGTTACCTATTTCACTCTGATTTCAGCACGTCCATAAGCAGAGAAAGAAAACTGGAATACCAAATCCATGAGCACACAGATAACGGTGACTGAGTTAGAACTATCACCGTAGCAGCATCGCAGCACTACAACGAACAAATAGGAAAATCCACAAGGACTGCAGACTGATACAAAGGCACATTGAGCAAAGCAAATCATAGTTAAACCTGCATATTCCTTTTGAGCTCGTTTCTGTGATTCAGGCAGGGTACATTCTTGCTTATTCTATATTATATCATTGATGGTGATAATATATATTCTCAGGCTCGACACATGTGTGCAACTCATTTACATACCACCACAAGGTAAGCTTCGCAAATCCAATAGAGGGGTGCTTGTAAATAGGCCTAAATCATCTCATCTCCCCTTGAAGAGATATATCACGGTAAGGAAGGCTGACAGGCGATGCCACGGAGCCCATTACACCGTGTCGTCATGGAACCACCATCTGGTCTCCTTCGGAGACCTCCCGTTGCGGCAGTTCCTAACATAGCGGTCATTGTCCGCTGGGCGTTGCTGCAACCAATACATTGTAGCTAGTTAGAGTCTGACTGTGGAGTGAGGGCACCGAAGTTTTAATAGATCAAGTAGTGTGACTAAGTGTCACCTTTGCTGGAGAACTAGACAACATAGACAGGATACTGATACAGACAGAGCTCACGGTCATCGCTGGTGACCATGAGTCATACAAAATATCTGCAGAAAAGAGTAGCAGCAGGAAGTTGTCAATCACAGACCATACAGTAAACTGTAGTTCATGGCCATCAAGGCTCCACCAACACTGTTTTCTCCTTTTTATTCAATATCTCAGAAAACTCATGGAACAAGGGGACAAAGGATTCATGGAAACAGAATAGAGTAAATTCTCAAAATGCAAATGTAGAGGGTCTAAATACTTCCATTTAGGCTTAGCTACAAGGGAATTATAGGCCATGGCCATCAGGGCTCCAAGGTCATTATTTTCATCACATTCACAATCTGAGAAAATTCTAACTAGCGTTGACAAGGACTTCTGAAAACAAGACCAACAGGGTTAATTCCCAAAACATGAATGCAAATATCTAATAATTGGTGCCGCTGTATGAACCAAAATCTACCAGGGGTCGACAAAGAACTGAAAACAAGACCAACAGGGTAATTACTAAAAATGCGAATGCAAATATCTAATAGTTGGTGCCACTGCATGAACCACTTTCAGCTACATGAATTTCAGATCCATTGGCCACATCAACATAAAATTGGTCTCTGGCAGACTAGATTCATCAATATCATAAATCATGAGATATATGGCAACCAATATATTTAAATCCTGGTGAAACATTATTTTGATGTCTGATGCTCAATATTATCTTAATCAAGTCCCCTCCATAAGTTGTATGTTCATAAAAAACTACTCCCTCTGATCAGAAATATAAGTTCATAGTTTTAGGTTTGTCCTAAGTCAATTTCTTCTAGCTTTAACAATTAATAATAACTAAAAATGTAAAAACAACATAAGGTTAATGCTACTAGATATATCATGAAAATTAATTTCATAACATATATTTTCCTATTTAAAATAAATAATTTTTACAGCAATTAATGGTCAAAGTTTCACCTTGTATGCCTTGCCTATGTCCTAAAGTACTTATATTTGTGATCAGAGGGAGTATTTAAGTTTCTCACCTAGTCACTTCACTTCAGACAGGATACTAGATTACTAGGTACAGCTTTAACAAACAACTGAACTGGAGCTTTACAGCATTTTGCAAAGTTGCCTACGTTATCAGCAGAGCAGGTAACTAAGGAAAACTGTACAAGAGATCACTTGCAATCACTGCATGAGAGGCACAGATTCCATTCACATCTAGGTATTGGGGTTTAGAGGTGTTATAGAGAGAGATGGCTCCAATGACAAAGCTCATAATTCTCAATTTCTACAATAGCAATGCTACCACATGACTTACATGCATGGCAAGGGAACTACTAATAAGTATGAAAGGTGGAGAAAGTACATGGCTTCATCGCATACTATTGTATTGTGGCGGCAATTAGGGCACGAGAGGGAAAACAGTTATCTAAAGCCATTATGGAGGAGAACTGATATTCAAGATTGTAATTACAATTACCAACAGCTATAGTTAAGATTTAGTAGCTACAATCTTTTTTTTGAAGAATCTGGTAGTAGCTACAATCTTTTTTTGAAGAATCTGGTAGTAGGTACAATCTGTATAAGAAATGAGACAGTAGATGACACATTTAGCACAGAAACAAATGAATGAGAATCGCCTACCAACAAATAAACAAGTCCATCAATGAGCCACTCCTCTATCTGATCTCACATGCAGCCTAGTCACTTTGCATGTGATGGTTTGAAATAGTATATGCAATTATGCATATAAGATATCTTGTTCCCTTTGACTTGCTATTATTTGAAATAATATATATTTAGAGCAAGAAGCCAAGGACACAACCCATGTGGATACATTATAGTTAAATGTGAAGAATAATGCCAAAAACAACCTTTTCACAAAGCTACTTGACAGGTTTTATATGAACAATTGTTGATTTATTCCCCAATGTACTCATCTGCTTTCATAGAATGTAAGTAATGATGAAACCCGAAGAACAAGCATTCAAGCCGTAGAATAGTTAGAAGCAAATTAAAGAAGTGTTCTGCCATTAATTGTCAAACTATATCTTCACATTAACATGTTAGTCTATCACCAACTTTCCAATAGATTAATTTGCTGAAGACATCTGCAATTGCCAACCAACCTAACATGCTTCCCTGCCTAACACATTATTCCCTGCTATATTCTTCCTATATCGGTACGATAAGATAGGCATTCATATCCAGGCTCATAACTCATAGACATAACTGGATGCTCAAATGATTTTTTTTTAAAAAGGTACCGACAATTCTAACTTTACTTTTTCTTCATGTTTAGAACTCTTCACCGCCATCAAGGAATATGACAAAAAAACATTTGGCGGAAAATAAAAAGGCTGTTTTTATTATGCACACTTGCATAGTACTATAGCACTGTCCAGCAGATAGGATGGAATATCCTCTCCAATAAATAACCAAGAAAAGGGAATAAAAAAGGAGGTTTAGCAATGAGTTTCCTATAATACACAATTGTCACAACTCACAAATCTAACAAACAACAATGCGTGAAGTCATAAACAGGAGTAGCATCAAGACAGCTCAAGTAATCAATTTTAGAGGCAAGAAAGATCACAAGGTCGTTAAAGAAGAAAAGAAGTTATAACATGATGCAAGGATAAATACAAAACAAGACTTTAAGCCACTATTGTGCTAATGACTAGCTGGTACAGATGCATTGGCGGTACCCTTTAATATGAGCAAGATAAAGGGACAACCAGAAAAGCCACCAGCATCCAGGCATTAAGATAACTTTAGAAGGCCAAATACAAAACTCCTGCACATAGCAATTTCACACGCATATGGCAATCCAATCAAGACCCTCTAGTAACAAAAGGGAATGTGTGTTGGGGCATCTCAGTCATGAACCTATTATATAGCACTATAAAAGCACAATTGGTTAAGTTGGCAACTTTCTTCTAACAAATAGAATCTTAGCACCTAACTGACAGCTAGACAGAACATTATTAGGTCAGGCAAAGAACATTCCCATTGGGCTGCAGCCATGAAGATAATGAAAAGCATCATTAAACATGGAGTCACACCCAAATGTTCTCCATCAGACAAGATGCCTAGGGAGCAGTTTTACCTAAGCAGATGTGCCCGTTGCTGTAAATGTGTGGATGCATTGGCGCTGGATTGAGAAAAATGACCTGGAAGCAAAAGATGAGAATATTTATGTATCATCCAATCAAATGAAATGGAATGAACAGGGGGAATGAGAAGACATATACTATGTATCATCCAATCAAATGAAATGGAAGGAACAGTGGGAATGAGAAGACATATACTAATTGACTAAAGGTGTGATCTTTGTCGAGAAAACCAGACCTGAGGTGCCTCCATAGGGTAATGCTCAGGAAAGTCAACCTGCAACTGGTAGGTCTCGCCGGCGTAAAGAGTGCCCGCGGCTCCGGTGACCTCAATTACCCACCTGTTCAGTTATCCAGAGAGAATTATCCTATCAGTCGGGTAGTCCAAATCCACCACAGAGAACGACTGAGATCAAAGAAAAGCCCTAGATATCAAGAGCAAATATCAACAACAGGAGAGGGTTCTTGAACGGTTGAACCCATCCATCTAGAAGACGAAGGCGAAAGAAAAAAAAATCCCCTACATAAATAAAATATACGGAAAAAAAAGAGGCAAACACAACAAGTGAGGAATTGCAGGGAGGGATGGATGCGGTGAGAAAGGCGGCACCTTTGGAGGTTATCGGAGACCTTGTGCTTGAATCCGGCGGGGGGGTTGAGCTGCCACTCGGCGAGCTCCTTCTGCAGCCGATTGCAAGCGATCTTGCTCAGCGCCTGCACAGGCGAAAAGGGATCGATCGAATTGTTAGCCGAATCGAGACGGAAAACCCGCCGCCGGGGCGCTCCACGGGCGGCGAATCCGGTGGATTGGGGGGAGGAGAGCCCGGTACCTTTCGGGAAGGAGAGGAGGAGCTAGTCATGTTGCGGGCTGGGTTCTTCGGGAAGGGAATCGAATTCTGGAGGAAGACGGGAGGCGGAGACGAAGGCCAGGGGAGGGGGAGGGAGAGAAACCGCAGCGCAGTCCGCTATTCACCCTTTTTTTTTATTTCGGTTTCAGACTTGGATGCTTCCGGTTTTTTTCCTTTTCTTTATTATCCTCTTTTTTTCCCCTATTGATGAAAGAATAACAGCCTAGCATCATAGCCGGTTGGGTTTTTCTCCATCATTATATATTCACTCCAATCTAGAATAACTGCAAATCTCTTTCTGAGAAAAATTAGACTTTTTATTTTTTATTGTAGAAATATTATCAACATTTGTATATCTGGTATATTTATAAAAATATATTGTACTATTAATTAATGAAATTTATTACGTGTAATAAGTATATTAGAATATTTCTATACGTTTAGTTAAATTTTAATATGTTTGACTCCTCGGACCTAAAAATATGTAGCTATTTTAGAACAAAGGCAGTATAGAACTTTATCACTTCCTCCTATTGTCCTACTGTACATGGAAACATGTACACTGTCGACAACTTATACACCATGTATTTGTAAATCCTTTCATATCATACGAAAAGTGGAGTTGTTCTCCTAGTATAAAGTAGGACAATGATATATGGTCTATTCTACTAATTAAAGTTTATAAGTATGAGTGGAAAGATTTTATTTACTCTTATCTAAAAAATGAGTGGAATGATTTTATTTACTAAAAATCCTGGCACGCGAGATGAATGAACGAGGTAAAGTAGAGATTGTTTTGCTAACATCCAGGAGTGTTATTTTGAAATATTATATTTCTCAATCTTGAAACACATCACCTTGGGCATAGGAATACACTGCCCTTAATTATATTATCACCATCCATATGGTTCTAGGTTTTAGTTCATTGATTAAATGAGAGCCCGGTACTACTATTTTGAACCTATCAACAGCTGTGGAGCAAACTAGGTTTTAGTCCATATCTTTTTTTTAAACAAAGGCAGAGCTCAGCTGTGGAGCAAACTAGGTTTTAGTCCATATCTTTTTTTTAAACAAAGGCAGGAGCTCTGCCGCTCAATTAAGACGAAACAATTTATGTACAAGAGGGCTAGCCAACGGGATTTCAAAAAGAGCACCCGATAGGCTAACCAACCCACACGACGCAGCTGAGCACTAACACGGCACACTACCATGGGTCATCGTTGCCGAGCATGGCTGAAGACGCCAGCAGCTCCGACTTCTCATGGCAGTCCACACACAAGCCACCCACCAACGAGCCCGAAGCAAGCGGCCGCAACCGGTCATCGTTGCCAAGCTCAAGCACCACGCAAAGAGCAGCTCCGACTTCCAATCGCGGCCACTCGCCTTGCCCGTTGCTGTAAATGTGTGGATGCATTGGCGCTGGATTGAGAAAAATGACCTGGAAGCAAAAGATGAGAATATTTATGTATCATCCAATCAAATGAAATGGAAGGAACAGGGGGAATGAGAAGACATATACTATGTATCATCCAATCAAATGAAATGGAGGAACAGGGGGAATGAGAAGACATATACTAATTGACTAAAGGTGTGATCTTTGTCGAGAAAACCAGACCTGAGGTGCCTCCATAGGGTAATGCTCAGGAAAGTCAACCTGCAACTGGTAGGTCTCGCCGGCGTAAAGAGTGCCCGCGGCTCCGGTGACCTCAATTACCCACCTGTTCAGTTATCCAGAGAGAATTATCCTATCAGTCGGGTAGTCCAAATCCACCACAGAGAACGACTGAGATCAAAGAAAAGCCCTAGATATCAAGAGCAAATATCAACAACAGGAGAGGGTTCTTGAACGGTTGAACCCATCCATCTAGAAGACGGCAAGAAGGCGAAAGAAAAAAAAATCCCCAGCATAAATAAAATATACGGGAAAAAAAAGTGGCAAACACAACAAGTGAGGAATTGCAGGGAGGGATGGATGCGGTGAGAAAGGCGGAACCTTTGGAGGTTATCGGAGACCTTGTGCTTGAATCCGGCGGGAGGGTTGAGCTGCCACTCGGCGAGCTCCTTCTGCAGCCGATTGCAAGCGATCTTGCTCAGCGCCTGCACAGGCGAAAAGGGATCGATCGAATTGTTAGCTGAATCGAGACGGAAAACCCGCCGCCGGGGCGCTCCACGTGCGGCGAATCCGGTGGATTGGGGGGAGGAGAGCCCGGTACCTTTCGGGAAGGAGAGGAGGAGCTCGTCATGTTGCGGGCTAGGTTCTTCGGGAAGGGAATCGAATTCTGGAGGAAGACGGGAGGCGGAGACGAAGGCCAGGGGAGGGGGAGGGGGAGGGAGAGAAACCGCAGCGCAGTCCGCTATTCACCCTTTTTTTATTTCGGTTTCAGACTTGGATGCTTCCGGTTTTTTTCCTTTTCTTTATTATCCTCTTTTTTTCCCCTATTGATGAAAGAATAACAGCCTAGCATCATAGCCGGTTGGGTTTTTCTCCATCATTATATATTCACTCCAATCTAGAATAACTGCAAATCTCTTTCTGAGAAAAATTAGACTTTTTATTTTTTATTGTAGAAATATTATCAACATTTGTATATCTGGTATATTTATAAAAATATATTGTACTATTAATTAATGAAATTTATTACGTGTAATAAGTATATTAGAATATTTCTATACGTTTAGTTAAATTTTAATATGTTTGACTCCTCGGACCTAAAAATATGTAGCTATTTTAGAACAAAGGCAGTATAGAACTTTATCACTTCCTCCTATTGTCCTACTGTACATGGAAACATGTACACTGTCGACAACTTATACACCATGTATTTGTAAATCCTTTCATATCATACGAAAAGTGGAGTTGTTCTCCTAGTATAAAGTAGGACAATGATATATGGTCTATTCTACTAATTAAAGTTTATAAGTATGAGTGGAAAGATTTTATTTACTCTTATCTAAAAAATGAGTGGAAAGATTTTATTTACTAATCCTGGCACACGAGATGAATAAACGAGGTAAAGTAGAGATTGTTTTGCTAACATCCAGATCCAGGAGTGTTATTTTGAAATATTATATTTCTCAATCTTGGAACACATCACCTTGGGCATAGGAATACACTGCCCTTAATTATATTATCACCATCCATATGGTTCTAGGTTTTTGTTTATTGATTAAATGAGAGCCCGGTATTACTATTTGTGAACCTATCAACAGCTGTGGAGCAAGCTAGGTTTTAGTCCATATCTTTTTTTTTAAATAAAGGCAGGAGCTCTACCGCTCAATTAAGACGAAAGAATTTACGTACAATAGGGCTAGCCAACGGGATTTCAAAAAGAGCACCCGATAGGCTAACCAACCCACACGACGCAGCTGAGCACTAACACGGCACACTACCATGGGTTATCGTTACCGAGCATGGCTGAAGACGCCAGCAGCTTCGACTTCTCATGGCAGTCCACACACAAGCCACGAGCACCTCCAGCGCTTGCCGACCCCTAGCAGACCCTAGCCTACGATGAAGGTGGGGGCTCGTCGTGTGTCATCGTTGCCGAGCCACGTCCCTGATGCAGCAGCTTCGACTTCTCACAGCAAGACCCGCCTCCACGCGTCATCGAGGCGCCAAGAAGCGAAGAACAATCACCGAGGAGACATCGAGGCCACGATGAAATCCAAACACGACGCCTTCAGGGAGGTAGCGACGCCGATGGCGTCACCGTCGCACGTCCAAAGTGGACCGGACTTTCACCCTTGGATGATAGTGCTAGAGGGGATACACGACGCCCCCAACAGGGAAAGCGGCACCCACAGGTGCCGTCATCGCTAGGCTTTCGCCCAGGAGTCCTCTAGCACGAACGTTGGGCCAAGAAGCAAGGCCCCTTGCCATCCATCACTGCCTTCGCTGTTGTCCTGCCGCTCCACAGTAAACCCTTCAGAGGGGCCTCGACGCGCGGGCTGCACGCAGCAGCCGCACAGCTGCGTCGGCTATCACCCTCTCCGGCCGGGCAACGCGAAGCCAGACCTGACTCCGCTGCTCGTGAAACACCGCCGCACGACCAACGCCTCAGCCGATCGTTGTCGTCGGCTCTTGGCACGTGCTGCCGACGCTGCGACCGGACGTCAGCCACCACCAGACATATGCCCCACCCCCGTGGGCGCCGCCCCTGCCCAGTGGCATCAGAACCGGCAGTAGAGCACCGATGCCGACACCCTTTGCTGTTGTGCCCCGCCTCCGCCTTGGCCAGCCACCGGCCTCGCCAGCCCTTCGAGAGAGTGCCGGATCTAGGCGCTGGAGCTCCAAATCCTACCGCGTGGACACCGGATCCAGCCGCCCAGGACTTTATCCAACAATCCGGGCCAACGCCGCCGCCGCGCGCCAAGTCTGGAGGAAGGAACGGGCGAGGGAGAAGGGGATCCGTGGCCGTCCCCATGCGCCAGTCGGACACCAGCCAGCGCCGCCAACAGCCGCGGCGGACGCCACCGTCGGGCTCCACGCAGCCCGTGTAGGAGGAGAGCCGTCGGCTCGCTGTCACCAGCGCCACCAAATCGCAAGGAGAGGAGGAGCCCCGCCACCGCCATCCCGGCGAGCCGCGTGGCCATGCCGGCGGCCGGCTCCGGCGGCGGTGTGGCAGGGGGAGGGGAGGGAAGGGGCGGCTGCTAGGGTTTGGGAGGGAGCGGCCGCCCATGTCGCCCGCGTGGGGGAGCGACGCGGGGGCGGTGTACCGTGATGATTCTGTTTTAGTCCATATCATACGAAAAGGAGAAGGGAACAAACTGTTAGCCTAAACCTTTATCATGATGCCATGGTATTCAAGGCCCCTCTAAAAGATCTTCAGGAACAGTGCAAAACATTAACAGAGAAATGGGCCATAGAGTCAACGTCAAGTAGGTACTGTGTATTGACGGCCCAATTGCATGCCAAGGGGGCAGAACGGCATCACCTTTCCTCTCAATTATTTTTTGATGATCCGATGCAAATGCCACTTGATATGCATTCTTCTTTGTTCTGTCTATTGGCATGTGCTCTATATATTCAACGACCTACCAATTCAATATGTTTCGATCATGACATATGCAGAATTCGTGGACGATGTGATTGCAGAAAGCGTCAGTTTCCAATCGAACAGTGATGTGACAAAAAAAACATGTGATGGGTGGAAACTGAAACTAAGTATATATGGCTAATCAAATAAACAATGCATCTGAATATGCTTGTGAGTGTTCAGTTCAGAAAAAAAAAACTTATGCTTTTTTTAATTTTCGATTACTAAGAAATAAAAAAAATATGAGGAGGACCAGATGTCATGCCCGTTGCTTTCATTAATTTCTTTGCAAAAGCCAATATCTCATATTTTTTTTAACGAACGGGCATGACCTAGTGCCTATTTCATTGATATAGAAGAGAGTTTGAAGACCCGTTTAAAGTTTGGGGGATAAAAAAGTACTCTCATGCTAATAATATCGATATTATTAGCATGAGAGTAACAATTAACGATATTATTAGCCGTAATATCAGGGTCACCGTTTCAAGGTCTCAGTTCTATGTTACAAGGTCTTACATTGGCCTTTTTCTATTAGTTTTTTCGATTACAATAAAATTGAGGTGGCTTGACTGGTCCTAATAACTACATCAACGAGTCAAGCCACCTCACTTGCTCTAGGTCCTCTTCCTTTTTTATTGATTTTTTATTCACTTTTTGGCATAGGTACCAGAGGGAGATGGGATCCTCAGTATATACGGGGTGGTGGTTGTCTTGCATGCATGATCTTGGTCACGTAGGTATTCTGTTGTTCATTCGCTCTTGTAAACTCTCTTATGCTGACGGTCTACCCGTTCTGTGCAAGGAACATATTATGGGATGTTTAGTTTCCAAAAAATTTTTGCGCAGTACCCATCACATCGAATCTTGCGGCACATGCATGGAGTACTAAATATAGACGAAAAAAAACTAATTGCACAGTTGGATGAGAAATCGTGAGACGAAACTTTCGAACCTAATTAGTCTATAATTAGACACTAATTGCCAAATACAAACGAAAGTGCTACAGTAGCGAAAACCCAAAATTTTTTGCATCTAAACGCGCCCTATATTGAAGAGGTGGGTTGCCAATGCAAGTTTCAGTTTCGCGCAGCATCGCCATAAAGCCCGCTGTGATGCTAGCTAGAGCCATGTTTTCAGTTGTCTGTCCGGATAGACGGACCCCGCACTCGCCCCCGCCCGTGTCGCCCGATTGCTTTGCTCGCGGGACGGACCCGCACTCGCCCGCGCCACCCCCGCTTACGCCTTTGTCGCCCGCCCGCGCTACGCACAACGAGCTCGACGCGCTAGGCACTCTCTAGCTCGCTCCTGGACTCGCACCTCCTGTCACGACCGTGCTCCATCCGCCTGCCCCTGCCCCTACCAAGGTCCGTGCCGCCGCCGAGCTCCACACCAGCGACCTCCGCGCCACTCCGCGGCTTCGAGCTCCGCGTTAACAAGCCTCCAAGCAGCAAGCAGCTGAAAGTGCATGTTGCAATAGTATGTTTCAAGTGTTTCATATGTTTCAAAGGTATGTTGCAAGTGTTGTATATCGATGTTGCAAAAGTAGATTGGGATGTTACTCATGTTGTAATGGCTATACACATATGTTTCAAGTGTATGTTGCAAATATTTCATTTGTTTCAGACGAATGTTGTAAGTGTTTTGTCTGGATGTTACAAAAGTAGATCTGGATGTTGCATATACATGCATGTTGCAAGCATATGTTTCAAGTGTTTTCAGGTGTTTCATGCGTATGTTTACAAGTGTTTCATATGAATATTGCATATGTTTACAATGGTTTTTAAATATTTTTCAGACGTTTTCGTAAGTGTTTCAGACATTTGTTTTAAGTGTTTCATATGTCTTCTTTTTGTATGTTGCATCTGGATGCTTTCAAAAATAGATCGGGTGTTGCACATGGAATGTGCGTGGGAAACGGCCGGCTGCGCAGACGACATCCGGAGCAGCGTGGGCCCCCTACTGGTGTGCTCGCTCGTGACCCCGACGCGCTATGAGCTCGTTCGCTCCCTATGTGAGGCAGCATCCTGATACTAGCGTTCGGATCGAACGTCCGGACGCTAGCAAATCCGTTTCAGTTGCGAACTTATTGAGGTCGTCGACGCCGAAGCAGCCACCAAGTTCGACCAGCAGGCTAATATAACATGGTTTATTTCTCCCGGGCTCCAATCCTTCGGGCACTCTAACCAATACCTCCTTCATCACCAAACCTTAGATCGGATAACTACGGGACCTGATTTGTATAAGTGAAAGGTTTTTTTTTTGTTTATCCCAATCGACTGATCAAATAATGATTCAATTTGAAAAAAAAAGTCTTTGCTGTGAAACTTGTTACTAAATTTAAGTCCGGGACTAAGCATGAGGACTTACATATTTTTGGCTAATTGTTTTCCCATGCATGGTTACATGACATGTTTCAAGAAAACGAGGCGTATGTGCTGTCCTTGTCGATCATAAAAAATATACTCTTTCACAGGCTTTCATAGGAATAATTTATCTGTGTAGCTTTCAGTGGGCTAGCTAAAATTTCTCAACATCCGAGATAAGTAGGCCATATGTTACGCGCTAAGCCATAAATCACAAAAGAGGTTCACCCCTTGAAGAAAGGTTTGCCGCTTTTCTTAAAAAAATTACAAAAAACTTAATATGTGGGGTTTTCGAATTAATGGGACTGACTGCCAAATAAAATGTTATTGAGCATATCTCCAAGAGTTCCTAAAATACTTCCAATCTCACCTCCCAACCTCTTATGTTTAGGTGCCCCTAGACGAAATCCATGCCTCCTTGCTGCTGGTGATGGTCTCTAATCCCTTCTCCTTCCCCTTCCCTCCCCCCTTGCTCCTCCTTGGTGTGTAAGAGTGTACAGAGGGAGATGGACTAGAGAGAGTGGGAGTGTAAGAGTGAGTGGAGAGTGAAAGAGAGTGTGTGTTCTGGTGCCTGGATTGGCTCTCTCACAAAGTGGCAATAGGTGGCCTGACTTTTGGGGTCAGGAGTGATAGAAATTATGGAACCTCTAGGCGTAGATCAGTGGGGAAAAACTTGACTTAGATGGGGGAACTTGGTGCTGTACCTCACCAAAGGGCAGTCGCGGCTATGGCGCCGCCGACAAGGTAGTATCGACGTGGAGGTGCGGTCCAGTGGCGGCGGCGAAGGCGATGGCGCTTCCCGTCGCTTACAACGCGCCCTTCTAGATCGGACTAGGGCTAGGACGTCGGTGGAGCGCTGGCGGCTGCGGTGAATCTCGTGTCTCGAGCCTCAGCCCCCACCTCATATTTATTGCACTGCGCAACAGGGGCCCATCGGCCAGTAGAAACTAGAAAGGCTGAGCGCCCCCCTGATCAGGGCACGGATCAAGGGCGTTGGGCCAATTGGTGGAGATCAACCTAACATTCTCTCTCTTTATCTCACTCTTAATGAAGAGTAGTTTCTTAATTGATCTGAATTCTTACTCTTAATTCATCTCACAATTCTCCCTCTCGAAATATGGCATAAACTATACTGCTATAATTTCGAAAACTATTCAGAAAACCTGTGAACGAGGAGACACTTATAACTTACTTCATTCACATGATTACGTCATGTAAACAAAGTTATTTCTTGATCCGTATAGGAGTACACTTTCTTCATTCCACTTCAAGAACTCATCGAGGTCTTTTATTAACTATAGTTTTGCAAGGCACACTTGCATCCTTTTCTTGTCTTTTGATTAGTATTGACTATGACGATGCATTTCTATTGTGTCATGGTTAATACTATGATAGCATAAAAACTACCCAAACTTCTCTCGCTATGCGAGATACAGAAACATATGAGTCATCACAAAACTTCTTCCGTCATGCATGATTGACTAGCATAAGTACTATGCCAAACTTCTCTCCATGCGGGATAAATCCATATATAAATTACCGTAACGAAAAATTTAGTCATGATGACTAAAACATTCACTTATACTTCATTTTCCAATTAAATCTTCCTGTTGGTTCTAATTTAATCAGAAAATTAGTAAACTAACAAAAAATTATCCTGAACTGGCTTAACTCAAGTCTTTTCATTCACATACCCCTAGCATTGCAGCCCATTGGCATGCAGCCGAGTGATTTCGTCGGTTAAATAAACCAGGTGCTTCTGCATCAATTCTAAATCACCCTTGGGCAGAAAATAGAATTAATGCATAAAACTCATAAATCAACTTGAAATACATATAACTACTCTTCAAAATTAAATTATCCTGTTGGTTCGAATTTAATTAGAAGATAATCAACATCATTGCAGCGAAAACTTGATAATAAAATACATTCTTTTAGTTTAGGAGCATTTTTCGATCCTTATCTACTCTCTTGAAAAATTGATCATGTTAGTGTAAATTTATCAGAGATTTAAACCTCAAACTTGAACTCATTATAATATTGTCGTCATCAACGTTGGTCAAAAAATAACAATACCATAATATGACTTAAACAAATGGACTACTCCTCTAATTTAAATTTTTACGTTGGTTATAATTTAATTAGAGGATAAACATAATCATAATTTACTAAATATAACTACACTTCAAATTAAATTCTCTCGTTGGTTCGAATTTAATTAAAAGATAATCAACATTAAACTTTGCAGCGGAAATATGAAAAAATTCTTTATCTATTTTCAGAAGCATTTTACTTTACTCATCTACTTTCTGAAAAAATTATCCCGTTGGTTCAAATTTTGACAGAGATTCCAAAACTTTACAAAATCCATCAAAACTGCTTCTGAAAATAATAAAACAAAAACTTTGTGTTTACTATTCATTCGGCTCGGCCTGGCCCAACTACGCGCCCGCAGCCCGCTGTGCTTACCTAAGGCCGCAACCTGGGCCTGGGCCGGCACAGTGGTCCTCTGCGCGCCCGCCTGGGCTCAATCTAGTCCGATTGCTCTGAGCCGTTGGATGGAGATCGACGGCAGCGCATTGATCTCGCCGGATCAAAACCCAGCGTCGACGACGCTCCCCCAAACCCTAGCTCACTCTTCTCTCCCCATTCTCTCTCTCAGCGGCAGCCACTGAGTGAGTGAGCGCAGAGAGCCACCGAAGATGGCAGAGAGATGGTGGCGCCATCGCCGGCCCCCTCGCCGACGCGTGCGCTCCCCTATGGGTAAGCGCGCCAGTTGTCGAGTGGCCTAGCGGTGGCGCCCTAGCACGGTTGTGGTGCAGAGGCGCGAGGTCCTTCCCGGAGTGCTTCGGTGAGTGGAGGCCTGGCGAGATAAGCCGCCTCCCTAGCCCTTCCCCTTTCCCCCTCTTCTCCTCTCTGTTTGGATCTTCTTTTCTCTTCTTCTCAGAGCAAGTTCGGTCTAGGGTTAGGGTTTGGGTCGAGTCGGGTTAGGGTTAGGGTTCGACACGAACCCTCTGCTGCTGTTTTTCTTCCCCGAATCGATTTACGCGGGTTAGGGTTCGGGTTTGAGTCGATCCTGGATCGGGCCGAATCGAACCCTCTTTCTTCTGTTGTTCCTCCCCTTCTAGGGTTAGGGTTAGGGACCCACTACTTCGATCCGAATCAGATCTTTCTCATCTCCTTCTAAACTGCTACTACCCCTACCAGATCTATGCCTAGCACGGCTCCGATACCATTGATAGAAATTCTAGAACCTCTAAGTGTAGATCAGTGGAGAAAAAATTGACTTAGATGGGGGAACTTGATGATGTACCTCACCAAAGGGCAGTCATGGCCATGGCGCCGCCGCCGAGGTAGCATCGACGTGGAGGGCGATCCAGTGGCGACGACGAAGGCGATGGCGCTTCCCGTCGCTTACAGCGCGCCCTTCTAGATAGGACTAGGGCTAGGACATCGGTGGGACGCTCGCGGCTACGGTGAACCTCGTGTCTCGAGCCCCAGCCCCCACCTCCTATTTATTACGCTGCGCGAACAGGGGCCTATCAGCCAGTAGAAAGGCTGAGCGCCCCCGATCAGGGCACAGATCAATGGTCCAATTGACCATTGGTGGAGATCAACCTAACAAGGAGAGCTCCACAAGTGACACCTCAAATCTGTGCATGTCATGTTCTGGCGGACGGTCCGCGTGAGCACGGGATGATCCATCAGAGCACGATTAGTCTAACAAACTATAAGTCTGTGTAGATGTTCCAGCGGGTACGTTTCGTGGGTGCGGCGGATGATCTGCTGGGACATGTGGTGCCTAGAATTGTTCAGTTTCTTCAGCACTTAGTTTTCCAATTAGAATTCAAATGCAAATGATGCTCATGATGATGATGATTATGAACAAGTGATGATCGGGTCATGACAACTCCCACTCGAAATTTCCATATACCCGCCTAATGAAAGAACGTATGTGTTGATGAATAGCTGATGCATTGCTGGTGCGTTGGTTAGTTGATTAACTTCGAAACTGTGTCTCGTTACGGAAGGAAAGATGAAATTGCTAACCACGGAACCAATGCATTGCAAATAAGATACGTCAAGATGTTGTGCCGATGGAAATAAATGAAAATAAAATTAGGAAAGTATCATCAGTGCTTTCTAGTCTAGAAGTGAATACCCAAAGGGTCATGTGTCTACAATTCTACATATATGTTGATATAGTAGATACCGAGTAAAACAAGAAATAATACAGCCACCACCTCTACCAATCGAAACGCCACACATGGCACAGTCCAGCTCCTCAACCCTGGCAATCAATCGCAGTATCGATCTGCAGGTCCTTTTGAAATATTCCGTCATTCCGTGGCAAAGTATCGTGGAGGGGAACAAGTGCTTTCAGCGAATGGGGCAGGTATGACAATTAATCACGTTGGTCATAGTGTTTTGCAATCCCCAGTTCGTAACATTCATCTAAACAATGTTCTTCATGTTCCTAGCGCCACTAAAAATCTTATTTCAGCACATCGTCTAGTCAAAGATAACAATGCCTTTCTTGAACTTCATCCAAAATATTTTTCTCTTAAGGAACAGGTGACGAGGAAGACACTCCTCGAAGGGGAATGTGAGGGTGGTCTCTATCCATTGAAGCCTCATCATCCACAAAACCAGCCTTCATCAAATAAACAAGTCCTTGGAGTTGCTAAGGTGTCCATCTCCTTATGGCATAGTCGTCTAGGTCATGCTTCGTCGCCTGTCGTCAAGAGTGTTCTTAGTCGTCATAAGTTATCTTTTTCTAGTGAGTCAAACAATAGTGGTGTGATTTGCGATGCTTGTCAAATGGCCAAGAGCCATCAGTTACCTTATCCAAAGTCCAATAGTGTTTCCTCTAAACCTTTTGAGCTTGTGTTTACTGATGTATGGGGGACCTACACCAACTTCTATGGGTCGGCATTCTTATTATATCAGTTTTATCGATGATTTTAGCAAGTTCACCTGGATCTATTTGCTGCATTTTAAGTCTGAGGTTTTCCTAATGCTTTCGTGATTTCCAGAACATGGTTGAGCGCCAGTTTAGCCATAAGATCCTTGCAGTCCAGTCGGACTAGGGAGGAGAATATCAATCTCTTAATGCCTTCTTCAAGCGCTTAGGCATTGCTCACCATGTTTCCTGCCCTCATGCTCACCAGCAAAATGGATCTGCAGAACGCAAGCATCGCCATATTATAGAAGTTGGCCTCTCACTTCTTGCTCATGCGTCCATGCCACTCAAGTATTGGGATCAAGCCTTTTTAACTGCAGTATTCATCATCAATCGTCTTCCCTCAAAAACCATTCACAACAACACCCCACATGATCTACTCCTTGGATCTTCACCGGACTATTCCTTCTTTAGGACCTTTGGGTGTGCTATTTGGCCTAATCTCCGGCCATACAACACCAAGAAACTCCAGTTCCGGTCAAAACGGTGTGTCTTCCTCGGATATAGCAATCTTCACAAAGGTTTCAAATGTCTTGAGCCATCTACCGATCGTATCTATGTTTCATGTGATGTGGTTTTTGACGAGACCATCTATCCTTTCTTTGAGCTTCATTCCAATGCTGGAGCACGTCTTCGTGCCGAACTTGACCTTTTGTCGGATATTCTTAAGAATCCAGATCCATCACTTGAATTTGGGAGTGCAAATATGCATGATCACCATCTGATTAATTGTCCTACTAATGTTGTTTCTAGTGTCCCTAGTGCTGTGGCTGATGCAGGGCAAAATTTGGAGCAATTTGGTGAAGAAACGACGCGTCCCGGGCATTATTTCATGCAGCCGTCCGGCGTACCGCGTCACGACAACGCTGGTGCGGCACACGGAGATGATACGTCCGTACCTCGTACGGGACCGGCGGCGCAATCCTCTTTGGGATTGGAGACAGCAGCGCTTGGTTCTGCTCCGGAATCCAGGCTCGGAGTCTCTGCCATTCGATCCGGACGCTCCGACTGACGTGTCAGGCTTGTTCCCGGCTGCGTGCCCGGGATCCTCTACATCGACTCCAGCTGCATCTGGCTCTCCGCCGCCTTCGCTAGGTGCTGCAGTGGATCCCGTGCTCCCCTTGCTGCCGATTCAGGAGCAGGCTGGCATTCAGGATCCCGTTGCTGGTTCCGGTGCGCCTGTAGATCCTATGGTGCATCCTATGCCCCCGTCAACACATCATCATGGCACTCGACTTCAAAGAGGAATTACAAAGGCCAAGCAGTACACGGATGGCACGGTTCGTTGGGGGCTAACTAGCACTGTTGAACCTGACAAACCGACAACTGTGAAGGCCGCTCTTCGCGATGATCGTTGGGTCACGGCCATGGACAAGGAATATGATGCCTTGATGAAAAACCGAACTTGGCATTTGGTTCCTGCTCCCAAGCACAAAAATGTCATCGGTTGCAAATGGGTCTACAAGATAAAGCGTAAGGCTGATGGTTCTGTGGATCGCTATAAGGCACGACTTGTTGCTAAGGGATACAAACAGCAGTATGGTATTGATTATGAGGATACCTTCAGTCCGGTAGTGAAGGCGGCCACAGTTCGTCTTGTTTTGGCAGTTGCAGTCTCAAATGGGTGGTCGTTGCGGCAGCTCGATGTTCAGAATGCTTTTCTTCATGGTGTGTTGGAAGAAGAGGTTTATATGCGTCAGCCTCCGGGATATGAAGACAAATGGTGTCCCAATTTTGTTTGCAAATTGGATAAGGCCTTGTATGGCCTTAAGCAGGCCCCTCGGGCTTGGTATGCACGTCTCTGTGGCAAACTCATTCAGCTGGGATTCACACCATCAAAAGGGGACACATCACTATTCTTCTATCGGAATGGACAGGTCACTATCTTTGTCTTAGTCTATGTTGACGACATCATTGTTGCCAGCTCATCCTTGGCTGCTTCAAAGGCGTTGGTCACTGCTCTTGAGACCGACTTTGCTCTAAAGGATCTCGGTGATCTTCATTTTTTCCTTGGCATTGAAGTGAACCGTGTTTCTGATGGTCTGGTGTTGACACAGCAGCGTTATGCTACGGATGTGGTCAAGCGTGCCAATATGTGGAACTGTAAACCGGTTGATACTCCCATCTCTGTCACCGAGAAGCTCCGTCTTGCTACTGGAGATCGTCTTGGTGATGATGATTGCACAAATTATAGAAGTGTGGTTGGGGCACTTCAATATTTAACTCTCACCCGGTCTGATATTTCCTTTGCCGTTAATAAGGTGTGTCAATTTCTTCATTCTCCAACCACGACACATTGGAGTGCTGTTAAAAGAATTTTGCGATATGTAAAAGGCACTCTGTCTATAGGATTGCAAATGAGGAAGTCAAACTCTACTCTTGTCAGCGCCTTCTCTGATGCTGATTGGGCAGGATGTGTTGATGATAGGCGGTCCACGGGAGGATTTGCAGTATTCTTTGGACCTAATCTTGTTTCTTGGAGTGCTCGAAAACAGCCTACGGTGTCTCGCTCTAGCACTGAGGCCGAGTACAAAGCATTGGCTAATGCGACAGCTAAAATGATGTGGATACAACGCAAATCCAGTTTTTCATGCCAGGACGAAACATATTGAGATTGATTTTCACTTTGTTCGTGAAAGGGTGGCACAGAAGTTACTGGATATCAGATTTGTCAGCACAGGTGATCAAGTAGCAGACGGTTTTACTAAACCTATCTCGGCATCCAAATTGAGAGAGTTTAAGTTCAATCTCAACCTTGCCAATGGCTGAGATTGCGGGAGGATGTTAGAATATGCTATATTTAGGAGTTGGTATATTTAGGAATAGTTGATCACGTGGATCCTATCCCGTAGCTATTCTATGTTTATAGTTGGAGTTGGTTACCATAACAACTCCCTGTTGTAATTGTGTTGTACTCTTGTACTCCTATATAATGAAACACCGAGGACCCTTAGGAGGGATCTCTTCCTGCATATATTTTACAGCAACCATGGCTCGCTAGCTGCTACTGCTACATCGCGCTGAGCTAAGAAATCGCTGCAATCGCCCCAGCATGGCCATGTCCCTCACATGGCGCTGAAGCAGCATTTGCCTAGGGCGGTGAGCTAGACAGACGGCGGTAGCAGAGGAGACAGACGGCAGCTATGACTAACTGCAGTAGTAGGACGAGGAGCGGATGCAGCCGAACGTTGCCAACCACAAGACGAGCATAGAGACCATTCAGCGTTAGGCCGTTAATTGGGGGGAGTGACCCAACGAAGACGTAGTCGTCCAAGTCGATTTTCCTATATTCCATATTGGGGTAGAGGATGTCCATGATTGCTTTCTTATCATCAAAGCTGATGTTGTTGCTGCTGCACTGGAGGATGCACCTGATGATTTCGTTATCACGAAGAGTCTGCCCGACGGCACTGAGCGCCTCAGCTTGCTGCTTGAGCCGAAGGATGTACTACCTGCTCAGGGGCCGCGCTTCTTCCTTCTGTTCGATCCTGACCAAGTGTCGTTCAAAGAAAGTTGCCCACTGCTAAAAAAAATAAGCAATAGGAGTAGAAAAATCAGTATATGTTTCTTATCTAAATAAACCTATAAATAATAACAAAAACGTCTAATAGGGATATATAGGGATGCCAGTGGTGACACCAATCGGAGGTAGTGGGTAGCTCAGCCTCGAGCACCTTTGGATGGCCGCCCCTACCACGAGCCCTGACCCCTTACCAAATTCCTCTCCTCTAGTACAAGGTAAATGAAAACAAAATTGCTATGTAAATTTGTTGTGAAAGTGATTGTCATTTTGATTGACAAATGCATTTCAAATGAATTTGATGCTATATTAATTTGTTGTGAATACTATGTCAATTTGTTGTCGATGGTCTGACAATGGCTATGTAAATTTTATTCATCTAGTCTGACAATGCCTATGTAAAATTTATTCGTGCTTGACAATGCCTATGCCAATTTGGTCAATTGCTATGTCAATGGTTTGGAAATTGCTATGAGTTGAGTTCCAATATCTGAAAAGGCATATTTATCTCGTAATACAGTTTCATAAATAATATAATGTTTCTATGTTTGTAAATATATCGTAACAAAAAGTATCAAAGTTGTACTTTGGAGAATGTGTTCATGTCTAAAATGTGTTTTTTTGGTACACAGGGACTAGCCTTTTATGTGCTAACCCAGTATTTCTAGTGTGCAAAAATGCTAGTGGGCATGATTGCGCGTAGCTGCATGTTCTATATATGTGTTTCGCTGTTCTTAACACTTCAAGATTCACGACAAACTGACTAGTTCAACCGAAAAGCTTAAAATGACGAAGAAGGGTGGACGATTCATTTATACTTGACACATTCCACATTAACATGAACTTTAAAGCAATGTGCGGTGGCAACTGGACGATAATGCAAGAGGGCATACTAAAAACTGCTCTAAAAGTTACCTCGTTTTTGGCGGCTGCAAGGTCCACCTATCATGCTTCTTGCACCATGTTTGCAATTCATTATTAAAACTTATTTCATAATTCTCCAATGCAGTAAGTTGAGTTAACGGGAACATCACAACCTCCCCGTCACCAGAAATTGCAGAAAGAAATGGTGACCAATCGAATTGTTCTTTTGGACCATCAAAGCACATATCTATTTTCAGTGATCGCAGTGATACCAGGAAACTGATGCCGTCTGGCAATTTTCCCAGTCCATAGTTTGAAATTTCCAATACCTCAAGAGCAGGGAGAAATCCGAGCAGTGCCCACTGGTTGGGTTGCAGCTGGCAGCTTGTAACATGCAGTTTTGATAGTGTCAAAGAGGATGGTGATCCTGCATCATATTGACTTGCTATAATTTCATCACTCGCTTGGATTCTCCATTCAATTGCTCTAGGCAGGCATGGTGTCAACCTTAACTTAGGGCAGCCACAGATTTCCAACTTGTTAAGACTGGGGAACATGAACTCACCATTCAGTGGAACCTTGGTAATCCACTCTTCTAAGGTGTCAAGATCTACTAGTGTGAACTCTTTTAGTTTCTTAAATGCTCCACTTCCCCCACAAATTTCAGTTCCCAGTTTCCTGAAGATTGGCATCCTCTTTAGAATCAACCGCTCTAGATTTGGTAATTGGCCAAACACCGGTAGTTGTTCACATCTCGGTAAATCTACCATCTCAATGCAAACAAGATGCAGTAGACATGATTCCATACACATCATCCATCCAGAAAAGGAAGTTGCCATGTAGCCTTGTACTTTTATAAACATGAGATTTTCAGGAGGCTGGAGTCCTTGGAGCAAAGCCTCATCCTCCAGAAAGCGTTCAGCTGCTGGTGTCCATGCCAATGCCAATTTGGAAAGTATTGACTTACCTGCCAAATTTACTGCATCCACTTCTTCGATACTTGTCACATTTTCAAGGCATACAATTTCAAGCTCTGCAGGATATACAGATTGCAGGCGTGAAATATTGCTGGAAGTGCCTGAATCTGTTCTTTGAACAATAAACTTGGGCAACATTAGCACATGATTCTTAAGCTGAGACTCCCTGAGACGCTGTTGCAACCATGGTCCGCACTCATGTATTAGCAGAAACTTGAGGCTGGCCATTCCGCATAGACTTTCTGGAAATCTCTCGATCCAGTGACATCTCGAGAGATCTAAAGTATGGAGATTTTTTAGATTGTTGATAGATTCAGGTATATGCATGAGACTTGGACAACGGGACAGGTTTAGATACTGTAGCTTAGTAAGACAACAGAGAGTGACAATATCAAACCATAGACCAAGTCTTAAGCAATCTGACAGGTTCAAATACTGAAGTTCACATAGCCTTCCAAAAGACTTGGGCAAAGAACAAAGATCAGTACATTTTGCCAGATTCAAATGTGATAGATTTATCAGCTCACCAAAAGACTCTGGTAACGAACAGAGGCTACTACAACCACTTAGGTCTAAATGTAGCAAGCTTTTGAGTTTGTCCACTGACTCAGGCAAAGTTTTGAGTAGTGAGCAATTCGCCAGGTATAAATGTGAGAGGTCCATCAGGTCACCTGATGATTCTGGCAGTGAACACAGGTTACAGCACCCTGACAGGTCCAGCCGAAACAAGTTTCTGAGTTTGTTTACTGAATCTGGCAAAGTATTGAGATGAATACAATTCCCCAGGTTCAAATCTGTGAGGTTTGTCAGGTCGCCGAATGATTCTGGTAATGAACAGAGGTTACAACACCCAGATAGGTCTAGATGTACCAAGCTTCTGAGTTTGTTTACTGACTTGGGCAAAGCTTTGAATAGAGAACAATTTGCAAGGTTTAAATGTGAGAGGTTTTCCAGGTCACCGAATGATTCTGGTAATGAACATAAGTTACAACACCCAGATAGGTCTAGATGTAGCAAGCTTCTGAGTTTGTTTACGGACTCGGGCAAAGCTTTGAGTAAAGAACAATTCGCAAGGTTTAAATGTGATAGGTTTATCAGGTCTCCGAATGATTCTGGTAGTGAAGAAAGGTTACAAGACCCAGATAGGTCTAGATGCAGTAAGCTTCTAAGTGCCTTAACTGAGTCGGGCAGCATTGAAATTTTGGAGGAACCACTTATGTTCAAATACATTAGTTTTGAAAGGCTAGTGACATCCTCAGGAACTGATTCATGTTGCATCCCACGAGCACCAAGGTACCTCAATTGCTTCAATTTACCAATAGATGCTGGAAAGCTTCCACTGGAAAACATGCTTAAATCCAAGACACGCAAGGATTTACTATATAAGGACGGATGAATTTCCGCAGAGTAAAAAATATGCAGAGATCTTAATTTGGTAGGAACATAATCACATAAATCTATTTGTCTTGTACCATTGACTACTAATGCATACCGGTGATTGCCATTTCTAGAAGTGTATCCCTTTTTACCATCCACGAAAAGCAGTTCATCTCCAAGAACAGATCTAGCAAGATCATGAATTAAATCGTGCATGCTAAGCAGCATAGAGTTATTTGTGTCCTCCTTGGTTACCTGCAATAAATAGATTATATTAATTAAACTAATCCAAAAAGTGCCACCCTGCATTTTTAGTCCATATACCAGTTAAATTTCCAAGGTCAAGAGACCCAGGTTCGATTATCTCTCCTATAAGCCCTTTTTTTAGCAAATATCCACCTGAACTTTTGCTTAGGTTTGATTTTTGCTCTCCATGCTCGGGACAGTTTTACTTGGCACTGCCTGTGACGGCAAATGTAAGTCTATTTTAGTTTTTCCTTTTTTTTTTCTGAATTTTCACCAATTTGTAAAGTTTCACATTGATTGATAACACAAGGTTGAGGCTCATAAACTCATCATGAAAAATATTTTCGTAGTATATAACTATCTCCATTTAAGATTATTTATTTTTATGGATACTGCTAGCCAAAAAGTCATTGGAGACTGGGTCGATGTACAAATAAACTTATATTTATGATTAATTAGAGGAAGTAGTATGCATGTTTTAAAAAATAACTTAAAATAGGAAATCACACCAAGGATGGTTAGGATTTGGATGCCAAGAGTAGTGAGGTATATACTACTATTAATCACTCACCAAGGATGTTGGCCTTGAGTATTGGAGAAAGGACATTCCTAGTAGCTCGTTCACATAGTTTTCCCCAATCTTCTCAAGTGTCAATTGTTCTCCAGGGCTGGATGGAATGAATCCAAGAGATATCCACTGCTGAATTAGATCACCCCTATGTATTTCACAGCCTTTAGGAAACACTGAGCAATAGGAAAAGCAAAGCTTCAAGTAATCAGTCATCTGGTAGTAACTAAGCTTCAGCGATGGTAGCATATCGGTGGTTGAGGAGCCATCCCAAATATCACTATCCCTCACATTTCTCCACTCCTCGACACTTTTGTTGCGCAGCATAAACCCAACAGCTTGAACTGCCATTGGCACTCCTTGGCACTTCTTTGCAATATCCCACCCAATTTTGTCCAACGCATTTTTATCTTCTCTGCAGGAGAAACCAGATTGAAAAGCCATATGTTTGAACAATGTCCAGCAATGATCATCAGACAATGGCTTCAGCTTGTATGGTGTAACAGTGCCTATGTTCCTTGCAACTTCTTCAGTTCGTGTTGTTACAATGATCCTAATCTTGCTTTTCTCCTTGATGTTACTTAACATCAGCCTTAAATTATCCAACTGAAAGAAGTTGCTCTCCCATACATCATCCAAAACAATCAAGCAACTTCTGCCACCCAATGTCTCCTCTAGACAATTACTTACAGACTGTAGACCATCCAAACCCTCAACAGGTTGTTTGAATTGTGATATTATACTTTTGCCAATCATTTCCAAATCAAAATGAGGAGACACATAAACCCATACTCGCAGATCGAAATCTTGCATCTGATCATCATTGAAAACCAATTTAGCTAGTGTGGTCTTACCAATACCCCCGAACCCAAAGATAGGGATTACTAGTGTTTCTTGTTCCTCATCTGATTTTAGTAATGTTACAATGTCATCCTTCTCTTTCTGCCTTCCAACGATAGTTGCTCTATTGATCTTTGATGTTGTTTGTCTCTTCTTGATTTCTTCGTGGTCTGTTGAAGAGGCATCTAGGTTGAATGCAAACTGTGTCCGCTGTGCGGCTATCTTTGTTAACTTTTCTCTCATATTCTTCAGCTTTTTACCCATAGTAAGCTTGGCAACAGAGCTAGAGATCTTCCCCTGTTCAATATGAAATCATTCAAACCCAGTTTTAAAAGGGGGGAAAACAGACAAATTACCTAAATAACTGATGCAACAGCTTGTTAGCAGATGAATAAAAAATATAGGACGCATGTAGGGGTTTAAAAGAATGTAGACAAACAAACAGCATCCTATTCCTAGCATCTGTGTTGGGCCTCCTTTGTGGTAGGACTATCACCTATGCACCCGATCAAACGCGCCCCAAGTTAGTTCATTGGTACGCAATACTAGCATTCCAATTGGTATTGCTATCGTTGGGCCTCCTTTGTTGAGGTATCATGACAGTTAATATTCTCTTCTTCCGTAGAGCAATGGGTATAAAATAAATTTTCACCGCCATTGAACCCATAAAAGGGACTCTTGGTACATGACAGTGAACGGGTGGAAGTTCTTCCAATATGCGTCCTCTCTGCCCACTTGCCGCAGTTGACGAAGGATCCAGTGAAAGCCATCCTAGATCTTGCCGGCGAGGGGCGATGGTGGACTAGTATGGGATCCAAATTACAAAATCTGTGCCTTATAACTTTAGATAAAGATGTTTAGTGATGTGTGTGCGTATATATAGATTGATACTAGATTCCAAGTACTACTTATTATGGCTGGGATCTATCAGGATTATTGCTGCAGCAGTTCATCAAGACACTAAACAGGATACTATTATGTGGGGGGAAATGGGCTTTTTTTTCATTTATAGCACAAGCGAGAAGAAGATTTACCTTTGTCAATTTGACTTCAAATTCATCGAACATGTCGGAGATTTCGTAGGCGGCGTCCTTGAGCATCTTAAGCCAAAGGTTGACCGCTTCCTCCCTGACGGATCGCCTCTCGGCATCCCTCAGTACGGCTTGCACTATCCGCAGCGTGCTCTTGATTTCCTCCATATCTCGCTCCAGATTCCATCGCGCCTTGATCTGCTGCCCGACAGCGGATCCCAGCTTGCGCGACACCACCTTGAGCACTACGGACGCGAGCGCCTCCCCGACTCCAGCCAAAGCCATGGAGGGACGCCGGGCGCCGGAATATGCCGGATGCGATGCGAACGACTCCGCAGACTGCTCACGGCACACCGCAGTAGTAGACTAGTAGCAGGCCAGGTCAACAGCAGGTCGTCCGTCCGCGCTGAGTGCGCGTAGGGGGGAAAGCTGCCGCGGACGGCACGCGTCCGAGCGCTTTCTATTCGACGTGGCGGCGATGAGGCAGCTTCCGTTTCATTACGCGGAAACTTCCGACGGTCTCTACGATGATATAAAGCTTCCCTCGTCTTTCTCTGTACAAAATTTGTGACAGATTAATACTCTCTCACTCCAAAAGAAACGCACATTAAACTTCTCAAAAAATTAGTTGTTGTACTTGTGGTCCTCAATGAATCGATGGATAAGAGGCAGTCCTCTTTCTCTTTGGGACAGGTGAAGCTTGACTACGGGGTATCTACAGGCTGTTTAATTAAATCCAGTGTCAAACAAATCTTTTTGGAAGCACACTGTTCAATCCCCTGTCTGTGAAGTTTGCGGGTTATAGGATGAAACTTCAGAACACGTAATCAGTGCACTAGTAGAGAATAGACCTTTGATCCTTGGCTAAAATAAGCTCTAGTTCTGGAATTTTTTGTGCTCGGGACTAGAGATGCCTTTAGTCCTGGTTGGTGGCTTCAACCGGGACTAAAGGTCCCTGCCCAACGGCTACTGCGTCAGACAGAGGTAGCAGGGACCTTTAGTCCCGGTTGGAGCCACCAACCGAGACTAAAGGTATACTTTTACTCCCGGTTGGTGGCTCCAACCGGGAGTAAAGGTCTACTCCCGGGCCGTGGCTGTGCCCGGGGTTGGAAAGTTACCTTTAGTCCTGGTTGGATCCATCAACCGGGACTAAATGTTCTCCCTTTATAAATCGGCTATCTCCTCCTTCCTCCCCGAGCCCGAGCTCAGCACATTTTGAAGCTCACTGCAGTAGTGTTCTTGCTTCCTCCCTCCCTCCATTGTTCCTCCATCCATTCTTCGATTCCTCCATCGATTTCTTCGATTCCTCCATCGATTCTTCAGTTGTAAAGGTTACCAATCTCATACTCTCATTTCTCACCATTTTCTTATGCCATTTTGTTCACTATATATATTTATGGTTCTTTATTGTGGTTTTTTTCATTTGTAAGCAATTTGAGCTCAAAATCACTTCAAGCTTGCATATTTACATGAAAGAAGGTTAAAGTATATATAAATATAAACTTAGAAAATAGTTAGAAAATTATAGCAAATCCGTACTAGTTGAACTTGCGGACCGTGTTCAGCTCGGCGAGCATATTCTCTGCCGAGCGGTAACGGACGTCAAGGAGGAGCTTTGATTCTACGAGGGAGAGCGACAACGGTCGTGGAAGACCGTGTTCCCTTCCTCGTAGAATCGGAGCTCTTCCTTGACCAAGTACGGTGCCGTCCGGTGGAGAAATGCTCGCCGAGATGATCACGTAAGAAAGGTCAACTAGTACGGATGGTTATTTATTCACATGTCCCGATATCGTCGCAGTAGTCTGTCAATCACCGTACCTAAACGTAGTATATATAAATAAAAACTTAGAAAATAGTTAGAAAATTATAGAAAATCCGTACTAGTTGAACTAGCAGACCGTGTTCATTTCGGCGAGCATGTTCTCTGCCGAGCGGTAACGGACGTCAAGGAGGAGCTTTGATTCTACGAGGGAGAGCGGCAACGGTCGTGGAAGACCGTGTTTCCTTCCTCGTAGAATTGGAGCTCTTCCGTGGCCAAGTACGGTGCCGTCCGGTGGAGAAATGCTCGCCGAGATGATTACGTAAGCAAGGTCAACTAGTATGGATGGTTATTTATTCACACGTCCCGATATCGTCGTAGTAGTCTGTTATGTGTGTACACTCCCATTCTTCTGTTAATTTGCGGAAATATCATGTGAATTACTTACCTGCCGCAGTAAAAGACGAGAACACAATGACCATTAAAAATATCATTGTTTAGAGATCTAGATAATTTTATAGTTTGTTAATTTTATTTGTTTATAAAAGGAGAAATTTATAGTGTATTAAAAAATGAGTATAGAGAGTAGATGGCAACTGCTTCCGGGTCCTCGGCCTCTCATGGGTTTCCAAAGCGACTTAGGCCAGGCCTTCCTCTCATTCCATGCGGCAAGTGTCGTGATGAGACGAAGATTATGATGGAGTACCGAGTGAAGAAGGAGGGTCCCAACAAGGATCGTATCTTCTACAAGTGTTCGGATCGCAATGTGAGTTATTTTATCGTATTTAATGATTATGGTTAGTTTATACCTATTTTCATGATGGTTGTGATTAAAGTTCTAATTTTTTGTTTTAATTTTAGTGGGATGGCAGTAGACGATGTTCAGGCTTCTACTGGAAGGAAGAGTATGTTGAACTCGTGCAAAAATATCTTGCACAACAGGCAGATACGGCGGCTAATGAGGCAGTGATCCAGCCGAAGAAGCCCAAAGATGTTGCACAATTGGGGGATCTGTCTGTTTTAGTTGAGATTGGTCGCGAAATCCTTGTGCTCCTGAAATGTATTTTAGCTTTAGTTCTTTTAGTGGTAGTTGGGATTGTCTACATTGTAGCGATGCTTTCATAAATTTGTATCTTTTGTGGTGGCACGCATGTTGTATAAATAATTAATTATGATCTAGGTTTTAATATGATATTTTATGTCATGTAATGCAGATGAGCCGTCATTGGATGTATAATGCTGATCGCCGCTCCCAAGAGTTCATTGACGGCGTGCATTCTTTGTTACGTGCGGCCGAAGCAAACAAACGCGACGGTTTCATGTGCTGCCCATGTGCCATATGTAAGAATACGGTGGAATATCCTTGCTTAAGGACTCTTCATTCACACTTGTTCAAGTCGGGTTTCATGCCAAACTATATTTGTTGGACAAAGCACGGAGAAACCGGTGTTGTAATGGAAGAAGGTGAAGAAGAACAATGGGACGACAATGATATTATTCCTGATGGTGCGTGCTTCAATGATACTGCAATGGGAGAAGCTAAAGAAGAGGTAGCCACAGAAGATGAGCCGGCTGATGATCTTTGTCAGGTCATTCGTGACGCACAAAGAGAATGTGAAAGTGAAAAGGAGAAGATCAAGTTCGAGCGGATGCTAGAAGATCACAAGAAATTGTTGTACCCAACTTGTGATGCAGGACAGAAAAAGTTGGGAACCACACTAGAATTGCTGCAATGGAAGGCAAAGAATGGTGTATCTGACAAGGGATTTGGAGAGTTACTAAAAATCCAAAAGAAGATGATTCCGAAGTACAATGAATTGCCCGCCACTACCTACGAAGCAAAACAAGTTGTCTGTCCTATGGGGCTAGAAATAGAGAAGATACATGCATGTCCTAATGACTGCATCCTGTACCGTGGCAAATAGTACAAGAAATTGGATGCATGCCCGGTATGCCATGTGTCGCGGTATAAGATCAGGCGAGATGACCCTAGTGATGTTGAGGGCGAACGTCCGCGTAAGAAAATCCCTGCCAAGGTTATGTGGTATGCTCCTATAATACCACGCTTGAAATGTCTATTCAGAAACAAAGAACATGCAAAATTGTTACGATGGCACAAAGAAGACCGTAAGGTAGACAATATGTTGAGACACCCTGCTGATGGGTCCCAGTGGAGAGCAATCGACAGAGAATTCCTGGAGTTTGCAAATGACGCAAGAAACTTAAGGTTTGCTTTAAGTACAGATGGTATCAATCCTTTTGGAGAGCAGAACAGTAGTCATAGCACTTAGCCTGTTACTCTAAGTATCTACAACATTCCTCCTTGGTTATGCATGAAGCGGAAATTCATTGTGATGCCTGTGCTCATCCAAGGCCCGAAGCAACCTGGCAATGACATCGATGTATACCTGAGACCACTTATTGACGAACTTCTCATTTTGTGGAATAAAGAAGGTGTACGTGTGTGGGATGAGTACAAACAGGAACACTTTGATCTGCGAGCATTGTTGTTCGTAACAATCAATGATTGGCCTGCTCTAAGTAATCTTTTAGGACAATCAAACAAGGGATATAATGCATGCACACACTGCTTCGGTGATATTAGAGGTGTATTCTTGAAAAAATATCAAAAGGTCGTGTACCTTGGCCATCGTCGATTTCTTCCTGCAAATCATCTCGTAAGAAAGAAAGGCAAGCATTTTAAAGGGAAGGCAGACCACCTGACCAAGCCTCACAACCGAATCAGTGAGGATGTACTCGATATGGTCAATGATGTGAAAGTCATCTTTGGAAAAGGACATGGAAGCCAACATATTCCGAAAGACGCTAACGGTCATGCACCCATGTGGAAGAAGTCTATATTTTGGGACCTACCCTATTGGCAAGTCCTGGAGGTCCGTAGCTCGATCGACGTGATGCACCTGACGAAGAATCTTTGTGTGAACCTGCTAGGCTTTATGGGTGTGTATGGAAAGCCTAAGGACACATTTGAAGCACGACAGGACCTGCGTTGTTTGAGAGAAAGGGACAACCTGCATCTAGAGAAGACAGATGATGGACGCCATTACTTACGTCCTGCTAGCTACACTCTAAGCAAAGAGGAGAAAGAAATCATGTTTGAATGCTTAAACAACATCAAGGTACCATCTGGATTCTCCTCGAATATAAAGGGTATTATAAATGTGCCAGAGAAGAAATTCTATAACTTAAAGTCCCATGACTGTCATGTTCTCATGACGCAATTACTTTCAGTTGCATTAAGAGGAATTCTACCTCCAAATGTACGTCTAGCCACCGTGAAGCTATGTGCATTCCTCAATGCAATTTCTCAGAAGGCAATTGATCCAACTGATCTAGCTAAACTACAGAATGATGTGGTTCAATGTCTTGTCAGCTTTGAGTTGGTGTTCTCTCCTTCCTTCTTTGATATTATGACACACCTCCTAGTTCACCTAGTCAAGGAGATTTTCACTCTCGGTCCTATGTTCCTACACAACATGTTCCCCTTAGAGAGATTCATGGGAGTCCTGAAGAAATATGTTCACAACCGTGCTCGCCCAGAAGGAAGCATCGCCAAGGGCTATGGAACAGAAGAGGTCATTGAGTTCTGTGTTGACTTTATTCCTGACTTTGACTCGATTGGTGTTCCTGAATCGAGACATGAGGGGAGACTAAGCGGAAAGGGGACACTAGGGAGGAAAACATATATTGGTATGGATGATGATTATTTCAATAAAGTGCACTACACAGTTCTACATAACTCCTCTTTGGTAGATCCGTATATTGAGACACACAAGGATCTCTTACGATCCGAGTTTCTAGGGAAGACTGAAGCTTGGATTACGCATAAGCACATGGAAACTTTCGGCGGTTGGTTGCGAAAAAAATGTCAAGGTGATGAGAGCATCCATGAGCAACTGTATTTATTGGCTATGCAACCATCATGGCATATCGTCACATACAAAGGGTACGAGATAAATGGGAACATATTCTACACAGTAGCCCAAGATAAAAGGAGTACCAACCAAAACAGTGGTGTCCGTATAGATGCCACAGACCCAAATAGGAATAAACAGACATATTATGGACGCATAGATGAAATATGAGAACTAGAATATGCACCTACTTTGAAGATCCCATTGTTCAAGTGCCAATGGGTCAAGGTGACCGAAGGCGGGGTAACAGTAGACAACGAGTATGGAATGACAACAGTAGACCTTAGTAATATTGGGTACAAAGATGAACCATTCGTCCTTGCCAAGGATGTGAATCAGGTGTTCTATGTCAATGATATGTCTACCAAACCAAAAAGAGGGAAAAACGTTAATGACTCAACCAAAGAGCCAAAGCGCCACATAGTTCTTTTAGGGAAAAGAGTCATCGTGGGAATTGAGGACAAGTCGGACATGTCAGAAGAATATGAAAAGGATGACCGAATTCCGCCCTTCAAAGTGAACAAAGACCCTAGCATCTTGGTAAATGATGAGGACACTCCATGGTTACGAAGCCATCATAACCAAGGGACATACGTAAAGAAGAAGTTCACTGCTGTGCCCACTTGATGATATAGTGATTTAATATAGTGTGTGTTTGAGATATTATGTAATAATTGTGAATTCAGATATTTATTATGTCATGTTTCAAATTAAATCAATGTTTGATTTGGTGGGATTTCTCTCTCAAAAAGGTAAATTAGGATACTGAGTGATGAAAAATTAAAATATTAACGTTAAAATGATGTGAAAACAAATTTCCTGTCCAAAACCAATAGTTTTAATAATTTTAATTAAACACTACATTTTTGCATTAACAAAATAATAAATATTAGTTACATTATGTTTTATAATTCTAACAAAAAATAAAAAAAGTTAGGTTATAGATTTTTCCTATGTGCAATAAACAAAAAAAATTCATATTTTTAACAAAATAATTTTATGCCTTTTATTTATTTTACTATGTATTTAACAAAAACTATTGCATTTCTATTGTATTTAACAAGACTATTGCTTAAAACAGGCGGGAAACGAAACTGCAGGCCACCTTTACTCCCGGGTGGGAAGCCCACCCGAGAGTAAAGGTGGGCTGCAGTTTCATGGCCCGCTAAAAAAATCCTTTACTCCCGGTGCGTGTTACCAACCGGGAGTAAAGGTACCTTTACTCCCGGTTGGTAACACACACCGGGAGTAAAGGTACCTTTACTCCCGATTGGTAATACGCACCGGGAGTAAAGGGTTTTTACTCCCGGTTGGTGGCTGGCACCGGGAGTAATTCTCTCTGGTATATAACCTCCAGCGCCTGGCGCAGATCGATCCGCTCGTCTTCTTCCTCGTCGAACACCGCCGCCCTCTTCATCCTCGCGCCGCGTCCGTTCGCCTTCCGTGACACCGGCGCCACCCTCTTCTTCCTCGTGCGGCCTCCACCACGTGCGCCCGTGCCCCTCCTCCGCGCGCGCCCGTGGCCCTCCACCGCGCCCTCCACCGCGCCCTCCTCCGCGCCGAGGCCCTCCACCGCGCGTGTTGCCCCACCGCGCCCAAGGCCCTCCACTGCCGAGCTTGAGGTGATATGTTCGTCGATCTCTTTGTACATTCGCCCGAGCCCTCCACTGCCGAGTTATAGATCACGTCAAAAACTACAACTTTGGTGTAAGCCATGTCAACGCTCGAGGTCGATTGAAAATTCTAAATTTTGAATCACAAAATTTAGGAACTGAAAATGAATATTTGGAACTCTAAATGATTTTAAATAAAAAACATATCTTAACGTAAGTTTTGAATATTTGGATATTATATGGATAAATTAGCAAGTTTAATTAGAGTGTCAAAAACTGCATTTTATGGTACTAAAATACATTTTAAGATCACTGGGACCTAAACTCATGACAAGTTTAATTAAGGACCACCAATGAAATTACTTTAGAAATTAATTAGATCAATGTAAATCCATGGCTTGTATAATAAACACGCTATATATTATTTGGAAACAACGCTACGAACCATCCGCTAATGAACTTTCGTACAAACTCCTCAGGATGGCAACCATTGTCGTTGTCACTAAAGCTGAAAATGATCCAGCCCATCAACCGCCATATATTCATCACTATATGATATTGTCGTTGTAGGATATATAATGGTCAAATAGGAACTCAATTTTGATACCCAGTTTGTAAACTAAGCGTTTTTTAGTTTATAAAAAATATCACATGTGATGATGTAAGCAGTTTTGGTTGGACTTGCATGCATGGCTACAGACAAATGAAGGAAAACTTCAACATTTCTTTATTTGTGAACTTTGAATATACAGATATAATATATTAATGTTGCTAAAGTAATATGAGCATTACATATTTTTTCCGAGAAGACTATCTTCAAACTTTATATCATAGCATCAGAGATCGCCTGTAGAAGAAGAAAATAAATTCTTATCATTTCAGAAATAGTAATGGTTATATTAGCAATAAGACACATATACTTACATTTCATAATGACTTATACTTACATTATTAACATAGAATTTTCTCATATGATGAATGACTACATGGTTCACATGGTACATAGGATCACAACATCACACACCGACACCGCCCCGGCCCACCTCACGTCGTCGTCGTCGTCAGCACGCCAGCCTGCCTCACGTCATCGTCGTCAGCACACCGGCCACCGCGCCGACATGTATATATACGTCATTTGTATTCATATGCATGTATATATATACGTCGCGGAGCACCGCCGCCATCGTTCGTCCATGCGTTTCTATGTATACGGCGGAGCACCGCCGCCCTCGTTCACCCATGTGTACAGACATATATACGGCGGAGTGGAGCACCGCCACTCTTGTCACATCGCCCTTTCTCGTGGCCTAGTTGATCAACATTCGTATTATCGTTATCATTAATGCTAAACAATCACACCAGGGCGAACCGCGCTGTTGATGTCACCGACATGGTTCGCCCTAGTCACCGACGCAATTTGCCCTCGGCCGTTTATGTATAGCCCTAATTCGCCCTAGTACCGACGTAGTTCGTCCTAGTATGGCGAATTGCGTCCGTGACCGAGGGGCAAGATTTAATAATGCATATTGTTCATAGATTTTACGCATGTAAGCAAAGATTTGACGTACTATATATTGGTTTTGTTTTTTGAAGCTAGATGGCCGACCCGAGAAACATGGATGAGGAGGAGTTGATGATGAATTTGATCAACACTGGCACTCAAGTTGCCGGCGATGATGGTGCTAAAAATAACGTGCAAGAGGATGCAGATGACGGAAGTCAGTACTTAGCTCTTGAACAAAATGAGCAACAACATATTGGCCAAGTATATATTTTTTATTATTAGCTATATATATTATCATATGTCT
This sequence comes from Miscanthus floridulus, assembly GCF_019320115.1. Taxonomy (NCBI): domain Eukaryota; kingdom Viridiplantae; phylum Streptophyta; class Magnoliopsida; order Poales; family Poaceae; genus Miscanthus; species Miscanthus floridulus. Next base: position 88,854,348 of record NC_089593.1, read on the forward strand.
TATGTGTGCTCATGACATTAAAAATAATGTTTATGTTTTGTAGCCCTCTGGATCGACATCAACAACTACAACGAAGAGTAAAAATGTTCGAGGTCCCAAAAGGCCATTGGAGGGTTGCTTCATCATCTCGGAGTTCAATGTGGATACAGGAGAACCGGGGGGGGGGGGGGCGAATAAAATGAAATTTGTGCACCACTGTGGTTACCTTGTACGGGACCGGCTCCTAATTAGTACCCGTGAATGGAAGAAGAAGACCAATGCTCCTCATATCAGTTTTGTCTCCAATCATGACAAGGCGTTAATTTGGAATGATGTCTTGGTACATTTCACGCTCCAAATAGATGGTTATGATGATATAATAGATGATGATGAATTGAAGGAGCGAGTTATGGATTGGGCAATGAAGAAGATGGCCACCCAGTTTCAGACTTGGAAGAAACACCTATACACGATGTATGTCAAGAAGAACATAGCATCAGATTTTACTGTCCCAGGCCTGATCTCAAAGCAGAGGCCCTATTGGGATGAGTTTGTATAGTACAAGACTTCGGAAGAGGGTGTGAGTCGGGTGATAAAGAACCAACATAATGCCCAACAGAAGACATACCACCATACCTTGGGATCAGGTGGCTACCCGACTGCCATTAAGAAGTGGAACAAAATGGAAGCAGACCTTCTTGCCAAGGGTATCAGACCAGAATCACTCGAGTGGGGAGAACGTGCAAAGAATTGGTTTTTTGCTCATGGGGGAACACTAGACCAAGAGATAGGGAAGTGCGTTTATGGCGCAAGACTGCAAGAAGCAGCAGAAAGATTGTTTTATGCTCAGAGAGCTACTGCTAGTGGTGCGTTCAGGCCCAATAGAGAGAAGGATGAGCTGACATACGCCATCGGGACTATTGAACATGGTGGCCGAACTAGAGGCAAAGGAAGTGTCTCATGGGAGCATGGATTCCCTCAGGACAGACCTTCCTACAGAAGTCGCCAGAGAAAGAAGGAAGAAGAGGCACAACAGCTCCAGAGGTTGGAGGAAGCGGTGCGTGAAGCACAGGAGCGGGAAAAAAACCTTGAAGCGAGAATGCAGGAGGAAATCAGAAGGCAAGTGCAAATAGCAGTGAGTGCAAGCAAGCAGGCATCAGAGCCAGGAATCAACATTAGCCAATCTGTTCAGTTGAAAAGCAGCTGCGCTTCAACGGAGATACCAAATCAAGGGGACACAGGACTGCGCTTCCTTATGGATGACATCACTGAACCTTGTACAACGTGTGAGCTACACATTCCGAAGGAGAATTCCACAATCAAGGTGGCTATCGGTCTTGTTAATCCTATCGATCGAACCAAGACACCAAGGATTCATGGGAATATAATCCAAGAAGGATATGCTACCATCTCGGTAGATAAAGCTGAAAAAGGTTTTAGTGATTTACCTCTTGACATTCCTGGAGGTGATGGCGAGAAGACTCTAGGAGAAGCGGAGAAGACATTCATTCTATGGCACAAGCGCTACATCATCATTCCAGGGATGTCGGCTCCACCTCCTCCTGAACTACCTCACCATAGGTACGTGCGGATGAAAACACTACATCATTAATTTGTATTGGCTTAAATAATTAATAATCTGCTCATAATAATATGCCATTCCTTTTTTTAGCAGATCCTCCCCCAACCTAAATCCAATTATTCAATCGCCAGATCATCATAGTGCTCTGTACGATGACATTGTGTTGGAAGACGAGGCTGCATCCACACCATCTCCAAGGAGGTCTCCAACGCCGTAGCCGCCACCTCCAAGAAGGTCTCCAACGCCGCTGCCAACACCTCCAAGGAGGTCTCCAACGCCTCCCCCGCCCCCGCCTACCAAGAAGCCTAGCAAGAGGCCAGCCCCTCAAACGAAGAACCAGTCCCCGCCTGCAAAGAAAGCCACCGTGAAATCAAGGGCTATTCCCAAAATAATATCTGAAGAGAAGGAAGAAGGAACTGATGCATATAAAAAAGACATGTCTAGATTCTATGACAAACTTAAAATGAATCAAGAAGCAAGGAGAAATTCGGAGAAACCGTACTTCTTCGTAGCTCTAGATATTCTAAGAAAAAAGGTGACTTCTTACCAGCAACAATAGCGGGAATCTCGTAAGCCGTCCAAATCAACGTTATCAGACTATGACCGCACTCTCACCAAGTCAATTGAGGCGGCACAGAAAAAGAAGCGGGCGGGGAAAGGAGTTGCCCAACTCGGACAACAAGCGCACCAATTAATCCCCCCGCTAGTTGTTGGTAATGAATATGGTTCGAATTTAGGATTAATGCATCAGGCAAACATACCTTCGGATGTCGATTTGGATCACCTTGGTGAATTTCTTGATGAGACTGGTCTCGACCTTTACCAGATATTTGGTGATGGAAACATTGAGAGTGCGGCGGAGGTTGATATTTGGAAGAAAAAATTTATACTAGGCCAGAGTCTATACAACCCTCAAGCCTTATCTGATCTGGGGACGCAAATGTACCTGCTAAACAAGTGGTACATGCAGGCGTCTACCAGTGGAGACTTCTGCGTTGGTGTCAGAATTAGAGACGAACATTGGTTCCGTGGCGATGATGTTATGTATGTTGACTTTGCAGAATTTCATCAACTATGCCACCTGACCTCTCTGGACAAAGTTATCATTAGCTGCTATTGCCTGTAAGTAATAATTCTTTCGATCTATTATTAAACTCATCATATGTGTGTATATGCATATAAATTATCCTAACAAGTACTATATATATGCAGATTTACAATGACAGAGCTCAGAAAGGAAGGCTGCAATGAAATTGGTTTTGTTGATCCCCATATAGTATTCAAAGACCCAATTACTCCAAAGACTAATTGGAAGTCTAAGTCAGAGAGTAACCTCATGAACTTCTTAGTGAACCAACGCCACAAGAAGGATATACTCTTTCCCTATAACTTCAAGTGAGTGTTAATCATGTCGATCATATCCTTAATGGCTCATATGTTGATTCTAGTTAATTAATGAGTGTTATGCGTTATATCCTATAAACACATGCAGCAATCACTGGATATTGATGGACATCGATCTGGTGAAAAGTCACTTGATAATCTATGACTCGATGAGAAAACCACAACAAGACTACCAAGATATGATAGATATTATCCAGAGGTAATTTTAGGATCTCTAGCAACTATATATACACACAAACATGATGATTAACTATATCTGATGACGTGGCAAATTTTTTATTGGGCAGTGTTTGGAAAACCTTTATTGAGAAGCAACACATGAAAAAATGCAAAGCGCCACTGAATGTAATCCCTTTGAAAGTAAGTCCACTGAATCGCATCATCTTTATTAATTAAACATATAGCTTTCACCGGATCACCAGATTGGATGACAAATCTTTTTCTCATAAAGTGGTGTCTGAGGCAGGAACAGGGAAACAACTACTGTGGTTACTATGTTTACAAGTTTATCAGGATGCTCTCCCAAAGAACTCCTACAAAAAGACTCAAAGTACGTTAAAAATACACTATATATTCATTTAATTATTATTATTGATTGTGTTACTATGTCTTTATATATATATATGTACATATATTAATTTATTTTCCTTTAATTCAAACCTGTAGACTCGATGGTTGGAGGAAAAGGTCATACGGCAAGACCAAATCAAAGCAATTCAAGAGTCTATAGCCGAATTTTTTAATGAGCAGGTCATCGATTCCAAGGGCGAGTTCTACTTCGGCCCAACACTGCCATTGAAGCCAAGCTAGAGGATGAGAGGAAACTTGTTATGTCACAACAACTATAATGCAATCTTTTATAATATATGCACATGAAATAATATAATGTAAAATACACATATGCATGCATGCATGTAAATATATATATGATGCATGCATGCATATATATATATATATATATATATATATATATATATATATATATATATATATTTCTATGCTTGAATTGTGTGATTTAATACGTTCATTGTGCTTGAACCGAAACATACTATATGCGCGTATAAATGTATAATTAGCAGCGTACAATACGACTTCGAAAACCTATTTTGAAAAGAAAACAAAAAAATGAAAAGAAAAAAAAAAGAAAAAAACCTTTAGTCCCGGTTCGTATTACCAACCGGGACTAAAGGTGCCGGCCATCATGGCATGTCAGGAGGCACCTTTAGTCCCGGTTGGTGTTACCTACCGGGACTAAAGGTCCTCATTTAGTCCCGGTTCCTGACCCGGGACTAGAGGGGGTTCCCCACCAGGAGTAAAGCTCGGTTCTCTACCAGTGGTGGCTTCAGCATAGCAGTTGCTTTTTCGTCAACATTAGGCATCGATCAGCCGCCTGTAGATATGATGTTGCACAAGTTACAATAGAATCCACCTGCCGCAGCCGCCTCCTACAGCTGCTAGGGCGCCACCGAGCGGGCACATATGGTCCTCGCGTGCGGGCGTGCGGCCCTAGCGCGTGGGGCTGCTTGGGTGCACAAATCGAGGTGTAGCGTGGGAAACGAAATGCGGGAGTCCTAGCAGGCACGGCGCTCGACACGGTGCCGGCGCGAGCTGTCTGGACGTCCGCGCGCTAGCCACACCATACTTTGAAAGGCCTCCGATTCGACAATTTTGACAACCTTTTGCCTGCACTCTGGGTGCTCTCTCTCTCTCCCCTGGTGATGGATCCCCATCTTCCTTGGGCCCTGGCCCGTACAAACTATTCGGCCCAGCATCTTTTTTTTTTCAAACGTGCCTCAGGCACGGATTTCATTAAGCAGAAGCAGAGTTTTTTTTACAAAGGACTGGTCGATAATCCTAGAATTACCAGCGCAATTGGACAGTGGCTTCCATTTGCTTCGATGATGAATAATGAATAATGAATTCGCTCATTGATCAAACTCCAGACAAACCGAACCTACTGTTATATGGAGTATACGTATATACATAGAGATGATGATTATCCTCAGCTCATGAGAGCGGGGCTGAGTCAGTTGAGTTTTGGATCACCAGCAGGCCACTTCATTCATTGTCTTGTCTCATATGTTGCTGTTGCCTGTTTGGTTTCATCAGTCAAACCATGAGCAGATATGGTGCTCTAGCAAGCAGGAGTAGCAATCCTGAATTCCTGAATCCTGATTCATTCATTGGCTAGCTTGTGTGCGATGTGCATGCTTGTGTCCGGCCGGGCAAGCCTTGAAGCTAGCCCAGCCGAGCACAGTTGTGAGTGGGCTGAGTAGCAGGCCGACGTGGCACCGCGCATGGGCTTCGACCTGAATTCCCACGCATCCGGGAGCATGCACGGCGGCGCCATCCATCCCACCAGAGCTCAGCTCACTCCACATCGCATCACATCCGGGATCACATGGTTGTCTGTCAAGTACCATAGAGTTAATTTCACGGTTGATTCTTGGTTTTAAGCTGGAGTAAGTACGTCGTAACTTGAGGCTTCAGTTATCTGTCAGCTGCACATGCAGCGGCTAGCGCTAGCAGTGAGACAACAAATGGAGCCAAAATTGACAGCAAACATGGAGACGAGTCGGTCAATGGAAATAAAGGGCACAGCGTAGTACACCGAAACGAGAGCGGACAAACACATATCGAAGAGGATCGTCGTTCATGCGTTCCAAATCAGGGCTCCGGAGAGGATGATGGCTATCCTGCTGATGCGGATGGGACAGTTCAGTTTGCACTCTGCATCTCCAATGGATCAGGATGACCATGTACGTACTCCTACTAGGAGTACTGTAATGTTGACTGCTGTTGCTGTCATCAGTCAAACCATGTAGTACCCAGTTATAGGGATAAAAACGAAAATGACAATTTCTGATTTTCAGAAATCGTTTTCGAGTTTTTTTTCAGATTTTTAGGCCTAAACAGAAACAGTAGCGGTAATCGGAAAAATAAAAATGATAACGGTAAAAATAATCAGAAATGAAAGTGGAAATAAATCTTGCCCTCTTCCAATCGTTTTCGAAGATTGCCGTATTTAACCTGTAATTTACCGTCGGTGATTACTGATACAGTGCAAACTTTAGGTCTAGCTGGCCCACATCCAAGCATGTCCATCCATCTACACATGCAAGAACATAAGGTAAATACTTGATCGTTTATTTGTGTCTTTGTCAAGAATTGTCGTAATGTTGCGTGGTTTGCCACTGTTTGAGACCTAAGATCATGTGAAATGGTTTCAGCTTGTGATCTTGTCAATTGTGGCTTTATTTATTATTGTCATGTGAGATAGGTCCAGTTATATGGATCTTCTCATGTTCTACGGTTTGACGTGTTTATCGTTTATGAGGATATCGTTCTCATGGATTCTGATCGTTATCGATTTATATCGTTTTTTAAATTACCGGAATATCGACGCCGTATTCGTTTCCGACAATACCATATCGATCTCATTTTCGAGAAAAAATAAGAAAATGAAAGTGATTTCACCTCCTATCCATCGTTTCCTGTCGTTTTTATCCCTACCCGATTACCGGTCCTAATAAACTCCAAATACCCAGTTATTAGTAGCAACCTTTATTTTCGTGCAGGTGCGATCTCGCCAACCAATACGCGTTATCACCACTAACGCCCACGGTCCATACCGGCAGGCAGCTGGCAGCTAGCAGCAGCTCGGCCCGGCCCCCAAAGCAAAATGAGACAGAGCGAGAGCGGGGCCACTCCACTCCCATCTCCATCCCTAAAGATGTGCATGCAGCCCGTGGGCCAAAGGCCTGGCCCAAAGCACGGTCAGCTTGGGCTGAGGCTTGGGCTTGGGCTTGGGCTTGGACTGAGGCCTCGGCCCGCCGGGCGGCCCGGCCCGGCCCGGTGGAGGCCCGGCAGCTGGAGGGGCTATATAAGCCCCCCCCCGCCCCGTGGACCCCCACCTTCGGCCATTCCCCCTCACTTCGCCCGCGTCCGCTTTCGTTCGCCCGCCACCCTCGCCTCTGAGCTCTGAAACCCTAACCCTAATCCCCACCTCGCCTCGCCTCTCGCCGCCGGTCGTCGCCCGCCGCCCATCGTTGACCACCTCCTAGGCTACCGCTGCCGTCGTCCACCTCCCAGGCTACCGCTGCCGACGCCGGATGTTGAGATCTCCTCTTCTCTGATCTCTCCCCCCTCCTCGTCTCACTTCTTCCTCCCTACCTCTATGACTAGTTTGACTCTCTGTCTCTCTCTGACTGGATCTTGGGATCTCCTTTTGTCTCCCCCCTCTTCTCCATCTCGTCTTCGTCTTCTTTTCCATTTCTCCGACGCCGGGCTCCGTCTCCATGCAGGCAAGTACCTCTAACCCTAACCCTAACCCTAGATCTAGTAGGCAATCACATGAACCCTAATCCATTTCTCGGTGTTTTTGGTTCGCAGGTCATCGGTGTGTAGCTGGTGCCGCATGAGGCGTTGAGGGACGGTGCCGGTTGGGTGGGTGCCATCTGCCATGGCCAGCTCTGAGTCCGCTGATGGTGACGATGGTCCAACCATCAACGACGAGCTCAGGGCCATAGGGCAGATCCCCGATGACGAAGACGACATGGGAGATGCTGCTCATCTCTTGTTCGGTAGGAGTGCTGCTCCGACCAACCGAGACGATGCAGCGACTAGTGTTGCGCCCACCAGCGATGCAGCATCTTTGGCTTCGTCCACCACTAGTAAGCATCGATCCCCTGTCTAGGCTAACTTTGATGAAATCATAGTGACAGTGGACGGTGAGGTACATGTTGTTGCTATTTGTAAGCTCTGTAAGTCTCGTTTGTCTGGTAAATCTGCTAATGGCACTGGTCATTTGAAAAGACATATGCTCTCATGCAAGAAGAAAATAGAACAGGCTAATTTGGTTCAAACTAGGCTTGGTTTGAATCCTGATGGGTCTTATAGGAACTGGGAATATAGGCCTGATGTTGCTAGAGCTGAGCTTTGGCGTTTGATTGCTAGATTAGATCTGCCTTTATCTATTGCTGACAATGATGCTTGGGATGATTACATTTAGCGTGCTCATAATCCTAGATACAAGAGAGTGTCTAGATTCACCACATCTAGAGATCTTTCTAAGCTTTTCAATGAAAAACTGCATCACCTAAAAAATGAAGTAATTCTTGATGTGTCTTTTGTTTGTTTGACATCTGATATCTGGTCTAGCAATGCTAAGGAAGATTATATCACTGTTGTTGCTCACTACATTACTTCTGAGTGGGAACTTAAGAAAGCTGTTATTGGCTTTAAACTAATTGAAGTGACTCATAGTGGTATTAACATTGCTAAAATTATTGCTGGTGTGCTTGGAGATTGGGGCCTACTTGACAAAGTTTTCTCTGTTAGCCTTGATAATGCATCTGCTAATACATCTGCTATGCTTACTTTGAGTCCTCTGCTTGCTGGTTACTTGGGTTATGATATTGATCCATTGAATCCTAGTAAAAAGATCTATCATGTTGTGCATCAGAGATGTGCTTGCCATATAATTAATTTGATTGTTAAATCTAGTTTGAAAAGGCTTAAACCACACATAGAGGTTTTTAGGACTGCAATTAACTTTCTGAATTCATCTAATCATCGCATTGCATAATTCAAAAACTACTGCATTGCTAAGGGTATGAGGCCTCGTAAATTTGCTTTGGATATGGATGTTAGATGGAACTCAACCTACCTTATGCTAAAACATCTCATGCCATATAGATCTGTGTTTTCTGTGTTCATCAATTCTCAGTCTGGCTGTCCTCTATTGAATGAACAACATTGGTACATTGCTGACAAGGTATTACAGTTCCTTGAGTTGTTCTATGATTCAACTGTTGTACTTTCTGGTGTTTATTACCCCACTAGTCCTTTGGTACTGCATCACATACTTGAGATTGCATCCCATCTGCATGAATTTGAACATGATAATACTCTTGCTGCTGTAGTTGTGCCAATGAAGAATAAATTTCTTAAGTATTGAAAGAATATACCACTGTTATACTCTTTTGCATTTATTCTGGACCCAAGGGCTAAGTTGAAAGGTCTGGGAAATGTGCTTGACTTGCTTGCTCTAAGTAACAATATGAGTTACATTGATTACTTTGCTGAAGTTAAATCTAAGTTGCATAAACTCTATGACAAGTATGAATCTAAGTTTGGTGCTGCTAGGCCAGCTAGAACCACCCATCCATCTGGACTGACAGGTAAGAGAAAGCAGGTATGGGACAAAATTTTTGGAGGATCAGTTTCTTCTGGTCCTTCAAGTGCATCTGCAGGATCTATTGTGCCTCCTGGTCTCTCTAAGCTCACTGTTTACCTTGACAGTAACAATGTTGTGGCATATGATGATGACTTTGATATCCTCAATTGGTGGCATGAGCATAAACTAACCTATCCAGTTCTCCGTACCTTGACTAAAGATATTATGACGGTTCCTGTATCAACTACTTCTTCGGAGTCTACCTTTAGTCTTACTGGCAGGATCATTGAGGAGCGGCGACGGCAATTGGCCGCGGACAGCGTGGAGATGCTAATATGTGTCAAAGACTAGGAGCTAGGTGAATCCGGTGGACAGCACACTGTGGAGGACAAATAGCTATAATAGTACTTCAAAGAGCAGTACATTGATGATGAAGCTGGTGGATCATCTACTGCTGGTGATGGTTGACTGCTGAGAGCTGAGAGCCTGAGAGGCTGTGAGTGCGACTTTAGTTGTGAGAGTTGTAACATTTGAGCTAGCTGGTTTGTAATAACTTTGAACGATTTAAACATTTTAATTTATTGAGCTGGTCGTACTCTTTTCCTTTCTAGGGTTTTATCTCACGAGGTGTGAGTTTTACCTGGAAAGGTTTTTAATGAGACGACATTGCATAAACAGCTTAAATCTTTTGTCATCTGGTGTTTCTGTGATTGTTGAATATGAATATGTGAACATGTGATTGTGCTGTTTGAAATATGGTGTTTACTGTGTAACGGGCTATGGGCTGGCCCGATGGACCAGTGGGCCGTGGGCTCAACGGGCTAGCACGGCCCGATATTCGGCCCACGGACCGTGCCTGGGCCGTCCACCAGGCACGGTGGACTGTTCAGGCACGGCCCGGTGGCCCGGCGGGCCAAAAGGGCCCGAGCCCGATCGGGCCGTGCCTGGCCCGGGCTCGGGCCGTGCTGGCCCGTTGCTCATCTTTATCCATCCCCATCCACATCGCCCACTCATCTTGGCGCCGGCCGCGGCGTTCGCGGCGCAGGTGGTGCGGGGGCGGTGGTTCATGGCGTATGGGTCCTTCCTCATCATGTCGGCCGCGGGCGCCACCTACATCTTCGCCATCTACTCCAAGGACATCAAGTCGACGCTCGGGTACACGCAGGAGCAGCTCAACACCGTGGGCTTCTTCAAGGACGTGGGCGCCAACGTCGGCATCCACGCGGGCCTCGTCGCCGAGCTCGCCCCGCCCTGGCTCGTCCTCGCCCTCGGCGGATACCTCATGCTCTACCTCTCCGTCACGGGCCGTGTCCACCGGACCCCGCCGCTCTGGCTCGTGTGCCTCTACATCGCCGTCGGCGCCAACTCCCAGGCGTTCGCCAACACCGGCGCGCTCGTCACCTGCGTCAAGAACTTCCCCGAGAGCCGCGGCGTCATGCTTGGACTCCTCAAGGGCTTCGTCGGCCTCAGCGGCGCCATCTTCACCCAGCTCTACCTCGCCTTCTACGGCCCCGGCGGCGGCGGTGACACTAGGCCGCTCATCCTCCTCGTCGGATGGCTCCCCGCTGCCGTCTCCGTCGCCTTCCTCGCAACCATCCGGATCGTACGCGCGCCGCCGCGGTCTCCCGTTACTGCACGCCGGGAGTACCGCGCATTCTGCGCCTTCCTCTACGTGTCGCTCGCGCTCGCTGCCTACCTCCTGGTCGCCATCGTCCTCCAGAAGCGGTCCCGCTTCACACGGGCAGAGTACGCCGCCAGCGCCGCCGTCGTGTTCCTGATGCTGCTGCTTCCGCTCGGAATCGTCCTGAGCGAGGAGGCCGTGCTGTTCAAGGCCAACATCACCAACACGCCTGAATCCCAAGCGCGTGCTGCACCCACGGCGGCTCTGCCGTGGCCACGAAACAGACACCTGCAGCACCAGTACCACCACCAGCGACGACGGCAGGCCAAAGGCTGCTGCTTTCGCTGCGTCCGCCGCCGCGCGGCGAGGACTACACGATCCTGCAGGCGCTGGTGAGCGTCGACATGCTGCTGCTGTTCACGGCGACGGTGTTCGGGGTGGGCGGCACGCTGACGGCCATCGACAACATGGGCTAGATCGGGGAGTCGCTGGGTTACCCGCAGCGCAGCGTGGCCACCTTCGTCTCCCTCATCAGCATCTGGAACTACCTGGGCCGCGTCACCGCGGGGTTCGCCTCGGAGGGCTGCTGTCCCGGCACCGCATCCCGCGGCCGCTGCTGGTGGCCGGCGTGCTGCTCCTCACGGTCCCAGGCCACCTGCTCATCGCGTTCGGCGTGCCGGGGTCGCTGTACGCGGCGTCGGTGCTGGTGGGGTTCTGCTTCGGCGCCGCGTACCCGATGATCCTGGCCATCATCTCCGAGCTCTTCGGGCTCAGGTACTACTCCACGCTCTACAACGTCGGCAACGTGGCCAGCCCCGTGGGCTCCTACATCCTCAACGTCCGCGTCGCCGGCCGGATGTACGACCGGGAGGCCGCGCGGCAGGGCGCCATCGTCGTGACCGGGAACGCCGGCGGCGTCACGTGCGTCGGCAAGCGCTGCTACAGGGAGTCGTTCCTGGTCGTCGCGGCGGTCGCGCTGGCGCTGGCGTGGAGGACGCGGGCGTTCTACGCGGGGGACATCTACGCGAGGTTCAAGGAGGGGGCCACTGGCACGGGAGCGAGTGGTAACCGCGTCCGCGTCGGAGAGGACGAGGATGCCTCGGCGGCGGAGTCCGTGTCCAAGGAGCAGGCCAAGGTGGACGCACGCGACGCCCGTGACACTTCGAGTTGAGCGAGACTGATATGGATGGAGATTGGAGGTGTCAGATGATCAAAGCAAGCTACGCGACACACACTAGTTAACTGCAGACTGAATCCACAGTGACAGTGGTAGTTCGGGATTCGAGTCTTTCGACTGGGAGCTGGCTAAAGCCTAAAGATTGGATTTTTAGTTATTGCTTGGCATTTAGGTTGTTTGATTGACACCGATGGTTGATGTTGGATTGAGAATCTGGTAGCTTTACCATTGACAGTTTGACACTGTTCTGGTCTACACTTCTACTGCAGTATGCAGAACAGAGCAGAAGAAGTTCGTTAAATAAATTAGAACATGCAAATCAACAAAATTAATAAACATATAAACACAAAGTCTAAGGAACAATTTTTTTGATAATATGCTAATAGCTGAGCAAAATTTTTTGTTTTGAATTCGATGGCTCCATAAATAAGAGCATGCATATACTCAATCTGAAATTCAACATAAGCATGACCCAATGGAAGGCTGAAAATGTTGGGAACAATAGCATACACTTATCATTAGTGCATCTATCAAGGGTCCAAACCTTGGAGGGGTCGATCTGCGTTGTGTCAGCTGCAGAACAACTGGACCTGATAACTGATATATTTTAGTCACCTCTCTTTTCATCCTAGCCTGCAAAAGTTTACCATGAAATTTTCTTACTGCTAGCTATTTTGTCAGCGCTAAAACTGTGCACAAACCATGGTCACAGAAGAGCTGTTCTTTTTAGCATATTGACATGGCACTCACAATCCAATCAATTAATTGGAAGTAAAAGAGCTACTTCAGGATAGGCACAAAATAAATTGGAAGGTGACCAGAATAATCTGAAAAGGCCCTTGCACTTTGTAGCCCGGACACTTGTCTGCAGCTACAGGCAGCATCATACCATTGTGCCAATTAGAACCAAAATTAGGCATGTTCGCTTCGCTGAAAAAAGGCGAAACACTGTTATAACTGATTTGTTGGGAGAGAAAAACACTGTTTCGGCTGAAAAAATAAACTGAAAAAACGGATTATAAGAGAAGCGAACAAAGCCTCAGAGAATGTAAAAAGAATATGTACTTCTATGACCGTAACTTTCAACTTTGGCCTGCGAGAATGTTCTTTCTGTTTCGTTAACAATTAGTACCCAGAAGAGTGATAAAAATAACCTGAGGAAGATGGAGTCTTATACAATAGGCACCAGGTATGGAGAAAACAAAAACAAAAAGAAAGGTTAGAGCATAGGCAGATTAACTGAGTAGCAGGGCAAATAGAGAATCTTGTGTAATGACCGGGATACTATGAAGCGTAGAACAGAGTAATCCTTCGGAATCAGTAGAACTCCTTTGAGATCAACCACACGGAACACAGATGTAGCAGCACAGCTCCGGGTGGCTCCGGCTCCTCCTCTCATTTCCTGTAGCATCACTGTTTGACACTGGAGGAGCCAGAGCTACAAGGAGCTGTGCCAAACAGCCCCGTAGCAAGAGCTGGCGTGACCAAATACACCAAATTAGGAGAACCGAAGGTATAAAAAAAATAGAAAGAGAGGCTAGAGCATAGGCAGATTACCCGAGGAGCAGGCAAACCGAAGATCCTGTGTGATGACAGGGATAGTATGAAACGTAGAACAGATATTAATCATTCGAGACCAGTAAAACTCATGTGAGATCAACCAGACTGATCACAAACTTAGAAGGAGCTAGCGTGACAAAGAAAGCACAAATACACCAAATTAGTAGAACTGAAGGAAAAAAAAAATAAAAAAAAAACTGTAGTGGACCAAAAAAATGCAAGGAGAAAGTAAAAGCTAAGGCATTAATTCTGTGTAAAAAGCCAAAGCTGTAAACAAAATAAAGATGCGAACATGTATATGACTAAGAAGACGCTACAAATATAGCGAGCACAGCTATAGCTGCGGTATCAGTTCTCTGTCCAAACATAAGGATGCAACACATAACTAACACATATACATGTATCTGAGGCAGGAGCACTTTGTACTGGCAGCATAAATCCTTCGGCGTGCCGATCCCTTGTAGGTCTCAGGCGGCGACGGCCATCATCACAGTAGCATGCAGCCGGCTATCAGGCAAGCAGGTTCGCCACGCGGCCAGTAGCTGTTTCACCGTGCGCCAGCACCAGCAGACAGTACCATGCATGCAGTAGAGCAGCCGGCCAAGAGCATTACTTCAATACACATATACACGGGAGGAACTATATCGTCGGAGTTCACCGACGGCAATCCCGGCACCACGAGCGAGCATAGCACTGCGAGCGACGCCAATCCCGCCGGGCACGGCAATCCCGGCGGGCACAGGCGTCGGAGATCTTCTCGCGAGCGAGCGACGGCAATCCTGGTGGCGCTGGGCGGTAGGAGACGGCGTGCGATGGCCCAAAGACGAACCGCGGCAAAAAAAAAATCGCGACAGGGAGGAGGAGACGGCGTGGGGAATCGCGAGGAGGGCGCATTTTTACGAACGATGGAGGCCGGTTTGTCAAGTGCCGAAGGGATATGCGGTACTCTTGGAAATGAGTTTTTCTCTCTTTTTCTCCAAAAAACATAGATGAGGAAGGGATATGGGACACTCTTGGACATGCTCTAACAGACATGGACACTGAGTAACCTACCAAGAACCCGAAAACATGTTTCTCACTGCGTGCATCCTGTATGTAGTAAAAGAACAGTAAGACCCATGAACCAGATTGAGACCAAGATCGAGAAGGAGGGGACACGAACCTTAGTGTCAGGAGGTCGGTGAGGTATTCGAGGACGGCGGCGAGGTAGAACTGCTAGATCCCCAAGCTTGGCGGAGGAGATGAGGATGAGGGCGACATCTGGACGTCGCTTCCACACCGGGCCCGCCCACGCCCCAAGTGCCGTCACTGTGGCCACCTCTCCGTCCTGATCCGCGTGGTCAGCCGCCGGCAAGGCCCACTGACCCGGGCAGCCGCCACCGTCGTCGCATCAGCCATCATAGGTGCCGGCAGGTCTGGCCGCCGCATCTGCCCCCGTGGCCGCCTGGGGAAAGGAAGAGAAAAAAATGCGACTCGTTCGTGCAGCCACATGCAGGGCCAGGTGCCGCATCCACCCGTGTTGCCACCGGGGGAGAGGAAGCGCCGTCGGTCAGGGAGAGGAAGACAGAGGTGAGGAAGCAGGGGTCGCAGGCGGCGGAGTCGAAGGCGAAGCTGCGGCACCGATGCGGAGCTGTGGTCTTTGGAGACAACAGCGGTCGTGAAGAAGTCAGGTTGAGGTCTGGGTCCAAGAAGCCTCTGGAGACAACAATGCGTGCACACCTGCCTGCTCACACCTGCCTGCTGCTAGATACCAACTTTAAATAGGGGAACAGTAAAGCTAGATGGAAAACTAAAGATTTGATTTGTTGGGAAATAGTGAAACAGTAACTTTGAACAGTGGAATAGTAAAGTTGGATGGAAAACTAAAGATTTGATTTGATTTGATATGATTCTATGGGGGCGTTGTGTGACCAGTTGACCACCATAACATCACCGAAGGGAAGAAGACTAGAGACAGATAACGATAAATAATGCAATTCTAGTTTTCTCAAACTTAAGATACTTTAGCTTAGTACTATATTAGAGAATTGTGTCTTTTCCCGGATGAAAGAGAGTATACATGATGGTTCACATTAGGTACGGGTATAGAGTGAATAGATCTATTAAAACTACTTGCGGGATATGCATCAATTATGTTGTATGTAAACTGGGTGATGTTTGGTTTATGCCTTGGAAACAGGAACTCCAATGTAATCAGATAGCGTTGCGACCTGTTCGTTGCAGTTCAAGGGACAACGAAATTTGTTTGGTTAGCTCATGTAATCAGGTAGTCGAAGAGGAAAGGAACAACAACATCATCGACATGGACTGTAGACACCGGAGCCATGAAGGAATCGCGATGACTCGTGGGCGAGAGAGGTGCGGATGAGCAGAGGGAGCCCGCGAGAGAATCGCGATACCTCGCGTAGGGGCAATCGAATGGATGGGAAGGGAACAAATGTTGGTTCTAGAGCGGTATCGAAGTTCTATAGGGCCATATCGGATGTCGCTGTTAATGGATACGGGCTGCCCTAACCAAATACAAGATTATGCTATCAGTTCACGTCGTTGGATGACAGGCAAAAATATCCAAACCAAACAATACCTTGGTGTTAAGCATCCCTTAATCCTATGAAGAAACAAGCCTTTTGAACTAGCAAAACTTTTCAAGTCGAGTTTTTTTATAACTTTGAACGTAGTTATGAGATTATACTCAAATTTTCAAACATTCAATGATGGATCCTAGATTCTAAACTGAAATACTCAGGCTCTTTGGCAGAGCCAACTCCTCCTGCAACATCAACTGTAGCTATACTATTCACAAGAGCCGTTTCTCTCACTCCTAACGAAAATGAACTAGAAGCCCAAAGAAGCCACGTTTTGTGGCTCCTCCGGCTATGGTACCGTAGCATGAAGCTGGAGTGAAAGGAACACCTGCTAAACAAAGCCTAGAACTCTATTTTTGTTTACAAGCAAAGAAACTCAAATTCTAAATCCAATTCCAAACTTCCGACTAAATCTACAACTCTAACTCACCTCAAAGTTTCGTCTCAATTTTAGATCTTACAGTTCAGATTCCTCAATTCTTTACTCAAATAATGAGCTGTTCATCTCACACTGTTGGCTCTGAACAGAAAAAAAAAACCCGATGAGGACCTTCTGTTGTAGAGATGCATGAACAACATGGTGGAGCTAAAAACAAGTGGAAAGTTTCAAGAGGCACTAGCTGTGCATGGACCATGTTCAACAGTTCAAGCACCAAGATTCAAATGAAATCGTACAAAAAATCATCATTCTATGAATGTGATGACAACTGACATTGAACCATCACCACGAAAGGGCGGAGTTACACATGGCAGGACATGGAGAAAAGGGATGATTACTGACTTTATGTATGCACTCGTTGACCTACTTTCAAAGTGCGGTTTTAGCGTCTAGCCGTCTTATTCAGAAACACGCCTTTTCTACTCGAAAATCAGAGAATTTGAACTAGCAAAATTTCTTGCCCCGTTAAACCCAAATGAAATGTTTCAGAAGTTCATTGAGCTTGGTGTTGTGGGGGGACTGCCCATCAAAACCTAAAAGCATTCGCTCTTCCGTTTGAAACCACGAGAAGAATTCAACTCAAATCTTAAATCGCGAGTTAGGTGTTGCACGCGTTTATGAAGCCAAAAAAAGAAAAGATTTGAACTTGGAGGTAAGGATTCATATCTTTCTGCACAGTGGCAGATTTGCAGTAGAGTATCGACTACGCATCGATTGGATTTGGATCATACAGAGTATCATATTTCGAATTCTAATAATAACTTGTTCAACTATTCCTTGGGTTCTACTTCTACTTGTACTTAGTCTTCACCAGCAATGGCATTAGCACCACCACCACCACTACAAGTTCGTCCCGCCTTGAACTTGGCGTAGATGTCTCCCGCGTAGAACTCCCGAGTCCTCCATGCGAGCGCCAGCGTCACCGCGGCCGCGGCCACGGTGACCGCCGTGATGACCAAGAAGGACTCCCTGTAGCACCGGACGCCAATGCACGTGACCCCCTTCCCCTGCCGCGCCGCCTCGCGGTCGTACATGCGGCCGGCGACGCGGACGTTGAGGACGTACGACGCCAGGGGGCTAGCCGTGCCGCAGAAGTTGTACAAGGTGGAGTAGTACCTGAGCCCGAATAGCTCCGACACGCAGGCGAGGATGAGCGGCTGCGCGCCGCCGAAGCAGAACCCGATCACCACCGACGCCACGTACAGCGACCCGGGCACGCCGAACGCGATGAGCAGGTGGCCCGGCACGGTGAGCAGGAGCACGCCGGCCAGGATGAGCGGCCGCGGGAGGCGGTGCCGGGACAGAAGGGCCTCCGAGGCGAACCCAGCGGTGACGCGGCCGAGGTAGTTCCAGATGCTGATGAGGGAGACGAAGGTGGCGACGCTCCGCCGCGGGTACCCCAGCGACTCGCCGATCTGGCCCATGTTGTTGATGGTCGTCAGCGTGCCGCCCACGCCGAACACCGTCGCCGTGAACAGCAGCAGCATGTCCACGCTCACCAGCGCCTGCAGGATCGTGTAGTCCTCGCCGCGCGGCGGCGGACGAAGCGAAATCAGCAACCTTTGACCCGCCATCGACGTCGCGGGCGGGGGTGCCGGCGGCTGCTTCGCGTCTACAGTGACCTCCGGGGACAACTCCGGCGATGACTCTGCCTGCGCTTCGTCGGGCGTGTTCTTGGACAGAGCAGCCTCCTCGCGCAGGACGGTGGCGAAGCCAGGGAGGAGGAGCATGGACAGCACGACGGCGGCGCTGACGCCGTACTCTGCCCGCGTGAAATGGAACCGCTTCTGCAGGACGATGGCGACCAGGAGGTAGGCGGCGAGCGCGAGCGACAGGTAGAGGAAGGCGCAGAAGGCGCGGTACTCCCGGCGTACCGCGACGGGAGAGCGCGGCGCGCGTATGATCCGGATGGTGCCGAGGAAGGCGACGGAGACGGCGGCGGGGAGCCATCCGACGAGGAGGATGAGCGGCCTGGTGTCGCCGCCGCCTCCGGGGCCGTAGAAGGCGAGGTAGAGCTGGGTGAAGACGGCGCCGCTGAGGCCGACGAAGCCCTTGAGGAGGCCGAGCATGACGCCCCGGCTCTCGGGGAAGTTCTTGACGCAGGTGACGAGCGCGCCGGTGTTGGCGAAGGCCTGGGAGTTGGCACCGACAGCGATGTAGAGGCAGACGAGCCAGAGCGGCGGGGCCGGGCGGACGCGGCCCGTGACGGAGAGGTAGAGCATGAGGTAGCCGCCGAGGTTCATGGCGGCGCCGACGGCGAGGACGAGCCAGGGCGGGGCGAGCTCGGCGATGAGGCCGGCGTGGATGCCGACGTTGGCGCCCACGTCCTTGAAGAATCCCACGGTGTTGAGTTGCTCCTGCGTGTAACCCAGCGTCGACTTGATGTCCTTGGAGTAGATGGCGAAGATGTAGGTGGCGCCGGCGGCCGACATGATGAGGAAGGAGCCGTACGCCATGAACCACCGCCCGCGCAGCACCTGCGCCGCGAACGCCGTCGCTGTGGCCATGGGTGGCTGCGGGGTGGCTGTCGCAGTCGCAGCAGAGTGCGTGCTTTGTTCTAAGGATGGCACCGTAATTATATTGGGAAAAAAAAATGCAGCAGCTAGTTCAAAGTTTGTACTTGGTGGGAGATGCATGCAGCAGTTAGCGCGTGCTTCTTTCTAGTTTAATTAACTTTTTTTACCGGGGCATGCATGCGTGACAGTGCATGGATAGGTGAGTGGAAAACTTAAGAAAGATAAGATTGAATTTTAGACCAAAAAAAGTTGGCACCTGTCTTGTTTGCCTGTTTACAATAGTCTCCTTGAATCGTGCATTAGCCTAAGCAACCTGTCACTTAGCACTGCCATGGGTGATTATTTTTTCATTGGCATTTGGGAGGCTACAAGCTACAAGTAGTCGTATACCCCTTGCTAACCTGGCCCCTGATCAATCGAAACATGACAGAATTGCTACTAGTTTGATTTTATAGGGCTCTGTTTTTTCAGTTTTGGTCTTGATGCACGTTTAATTTACTAGACGTCGTCGTCGATCATTGCGTGCAGCTTGATTCCGGCATAGGCGCATAGCAGTGGGTCAGCGTGCAGGGCATGAAATGGCTGTACCTGTCAGGAGTCTCCAAGAACTGAGATTTACCAACCAATCACTCCCTTTTTCTCGAACGTGCACTGTAGCACGTATTTCATTAAGAGGAAGCAGAGAACATCCAAACAAATACACGACGCAGCTACGAGAGAACCCTCGTAGCACAGGTTACAAACCACGAAGCAACACATAGTTGACACAGAGGAGTCGCAAGTAATCCCAAGATTACCGACGCGAACCCAAGACAACGAGGAACACAGCAAGAAAACAAGAGAAAAAAAGCCAGAAACTAAGCTATGCCTGCTACAAGAGATACATCCGCACAATGGTCGCCAACCAGGAGGGTCCAGCCGCGGTGGCAAACCTCAAGCAACCAGGAAGTCGCGAGGTAGAACCGCCAGTGACCAGGTAGCCACTGCGAAGGAGACAACGAGCTCCAGAGCCTCCAGCGACCAGGTAGTCGCGAGGTCAAACCGCCAGTGACCAGGTAGCCACTGCGAAGGAGACGTCGTACCGGTGACCAGGTAGCCACTGCGAGGGAGACGTCGTAGAAAGCCTCAAGCGACCAGGTAGTCGCGAGGTCAAACCGCCAGTGACCAGGTAGCCACTGCGAAGTGCGACGACACCAACATCCGAGCTGGACGGACCAAAGTGAAGAGGAGAGAAGCACATCAGGCACAACACAAGGTAGAGCGGCTCCGACAGACCAAATCGGCCTCCACACCACCACAGCATGACAGGGCACCACCCTCCAAGCGACGCCTCCAAATCCGAGGGAGAGGGCCCTCCGATAAACGCTTCCAAGGAAGAGAACGACGCCCAAAGGCGTCGCCGTTATCGACCCAACAAATGGGTATAGCTTTCGCCATGGCACCTCATCCATGCCGACGAACCGTGAGAGTCAAGTGTGCCCGCTCGACCGACATCAGCCTCGCCACCATGACGCTGCAGATACGCGAAAACGAGCAGGACGACGCCATCCACGCCACCACGGCGTCGACGACGCACAGCCAGAGCAGCCGCCCACACCACCACGATGTATGACAGCGCACGCTACTGGCCACACCACCCTCATCTCCGTCCGCCCCGCACTGCCAAACACCCCACCCTACGAGCACCGGAGTCGGAGGAGTGTTGACGCAGCCGGAGAAGACCGACGGAGCCTTTGCTGCTCGTCCGGCGGTAGACGCGGGAACCACCCAACGGCGGCTCCAACAGCAGTCTCCGGGGGAGGCGCACGCGCCGCAGGCCGTGGCCGCAGCAGCGCCGCTCGCCAGCACCAGCCGCCGCGCCACCTGGCCCCACCAGCGTGCACGCCGGCGGGCGGAGCCGAGTCAGGGGCGGGGGCCGCCGGATCTGAGCCAGGGGACACGGATCCGGTGCAATGTGGACGGGATCCGGTGTGTGATGGTCGCTGCCGGCCGACCTTGGCCGCACCAGAACGCGAAACCCACCGGCCAAGAGGCCCTTGACGCCGCCGCCCGATGCGTCGTCGCCTAGAGCCGCCCAGGCGCACCCTGCTGCCGCACCCGCAGATCCGGCCATGGGGCCGCCGGATCCGGGCGAGGGAGCAGCCCCTGCGACCATGCAGCTTCAGCCGTCGCGAGCCCAACACCGAGGAGAGGAGAGGAAGGCTGCGGGGGAAAAGAAGGGGAACGCGGAAAGGGCCTCGCCGCCGCCGTCCTTGCGGCCGCACGGACTCCGGGCAGCACGCTCGAGCGGCGGCGAGGCTGGCGGAGGCGCTGGGGGGAGCGCGCCAGATTTTTTTTCCAATCACTCCCTTTGTATTCCGTTGCCTAAAAAATTCTCTCATAATGGCGTTAGCAAGTGTCCACGATCTATACTAAGTACGACTCAGTTATGTTAATGCAGGTGCATCTGGCACCATTAAGGTATATTTTGTAGTGATGGCATCAGCTGCAAAAATGACAAGTGAAGCATCTGCAGAAACCTGAATGAGTTCAGCATCTGAAGACTGAAGGTCTACCAAACCGTTTTCCTTCTCTTCAGTATTCGTGAGAAGCAGATGCTTACATTGTTACTACATTGTGACAAGTGCTGGATTCACCTCTTATATATAGGAGTAGTTGACAAAAATAGGTAAAATCTTATGGATACACCTCTTATACACACAGCTAGAGAGTGGACTCTAGAGCATCTTCGAGAGATTAGCTAGATTTAGGGTGTGTTTAGTTCGCGAAATGAAAATTTTTGGATGTCACATTAGGTGTTTCGGGGATGTCGGAAGGGGTTTTCGGATACTAATAAAAAAAACTAATTACATAGCTCGCCTGGAAACTGCGAGACGAATTTATTAAGCCTAATTAACCCATCATTAGCGCATGTTGGTTAATGTAGCATTTATGGCTAATCATGGCCTAATTAGGCTTAAAACATTCGTCTCGCGATTTCCAACCAAACTGTGTAATTAGTTTTTTTTTTCGTCTATATTTAATACTCCATGCATGTGCCGCAAGATTCGATGTGATACTTTAGCGTGAAAATTTTTAGGAACTAAACATGGCCTTACTGATTGAGCTACTTGTACCCAGTGGCGGAGCTAGAACCAAAACATAGGGGGGGCTAATTTGCCAATAAAATCCATAAGTACATAGGAAGTAGAGAAATTTGTCTTACTAGTTACTACTTATAATCATGCTACAGTAAACAAAATGCAGTTGACTGTGTAGTTTATCACTCAATCAGCCACTTATAGTTTATATATCCTATCGATTTTAGTCTAGAAGAAAAAAAAAAGGACAATCAATAAGAAATCAAACATACTACATACATGTATGTATGGCTGTAAGCCTGTAGCCTGTACGTAGAGCAGCAAAGGGCTGATGCAGAGGAGTAGAAGACTGCTGTGTGGGAGACGGAGCTGACGCTAGCTGCTGATTGACGGCCGGCCGTCTAGGCCTCGCCGGTCACTGGCTGAGGCACAGACTCGACGACTCGCCGCTCGCGGACGCAGAAGGCAGCCGGATATGACGGTCTCGCAGAGAATTGGGGCTTGCGGGTTCCGAGCGTTGGGTGCTGCTGCCTGCTGATTTGCTGTGCTGGACAATTTGGACTGAATATTATATGGGCTTCTTCAGAAATTCACAGAGGCAAGGGGGGGCCAGAGCCCTCTATGGCCCCAACGTGGCTCCGCCACTGCTTGTACCCTCCATATTTAAAAGTGCCACGTTGTCAGGATTTTTCTGATCGACGAGACCTTCTTTTTCACGCGTGGGCTTCGACTTCTGCTCGTCCAGTCTCTTGGCGAGCGTCTGCTGCCGACGAGATTGGCTAGGCACAGCTTGAGGAAGGGGCACAGTCGCCCAGCCATCAGGGCACGCAGGGAGCCTGCGACATCCAGCCGGCCGCACGGCTTCAGAAGTGCTCGAGGGCCTGTGGCGGGATCGTGTTCGCGCGAAAGAAGGGGCAAAACACGTGAAGGAGCTGCTTGGCGCAGAAAAAGGCCGGATGGCGAGCCGCACAGGCTATCATCCATGCATGGAGACCGGAATTTCAAGGATAACGGGCTGCCAAATTTGGAGAGCCATCTACGGAGTCGGTTGAAGACAACTTTTTCCTAATAATAGCCATATTTACATTTACAAAATGATTTACCTAGTCTCTCAGAGATGCTCTTAGGAGGAGAACATGCTTACTAACTTTATGTATGGGCTCATTGACCTAAACAACCTACTTTCAAAGTGGGGTTTTAGCGTCTAACCACCTATCCGGAAACACGCCTTTTCAACTCGAAAGTCAGAGATTTGAACTAGCAAAGCTTCTTGCCCTGTGTTAAACCCAAATGAAACCATTTAGAAATTTATTGAGCTTGGTGTTGGGACTACCAGACTGCCATCGAAACCTAAAACCATTAGCTCTTCCGCTTGAAACCACCAGAAGAATTCAACTCAAATCCTAAATCACGAGTTAGGTGTTGCACACGTTTGTGAAACAAAACAAACAAAAAACAGATTTGAACTTGGAGGTAAGGATTCATATCTTCCTGTACAATGGCAGATTCACAGTAGAGCATTGGTTGGATTTAGGTCATATCATAGGATGAAAAACCTTCCGGATAGCTCTAACCTCCCCTCGAGCTCCCCAACGGGCGACTCGGGGGGTGACCTGCCAGCGCAGCCGAAGCCCCCTTCCTGCCACCCCTCTGGCTGCCATCGTCGCCCTCCGGCGAGCGGCGACGGTGGCCCACGGCAATGCCCAAAAGAAGGCTCCCATTCGTAGTCCACCACCCACCTCCTCCTCCGCTTCCCCCCCACCCCTCCTCTTCCCCTGCAGCTCCGGCGGATTGAGCGGCCAGCAAAGCGGATCCGAGAGTTCTGGTGCTAGATCTTGCGCCCCATCCCATGATCTGGAGGCTAGTGCGGTAGCGGCCTTGCCCCTGGTCGGTGCAGCGACAGCCCACCCTTCTCCCCTCTGATTGGGTGGTGGCCGATGGGGCGGATTCAGGTCCTCTAGGGCTGGATCTTGTGCGTACTGCCTCGGTTATGGGAGGGTGGCGCAGTGACGGTGGCCTTGGCACTGGTCAGTGTGGTGCCCCATGGTGCCACTTGGCTCACCCGCTGGCTCCCTCCTCTTCCGATTGTGGGTGGCTGGCGGGGCGAACCTGGGTCCTCTTATGCTGGATCTTTTGGCGCTGACACCGGCGACGACCTTTGCATTGGTCGGCGGTGCCCTTCAGCGTGGTGCATAGCTCCCCTTGCATGGTGGCCGGTGGGTTGGTGCGAGCGGCAGATCATGAGCGCGGGTGAAAGCTCTAGTTTGGTTTTGGTAAATTAATAAAACCCTAAGTGCTAACCTAGTTCATCTAAATGATCATGAGATAGGTAGCACTATTCCAAGTGGTGGAGCAATGGTGAAGATCATGATGATGGTGTGGTGATCATGATGATCAAGTGCTTGGACTTGGAAAAGAAGAAAGAGAAAACAAAAAGCTCAAGGCAAATGTGAAATTTAATAGGAGCTTTTTAGTTTAGTGATCGAGACACTTAGCGAGTGCGATCACATTTAGGATCGATAGCCGTACTATTAAGAGGGGTAAAACTCGTATCGAAATACGGCTATCAAAGTACCACTAGATGTTCTAACTCATTGCACATGCATTTAGATCTAGTGGAGAGCTAACACCCTTGAAAATGTTTGTGAAAATATGCTAACACACGTGCAAAAGGTGATACATTTGGTGGTTGGCACATTTGAGCAAGGGTGGAGAAGTTGATAAAGTAAAGGAGGTGATTGTCACTGTGAAACAGTGATCGGACGCAGGTCACGTAGTGACCGGACTCAAGGGAGCAACGTCTGGTCAATTATAGATGAAGTTGGCGCGCTCGGGCTCTATTGTTGAAGTGACTGGACGCTAGATCAAAATGTGACCAGACGCGACAGTGGTGAGTTCGGTCAGAAGAAGCCGAGCCAACTTAACCTAGGGTATTGAATTGGACGTTGAGCTGGGTCTGGTCGAGGTAGACCGGACGCGTTCGATCGAGAAAATGCGGCTCTCGATGCTCTCTGGAAGTGACTGAACTCCATATATTGGAGCGTCCGGTCATTCCATCGGTGTGTCCAGTCGCTGGGTGTTGGTGCGCAGGCACGTGAGGACCTAACGCGGGCATGGTGCGTCCGGTCAGTTTGCCTGCGCGTCCGGTCGTGACTTAGGCGTTGCACTGAGTCACTTGACAGTTGAGATCGTGCGGATGTTGTTGAACGTGGGAGACACGTGGACGGCGATCGGTGACCAGACGCTGGGGCTGGTGTGTCTGGTCGATCAGACCGGCGCGTCCGGTCGCCCCGAGTTGGGCTGCAGTGAGAGCCTAACGTCTCTATTTTGAGGGGACGCCTATATAAGGCGTTTGGCTGCTCAAGCTCACTCTCTTGGCCATTTGCATTGACATAGCAACCTTATGAGCTTAGCCAAAGCCCTCCCACTCATCTCCATCATAGATTCATCATCTTTGTGAGATTGGGAGTGAATCCAAGTACATTGCTTGAGTGATTGCATCTAGAGGCACTTGGTATTCGTGTTTCGCTGCGGTTTTCGCTTGTTACTCTTGGTGGTTGCCGCCATCTAGACGGCTTAGAGCAGCGAGGATCGTCGAACGGAGGTTGGTGATTGTCTCCGGCTCCGATCATGGTGATTATGAGGGGTTCTTGACCTTTCCCCAGCGGAGAGCCAAAAGGTATCCTAGTGGATTGCTCATGGCTTGTGTGATCCTCATCTTGTGTTGGTTGTGCGGCACCCTATTGAGGGTTTGGCGTGTAATGCCAATTAATGTGTGAACCTCCAAGTGAGTGTATCGCCACAACGGGGACTAGTTTGCCGGCAAGCAAGTGAATCTCGGTGAAAAATCATTGTGTCATCTCTTGTCACCGGGATTCTATTGTGATTGATTGGCTTCATCTTGTGATTAGCACACCTCACTACACGGCGGTATAAACATCTCAACCACTTGTATATTACATTCATAGTGTAGCTAAGCTCTTTAGTGTAATTAGTTTTGAGAGCTAGCTTGTGTCGTATCTAGTGGTTAGTCTCTTTAGTTAGTCATTGAGAGCTCACTAACTTAGTGTAGTGACATAGCTTTTGTGTACCTAGAGATCATAGAAACTAGAATTGTGGTAGGTGGCTTGCATTTTAGTAGGCTAGCGCAACATTCGTTTCGCCTCATAATTGTCTAACCACTTTATTTGGTGTTGTTGTAGAAATTTTTATAGGCTATTCACCCCCCTCTAGCCATTAGGACCTTTCCGCGGGGTGGCTCCCCTCGCTCCATGGTGGCTGCAGCGGTCATGGTGTGGCGGCTGCAGCAGTCATGGTGCAGCTTCGT
The DNA here is from genome assembly GCF_019320115.1 of Miscanthus floridulus. Classification (NCBI taxonomy): domain Eukaryota; kingdom Viridiplantae; phylum Streptophyta; class Magnoliopsida; order Poales; family Poaceae; genus Miscanthus; species Miscanthus floridulus. The sequence goes on from NC_089593.1 coordinate 88,880,796, forward strand.
GGTCGTCTATGTCCTCGGAGGCGGTGGTGCAGGCACTCCAGGTGCTTCGGGTGGTCGTGTTGAGTGCCTGCGTTTGTGGATGTATAGTCTCCAGGTGAAAACCCTACATGATTTTTGCTCTAGGCCGGCGGTGGTGGCGCAGTCTGCGCCATCTATCTTGTTGGAGGCATCATCGAAGTCTCTGTTCGTTGGGACGAAAGTCCTACTCTTGTGCTTCTCCCAACGTTGTTGGCATCTGCATATGTCAATATCCTTCATGAAGGCTTCGTTGGAGCACTTCTACAAACCCATCTCCCGCTGCTCTCGCCGGAGTTGCTCCTTACTGTGTTGTGCCTGCGTGTGCGTCAAGCTCCTCTTCACAATGGTCTGTCCAACCTGCTTGGTGTTGGCGCAGTCGTTTGGTACTTCGTAGCGGATACTTTGCTGCTATCACTCTTGTTTGGCATATGCTTTGCCATCGTTGCTGCTCGGGCGGATACTTTGCCGCTAACGTCGCTTAGGGCTTCCCCCTCATGCAGATGCTTTGCTGTTGAGTGTGTGATGGTCCCTACTTGTGGATACTTTGCTGCTTCATCACCTGATCATCTCTGGTGGAAGCTTTGACGCCGTACTGCCGAATGTTCGTCTCGTCTATTCTCGGTGGGTGCTTTGCCACCACGGCTTCATCTCTGTGTTGGCAAGGGTTGCATTGATGTAATCTTCCTTCCGCAGGTCAAGTCGGTTAGGTTTTGAGGCGTAGGGTCCTTCGTATCAACGCCTTCTCCTTCTCCTTTTGCTTTGGGCTGGTCTAGGTTGCTAACCGCTACCTCTATGGGTTTTGTAACCTGCACTTCCTCTTAATAAAATATATGTCATGACATGTTCGCAAAAAAAAAAGAATTCTAATAATAACTTGTTCAACCTTACAACTATTCCTATGCTAAAAAAATCTGACAACTATTCCTTGGGTTCTACTTCTACTTCTACCTTGTCTTTAAGGTTGAAAACGGACGGAAAAAAATTCCATTCTGACCCATTCCGTTTTCTATTTTATTTCTCCCGTTTCCGTATTCGAGTGATCCCGTTTCCGTATTTAGAGAAATGGGAGAGGAGTTTTTCTGCCCGTTTCCGTGGGATACCGTTTTCATCTGGAATTGACCTGCATTTATTCCGTTTTTCGCCCGTTTTCAATCTATATGAGATATGTGTAGAAATTGATATGCTCATAAACCTATTAATCACCAATTATGCATGTTAACATGTTAATACATGGCATGCTAGTGAATATTGGACCGATAATTTTATACGTGTATATTATTTTGTGACTTTGTTCATGTATACTTAAGAATATTTGATCATATTATTCTAACTTAATTTTCCGGCTCTTTGTCCGTTTTGTCTGTTTTCGTATTTTCGTATATCCCATCCGTTTTTAGTTCCGTTTTTTACTGAACTCGATTCCGTTTTCGCTAGAAATATAGACACGGAAACGGGTGAGGAGTTTTTCCGCCCGTTTGGGTCCCTACTTGTCTTCACCACTGCTGTAAGTTGTTCCCGCCTTGAACTTGGCGTAGAACTCCCGAGTCCTCCATGCGAGCGCCAGCGTCACCACCGCCGCAGCCACGGTGACCGCGGTGATGACCAAAAAGGACTCCCTGTAGCACCGGACGCCAATGCACGTGACCCCCTTCCCCGCCAGCGCGGCCACCTGCTGCCGTGCCGCCTCCCGGTCGTACATGCGGCCGGCGACGCGGACGTTGAGGACGTACGTCCCCAGGGGGGTGGCCGTGCCGCAGAAGTTGCACATGGTGGAGTAGTACCTGAGACCGAACAGCTCCGACACGCTGGCGAGGATGAGCGGCTTTGCGGCGCCCAAGCAGAACCCGATCACCACCGACGCCACGTTCAGCGACCCGGGCACGCCGAACGCGATCAGCAGGTGGCCCAGCACGCTGAGCAGGAGCACGCCAGCCAGGATGAGCGGCCGCGGGAGGCGGTGCCGGGACAGCAGGGCCTCCGATGCGAATCCTGCGGCGACGCGGCCGAGGTAGTTCCAGATGCTGATGAGGGAGACGAAGGTGGCAGCGCTCCGCCGCGGGTACCCCAGCGACTCGCCGATCTGGCCCATGTTGTCGATCGCCGTCACCATGCCGCCTATGCCGAACAACGACGCCGTGAACAGCAGCAGCATGTCCATGCTCACCAGCGCCTGCAGGATAGTGTAGTCCTCGCCGCGCGGCGGCGGCCGCAGCGAAAGCAGCAACCTTTGGCCCGCCGTCGCTGGTGCTGGTGGTGGCTGCTGCTTCGTGGCCGCGGTCGCCGCGGGCAGAGCCGGCGTTTCTGCAGCTTGCTCTTCAGCTGGCGCGTTGGTGATGTTGGACTTGAACAGCGCGGCCTCCTCGCGCAGGACGATTCCGAGCGGAAGCAGCAGCATGAGGAACACGACAGCGGCGCTGGCGGCGTACTCTGCCCGTGTGAACTGGAACCGCTTCTGCAGGACGATGGCGACCAGGAGGTAGGCGGCGAGCGCGAGCGACACGTAGAGGAAGGCGCAGAAGGCGCGGTACTCCCGGCGTGCAGCAACGGGAGACCGCGGCGCGCGTATGACCCGTATGGTGGCGAGGAAGGCGACGTAGACGGCAGCAGGGAGCCAGCCGACGAGGAGGATGAGGGGCCTGCTGTCGCCGGCGCCGCCTCCGGAGCCGTAGAAGGCGAGGTAGAGCTGGGTTAAGATGGCGCCGCTGAGGCCGACGAAGCCCTTGAGGAGGCCGAGCATGACGCCGCGGCTCTCGGGGAAGTTCTTGACGCAGGTGACGAGCGCGCCGGTGTTGGCGAAGGCCTGGGAGTTGGCGCCGACAGCGATGTAGAGGCAGACGAGCCAGAGCGGCGGGGCGGGGCGGACGCGGCCTGTTACGGAGAGGTAGAGCATGAGGTAGCCGCCGAGGCTCATGGCGGCACCGACGGCGAGGACGAGCCAGGGCGGGGCGAGCTCGGCGATGAGGCCTGCGTGGATGCCGATGTTGGCGCCCACGTCCTTGAAGAAGCCGACGGTGTTGAGCTGCTCCTGCGTGTACCCCAGCGTCGACTTGATGTCCTTGGAGTAGATGGCGAAGGTGTAGGTGGCGCCGGCGGTGGACAAGAGGATGAAGGAGCCGTACGCCATGAACCACCGCCCTCGCAGCACCTGCGCGGCGAACGCCCTCGCTGTGGCCATGGCTGGCTGCGGACTGTTGTCGTCGAGTAGCCAAGCTGGGTCCGTCGCATTTGCAGCAGAGTGCGTGCTCTCTTCTAAGGATGGCACCGTAATTATATTGGAAAAAAGCTGCAGTTAGTTCAAAAGTTTGTAATTGGTGGGAAATACATGGATCATGGATGCGTGACAGTGCATGCATGGATAGTGAGTGGGAAACTTTTTTTTTCGTTTTCTAGTTGCTTTGTTTTTGCTTCAGGTTGCTTACCACTGGCTTGTGGTTTGTAATATGTGCTGTCAGGGTTTTCTCGTTGCTACGTCGTGTAACTCTCTTTCTCTTAATAAAAAACATGCTTAGATACATCGTGAAAAAAAATTGAACTTTAGACCAAGAAAAGTTGCACATGTGTCTTGTTTGCTTGTTTACAATAGTCTCCTTAATGGTGCATTAGCTTAAGCAACCTGTCACTTAACACTGCCATGGGTGATTTTTTTTTTCCATTGGCATTTGGGAGGCTACAAGCTGCAACTAGTATATAAGTTGATGTTGCTATATTACCTAGTACAGTACCTTGCTAACCTGCCCACTAACAATCTATTGAAACATGACAGAATTGCTAGTTTGGTTCTATAGGGCTTTGTTTTTTTAGTTTGATCTTGGTGCACGTTTAATTTGATCAAGACAACAAAATATCAGCTGGCAGTTTACTATATGCAAAAACTCAATCTAACAACGTATGGGTTGCAACTCCACTTATCTGTGGCCGTCCATCATCCCTAAAGTTGCTCCCAGTGTTTCTGTGTTTGACACGTGTTCACAGATACTGACTACTTTCTTGGTGGATGCGCAACTTTTGACATGCACGAATCTTGATGTAAACTAAACCGTTGGATTACCGTTGGTGCACGTTTAATTTGATCAACACATAGGCGCATTGCAGTGGCCAGTGAGTCAGCGTGCACGGCATGAAATAGCTGTACCTATCAGCCGTGTCCAAAAACTGAGATTTACACTCCCTTAATATTCCATTGCCTGAAAAATTCTATCATAATGGCCTTTGCTAGTGTGCAGTCCATATATGATCTATACTACCACCACTCAATTATGTTTGAACTAGGTAGCGTGCCCGTGCGTTGCTACGGGATAACTAACAATTTATACTAAAAATACACGGATCGCACGATAAGATAACAATACTGTAAAAATTAAATACCAACATTAAAGTGATATTTAATCCAAAAAGCAAGGTTTATGAATTTAACACAGTCACGGAGTGTGCGGCGTCGCAGGCTCACGAACTCTACTTTATAGACCTTTCCGTGATGCGGCTAAGATAATGTTTTATATTGGCAGGAAGAAATCTCCGATATCCATTTCTTTCATTGTAATCCATTTATCTGGACAATGTTTGAGGTGAGGGCACGGTTACAGTTTTTAGTAGCTTTGCGATATTGTCCGAAGCTATGAGATGATTGATGTCTTGCAATGATCCTTTCATTAATTTAGTTTTCTATCTATGTTTAATTGTTTATTCAGTCTATTTTATAGGCATGCCGGTAGATAATGGATGACAAAATTCAAGCATCCATAATTTATCTCTTTGACTTTGAGCATGAGTTTTGTTTTTATTTTTTAATTGATATATTGTCCATTTGTTTTTATCGTAGCGTTAGCACGGGCATGCATGAAAAATGAAGATGTCTTTACACTATAGAAATCTTTAAGAAGATCATGCATAGATTATTCTTGTATTGAATATTATATATATACAATCACCTAAATATTCTAATTAAACTACAAAATTTTGAATTAGGATACGAGGTAAGACATGCAAATAGATATTTTAAAACTACATGTAGAGTCCAAAGAACTTAATAAATAAATCATTCTGGACGCAATGTAAATTCTCTCTAATCTTTTATTTGGTGTAGTTAGTGTTATCATAGTACCCGCATGTATTCATGGAAAATAAATCGTGGACAAAACGTGGACACTTTTTGGTGCGACATTCCAACATGGGTCCATCGTCCTGCCAATATTCTTGAGGCAGATCACATAAATGATGAGATTCCCTCTATGAGATTGCTCATAAGAGACTCAAACTTATATCTGATCATGGTAATGTTGAATTGCTTTGCATCAAAAGCATCGGCAATGATAAACGGGGATATAGGTTTTAGTATGCATAGTGGAGGAAAACTCGACCTTGGCCTTCTCGGTAGCTTTTCTGAGCCTTTGCAGTGCTAACTTTTTCTTACTCAGATAGTCAAGAGGTGCACCATAAAATTATGCACCACTAAGAAAAGTGTCACTATTGGTTGCCTTGACCTAAAAAATATGTCGAAATTAAGAATTACAACACCTAATTCAACATCTTGGAACAGACACTCAAGTTGATACCTTATTCTACAATATATGTCTGTGTGGAATAGTCCTAAAGCCACACATATTTATACGGTGAGTATAACATACTTTGTTTTAAAATTTTATGAGAGATTTTTAAGACACGCAGTATTATCTATGTGACAGGCACTAATATTTACATATATACTCGAACCTGTGTGTACAGGATTATATGGAGATGTAGCGAAACTTATTCATGAATTTATTAGCGCATGAAAGAAATGGATATCGGAGAATTCTTTCTGCCGATATAAAATATTATCTTAGCCATATCACGAAAAAGTCTATACAGTAGAGTTTGTGAGCCTGCGACGCCGCGCTCTCCGTGACTGTGTTAATTTCACGAACTTTGCTTTTTGAATTAAATGTCACTTTAACGTCGGTATTTAATTTAACAGTATTGTTATCTTATCGTGCGATCCGTGTGTTTTTAGTACAAAAGATTTAGTTGCCCCATAGCAACGCACGGGCATGCTACCTAGTTGAATATAAAAGGAGAGAACTGGCTGCATTCGTACATATAATGTACGTCAGCTAAGGTTTTGTTTGAATTAACTCAGTTCACGAACTAATAGTAATAACTAAATGTGGCATATATCGAATTCTTTTAGCCACTGCTTGTGTGCAGAAGCGAAAAACATCCCAACCGCGTTTGCCCTAATATGAGTATTTGGAGTAATAAACCTTTGAAGAACATCAACGTACCTCCCTTCCAGAGATTGGGTCGAATCCAACCTAGAGCCTCGGAACCCTGCATCTTTTCCTGGACGGGCTTCACTTCGGATGCGCCGGTAGCAATATCAACGATCTCCAATCGATGGACCAAGTTGTATGGATCCCCATACAATGGCTCAGACATGTAGATTTTGTTCTCCTTGTACTTGGATACACTTGTTCCACTGAAACTTTTATTGAAATGTTTAGACACGAACATTGTCTGATCATCGATGTCCCTCACCCTAGACCACTTCGGCGTACAGTCATGGAGGTTGCACTTATAGATCGCGCTACTGTAGGTGAAGCTCTGTGTCTCGTGGAACGTGCTCACCATGGCACCCACAATGTGCATCTCACCGTTTGATTCCAGTTAGCTGCGGTGGCAGAGCCCAGCAGGTGGCGACAGTGATGGCAGCGGCGTCGCGGTTAGAGTAGCGCCGGTGGCGTTGCTGCTGCAAACGAAGATTTCTCTAGTGCAGTCGATCGCCAAGAACTTGTCTTGGCAGTGGATGATGGACCCCACGGAGAACTCTAGTTTGGTGTCGAGCAGCGTCCATGCGTTGTCGACTCCAACCCGGCAGAACGCGACCTCCGTGGAGCACCCAAGCATGGCCATGGCCACGCACTCACGGCCGGCGGCGTCAGGCGGCGCCGAGAGCATGATCTAATGGAAGAACACGTCCCTCATGTCTTCTAGCTTGATGGCTCTGCCTGCGTCATCCGCGTCCCCATAGCCGTTGGTGGGATGGAGGACCCATCGGCCGTGGACCCTAGACACGCGTTCTGATGAGGATGCCGCTGCGACGTGTTCGCCTGCTAGCGGGAGCTCAACGCGGGGGGCACGGGCACCGGCGAATGGATTCAGCAGCATCACGGACACCGCCTCATCCATGAGCGCCAGCCACCCACATGAGGAGCCGCACGCCACCTTGCCGCGCACGTCGGGCAGCGTCTTGGAGAAGACCTTCTTCTCCGGGACGCAGTAGAAGCCGACACGGTTCGAGTCGGGGTCGAATGGGAGCAGTAGGAGCGGCCCAAAGGTCGTGAACAGGACGGCAGCACGCCATGGGGAGCAAGTGGATCGAAAGGATGCCGCGTCGTGGCCTGACATGAGATGCTGCCCGATGGACTTGAGGAGATCCTCTGGCAGGCCGGATCTCTAGTCAGGGAGAGGTAGGGACCTTCTCTTGGGATTGGGAGACTGAGCCATGGAAGACAGATGACATCAACTATGGTTCACGCAAGAAATGGTCCCCGGTGTCTACTGTCACGATGGACCATGGATTAGGGAACGGGGATATAGGGAAAGGATTCAAAATGAACAGACCCAAGGGCAATTTCAGCAAGAAACAGCAGGCGAGGGTGATGGAACACGTGAGCGTGAAACCAAATGAAAGGAGAAAAAAATTGTCCCTTTCACAAGTGCAAAGAGGGGAAGTAATTAAATGTAGGTAGATTTGGTAAGGTTCTCAGAAATGCAAAGAGGTTCTTTTTGTCTTAATTCTCTTTCTTTCTGTGTTAATTCTCTTTCCTTTTGCTCGTTGCCATGTATGCTGGTGCATGCAAACATGCAATGTGTATATGGATAGCACAATAATTTTCTACTTCCTATTTTGCCGTGATTCCTCTATCATATGACAGACAATATTCAATCAAGGAGAATGGCACGACCAAAGGTCGCAGCATGCTGGAGATGTCGTGGGGTCGCAGGCGTGGGCAGACGGACGAACCAAAACAAATGTCACAGCAAAAAATGTCCACACTTTGTTCTTTTTAGTTGTAGGAGAAAAGAATATTAATATTTATAATACATAATTAGTATCATTATATAGACCATTAAATATATTTTTATAATAAACTTATTTGGAGATATAAATGTTGCACGTATTTTTTACAAACCTAGTCAAAGTTGAGAAAGTTTGACCTGCACGCATCCCATAACGACTTATATTTTAGGGCAGAGGAAGTATATGCTAATGGGAGTAGTCAACTGGAAGTCGTGATAACACAATAATACTTTCATATTATATGCTAATGGGAGCACGAAGAAACACAGAGGAATGGACCTATATACTAATGGTGAAAATATTCATTTAGGAAATTACAGAAGGTTCACCAGTCTCACCGTGTATAACTTGCACATCTTTTATTTGGCACCACTTATGTTCTCAAGGAGCAGCCACTTTTTAATTTCAGGTCTGCATGCTGGAAACACTAAAATTAAGGGCCAACCTCATTGAGTCGTCTTGCTTAATCTTTGCCAATTGTCTTGCTTGAGCTTTGCGAATAAATTATACCATTGACAAAGACTAACATATAAAGAGGTAGAAGTTGCAAGAATAAAGCTAGGTGGCCTACTATGCACCCAGCCTAAATTTAATACCCTCCAAATTATGGACAATACCATATGATCCGGTTTACGTGGAGATGAAAGATATCTGACCGAGCGAGAGAGGGGCACCGCATGATTGTTTCCTTCCATGCATGATTATCGTTTCCTTCCATACATGTGGCCTCAGGTGATCGATTTGTTTCCTTCAAAGGAGGAGGGGATCGCAGGGATAGCAGTTTCTTTTTCTATCGCGCGGTGTATGATTATTGTTTCCTTCCATGCATGTGGCCTCAGGTGATCGATTTGTTTCCTTCAAAGCAGGCGGGGATCGCATGCGTGGGCAGACGGACGAATCAAAACAAATGTCATACCAAAAAATATCCACACTTTGTTCTTTTTAGTTGTAGGAGATAAAATCAATGCAGGTAAGCATGTGTCCATCATGGTATATATATTTTGTAGGGATCAATGGCATTCTCTCCCTCATCATCTCGTCCAACATTGGTGCAGCTACTAAAATGACAAGTGAAGCATCTGCACAACCATACCTCTAGATGAGTTCAGCATCTGAAGACTGAAGGTCTACCACACCGTTTTCCTTCTCTTCATTATTCGTGAGAAGCAGATGCTATTACATTGTTACTTTTTTTAAGTCAACACCGGGGGAGCTGAGAGGCTCCACCTGAATATATTTTCCACAGATTCTAGCAAGCTGGTAATGGAAGGTGCAAAGTACCTAGTACATGGACCACCCTTGACGGTCATAGAAATACATGACATAGAGGAAGATAGGAGGAATACAACACCAACAGAAACAAAACAAACAACAATGACATGATTCAGTTATAGGCTCAACCTACATTTGAAGCTAGTGCGAGCACCACGTTCCCGACTTGTGCTGCCACCAAAGACATACTCTGAAGATCTCTAATTCGCAAGCAGTTGTAAGCGAGTCGGGTTCGACAGACGACAGCCAAGCGACTGTAAGGTATTGAGTCAGAACAAACTGGCGACAATCGTGAGTTGCATCGCCTATGAGAGCATCTGGGTTCCACCCGACGCCCACCAACGCCATTTGGAGGGGAGGAAGCCTCAAAGGGGGAGGACTGCTAGGAGGAGAACGAGGAGATCCAGAGAAGAGATCAATGTCCCCGCAGCCAGCATATGATGAGGCAAAGCACTCAAGTGAACTAGAGGACGATAGAGCAAGCCGTTAACGGTGAGCACCTGGCGGCAAGCAGTGAGCGCAAAATCCAAGGGGTAGGAGGGTAGTCAGACCAGTAACAAGATGGGGAGGGAGAGCACAAGGTGTAACACCCTAAAATTTGCTACTTTTAAAAATAGGTTTAAAAAGATTTATTTCTGAATTTTGTGCTCATTAAATATAGGAAAATAATTTTTTTCATTAAATTAAAATTCATCATAAGGTAGCAACATGTTTGTGCATATATGCCGATGCATTTGTTTCTTTGAATTGTGTGGATTTGATTCAAATTGAAAACATTCAAAAAAAACTTTTGAAAAAAATAAATTTGAAAATGGCTTTGAAGTAAAAGAAAAGAGGGAAAAAGAAAATTGAAAAATAAAAGAATTTAAAAAGGTTGTAAAATTTATTTTTAAGAACTTACCAAAATTTCTCATTTTTAATTAAGTTGAAAAGTGTATTTGAAAACCCTATTCAAATTTGATTTGATTCATATTTGAATTCGGTTTGAAAATAGAAAAGGAAAAAAAAACTCTCCCTCTCTCTTCTAGCCCGTGGCCGCAGGTAGCCCAGCAGGTTGGTCTATCTGCTTTCTTCTTCGTCGGCCTTTTTCCCTTCCCCCGCGCCTCCGTTCTCGGTCCGCTCCCATCTTCCCCATGGCCTACTCCTACCCATTCTCCCGCGCGGCCCAACAAGCCATCCCCGTGGCCCAAGCCGCAGCCCAGCACCGATGCACCACGCCTCTTCCTTCCCTTGCTCTATCTCACTGACCGGATCGGCCTCGCACCCCATCTCACCGACAGATGGGCCATCCCTGTTAGTTCTATCTCTTACCTCCGGTCGTACCTAACCAGGACTCGTGCGTTGCCAAGGCCGTGTCCGCGCTGCTCTCGACTCCTCCCTTGCCTTGCGCCCTACGTAGACCGACCCTTAAATAGCGATCCTCCAAGCCCGTGCCATCCTCGATCAAGTCCTAGAGCAAGTCGCAGCGCCGCCTGTGCCCCAGCATCGCCATCCGAGCTCCCCGAGAAGAAGCCGACGCTGTCGTGCTGGTTAGCCGCTCCTTCGTCACGGTAAGAACATCCTAGAGCTTCTAGTCAAGTTTCTAAACCTGTACAACCCCTTTTCTACCTCTGTTTCCCTCTGTGTTGCTTTGTTCCACATAGCGGTTGCTCCACCACCGCCATAGGTCGTCGCTTGCCGTCTTTGTTCACCCATAGCTACAATTGATCGCTGATTCAAGTTCGTAGTGACCTTATCCATCACCCAGTGCCATTATCGAGTCTAATTAAGTCCCGTCGAAGTTTTCCCCAATTTCTTCGACGAGAAATCGACGATGCCAGCGAAGTCATCACCTTGAAGACCATGTTCTGGCCAAATCTTTCCTCAATCCCTCTCTCTGTCTAATCCAGGCCAACCAGTGAAGATCCAACGACCTCAATTAGTTCATACCCCTTCGCGTGGCTTAATTGCATAAGAGCCCCTCGGGTTTTTAATTTAGAACCCGCTGTCCTTAGTTTCTTCCAAAATAGCCCCTGTCTTTCTTCTTTATCCTGCCCGAGGTCCTCGGCCAGATTTAAAACTCAGATTTTATTTATTTTAATTTGAAAATTAAGTTCCATCAAATTACAAAATTGCCACAATCTTCAGTAGTCTATATTTTCTCCGTTTCAACTCTGATTTGATCCGTTCAATTTGCGTTAGATTCGTATTTACGTTGCCCACGTGTTCACACTACTGTTAGATATATTTTCAACTTTTAAAATTCGAGGTTAGATTTAATCTATTATTTTATTAAAGGAAATCTTGTCTAAATCATATCTTCTACGTTTTAGCTTTGATTTGACCCGTTCAAGTTGTGTTGGGTTCATTACGACGAGATCTACACATTAGTAACAATGTTTATCATGTCCCTATTTCTAAAATTTCATGGTTTAAACTCTAATTTGAATAATAATTATGCAACTGGATTTTATAAATAAAATATAATTTGTTTAACTTTAGTTTTATAATTTAAATCTAAATTTGACTTGATTCAATTTATATTATTTATAAAATATCTTATATATATGAATTTATATAGTTAAAATAAATGAAGCCTATAGTTTTCTTTTCCATGTATAAAGCAAATCTTTCGGTAGTTGTATCTTTTCAACCGTAGCTCCGATTAGAGTGATTTTCGCATCTTTGTGTTCATAGCGAGACGTAGATTTATTTTACAAACTTTTCATCTTGATTTTATGTTTGGTGTACTATTCTAATTTAGATCTATTGTTTGCTTCATGTAGGATTGCATGGATGCTTGTGTGGTGCTTTATGATTTTGTCCAGTCGGTGAGCTTTACGTGTTGATAAAGAAGGAGTTCCTTTGAAGTTTTAGACTTGAAGAAGGATCAGAGTTATAAGGCAAGTATAGCATGGGATCTTTCTTATTGTCCTATTCACCTTAATATCATTTAATTCATGCTGCATGTGTCTACCACTAAGGATATCCTAGTCTTTTGTACTTGTACCTTGATACCTTTGGGTTAATGCATTGGGTAGCTTTGCTAGTGCTCAACAACAACCATGATCTTGTAACTTGACTAATGTAATATGCAATAAACACTAAAAGATGCTTTTAAGCAACATGGAACAAGGGGGCTAGAGCATTGGGCTGTTTTTATGGTGCTCTAGATTTCTCTTCCTAAGGACTTATCTGTAAGTGATCACCGAGAACTTACAGTATAACTGTGAGGGCTATATGGCTCTGGCTTTAGCTCAGTATGAAGACCTTTTCTAGCTTGTTAGAGGTTACCTTTATTGGCATAAGAATGGCTTACCGAATCGGGTATAGGACATCCTCTACTCTTATGTGTATAGCCGTGATGGAATCGTGCCATTCGACAGGGGGTTCCTATATCTGTTTGCCGAGTGAATCTAATGGCCCTAACTTGTTAGACGAACCTTTAAAAAGCTTCATAGTGAACCCTGCCGACCTTCCTTGGTAGTGGGTCAAGAGGCTGATCACCTCGGACGAAAGGGTAAATCACAACTCACAGTGAAAGTGTACGACCTCTGTAGAGTGTAAAACTGGTATATCAGCCGTGCTCACGGTCACGAGCGGCCTTGGAACATTTATGGAATAGATGATGAACACTGATGATACTGATGATAAATATGCTCATTAATGATTACTGTTTATGCTATTCATTATTCATGTTAACCTGATCATGTGTTTATATGGGCTTGTGAATAAACTTGTTGCCACCCAATTGCTAAAAGATGACTCATTAAAAGCTAATCGCAGATGAACCAGTGTCAGCCTTTTGAGCCTCATGAATCCCATGTTATATTTGTTGAGTACGACATGTACTTACGCTTGCTTTACTTTTTAAATCTTTAGAAAAATCCCGGATGGGTACCAGATTGCTAGAGTTTGGAAAAATTAGGCTTGTGATCAACCAGTCAGTTGTCCCTGTGGATTTGGAGTCTTTGCCTAAAGATCGGAGTTATCTTTCCGCTGTCTATACTCTGAGGTTATATTCTTTATACTAATATGGTATGTATTTAAGCATTGTCTATTGATATTGCCTTTATTTGTAGCTATATGTGAGATTTGACTTCCTGGGCTCACATATGGTGTGTATCTGATTTTGTCCTTAAATCCGGGTGCTACACAAGGACATGCCGAGCACAAACAGGAGCAGCGTGGGGCAACCACGGAGAGCACAAGGACATGAAGGGCGCGGACGGGAGCCGGTGTGCTTGTGTCGATGCCTTCAAGAAGGGAAATGACGTCCTCGGACGCCACCATCGACGATCGGAGCACTAGGGTTGTAAGGGCTTTCGTCCCGAGACCTGCCTAGCGGATGCACGAAGCTCGGAAATTGCCTTCGCGATAGCCAGAACTAAAATCTACAGCGACGCCACCAGGAAGGAAAATGATACCAATTGCGCCATCGTCGCTGGCCTGGAGCAACAGCCAGACATGGTTTTCACCTAGATTCCATAAGCATGCGAAGGTAGACCCAGAGCACAACATGGCAAAAGTCAATGTTGTCGACGATGAGCAATATCTAGAGGGGAGCAGCGAAGCCAGAGCCTTGTCACCGCCGCCACTAGCGCCCACACCGGCACCGACAGTGGCCCTGCTCGTGCTCGCTAGCCCCATAGGGTTGCTGCAGCTGCTGCGTCTGCTACATAGGCTGAGCATGCCGATGCCTGGGAGCCCGCTGTGTGGCCGAAGAGCAAGAGGTGGAGGTTGATGATGCCCTGACATATGGGCCCACAACTGGCGCACCCAGGGCACGCATGTGCTAGGTACGCTGACGGAGCTCGTGCTGGCATAACGCAGTTGTCCGGGGCATGAGCAGGATGGAGTCTAGGGGCACCGCCTCCGCCTTCGCGCGGCTCGCGCCCGCCGGCGCCAGATCTGGGACGACAGCCGCTAGATCTGCGGCCGGGATGACGTCTTCGCGAGCGTCAGGGAGGTCGAGTAGCCGGCCGCGGTCCTGTTGGACACCAACACGCCCGCCGGCTGCCTGCTGGCCCACAGCGCGCCCACCGGTCGCCTGCTGGCCTACCGACCATTGCTGGCTCCGCATCGCACCCGCCGGCCACCTGCCCCGCTTGCCAGATCCGAGGCGGGGGTTACCGGATCCGTGCCTAGGCAACCCGGATACGACGCTCCTCACCTGCCGGCGATCGTCCTTGTGCCGAAGACTTCAAAGTTTGGAGGAGGAAGAGAATGTGAGGAGAGGAAGGGGAAAGGAGGGAGCTGCTTCGGGGGGGGGGCTTTTTGAGCACCACAGCGGGCCGCCACCATCGCTAGCTAGGGAGCAGCGGCGGCGGCGACGGCCAAGGAGTCGGCGCGGAGCAGGGTCCCGGCGGTGGTGGCTGGGTCGCCCCCTGGGTCGCCTGTACGGACGACGCGAGGGGGGGGGGGGGGGAGAGGCCGGAGTTGTCGCTTATCCGGTTACATTGCTACTGAATTGAGCATTGTCACAAGTGCTGGATTCTCCTCTTATATAGGAGCAGTTGACAAAAATCGGTAAAATCTTATGGATACTACATACACACAGCTATGTCTGCTAACCAAGGAAATTCAAGTGACGTCATATTTAGTTACAGTGATTTTAGTGAATTTATACAGTTTTCTACTACTAAAACAATTTAAATCTGATCAAAAATCTAGAATTGGTTTCCTCCTTCTTGGATCAAAGGGAGTTAGCATTTTTCTACTATTACCTTTGTCCTAAAAACAATGTAAATCTCTTTGTTCAAGGAGCCCATCATTTTAAATTTTGACTAGTTCTATAGAAAAATAATATTAATATTTTTATATTCAAATAAGTTTATTATGAAAATATTTCGGAATTAATCTAAAGATACTTATTACACATAATAAATTTAATTTCTTTTGTATATGTTTGATTAAATTCGAAATTGATTGATTTATCAAAAAATGAGGTTGATTTGTATTATTTGTTTGGACTGAG